>NC_046160.1:24765404-25065404 GCF_011064425.1 Rattus rattus | reverse complement strand
TTGTGACACATGTGCTGGGGGTGTGAACACCATCCTATTTTAATTAAATGTAATAAAAATGTTAATAGATCCTATGAGGTTCTTCCCTATGTAGCTACATAACCTTGAACTTGGTAAATAGTCCAGGCTGGCTTCAAACTAAGTTTCTTACTAATGATTACATCATACCCAGCTGTGTGTGTCTGTGTGTGTGTTCGTGTATGTGGGTATACAGGCCAGAGGTTGGTGTTGAGTGTCTGCTTTAATCATCATCCACCTTATTAATTAATTAAGTTAATTTTTGAGACAGGGTCTCTGACCCTGGAAATCTTTGCTTTGCTTGCACTGGCTGGCCAGCCAGCTCTAGTGGTCCACAGCTTCCCTGGAACCTTCTTTCCAGTACTGGGGTTACAGATTCTCAGTGCCACCACTTTCACATAGGTGCTGGGGTTCCAAATCCAGGTCTCCATGGTTGTGTGCCAGACACGTCACTGAGTCATTCTTGACATTTTGGTTTTTGTTTGTTTTATTTTTCCAGACAGGGTCTCTTTGTGTAGTCCTAGCTGTCCTGGAACTTGTTCTGTAAACCAGGCTGGTCTCGAACTCACAGAGATCTGCCTGCCTCTGCCTTCTGAGTGCTGGTATTAAAGGCGTGTGCCACCATCACTGGGCTCTTGACATTCTTTTAAAATGAAAACTTCCTTATATTAAATACTTTTTTGCCTTTTAAAATCTAATAAAGTGGACATAAAATTAAGCTAGATACACAATTTTGAGAATTATTTTCTTACTTTTCCTACTGAATAGTAAGTTTTTGTTTTATGTATGTGTATGTGTATGTCTGCATCTGTTTAAGTCTACCATGTGCATGTAGATGCCCTTGGAGGCCAGAAGAGGGCATCAGATCCTGGGAGTTATAGGCAATTGTGAGTTGCCTGATGTAGATGCTGGGTCAAACCCCAAGCCCTTGCTGAGCCTTCTCTCCAGCCCCTCTCTAGATGGATTTAATGCTAGGGAGAATTGCAAGCCTAAGAAGTAGAATTGATTATGCAGCTTTAGTTGAATAGGAAGCTTCCATTTTAGTTTGAGATTAAAGGTGCTTCTCCATTCTATTGTGGAACAGAAAAATATTTTCAAAACAGCAACAAAACAAACAAGACAACTTAGTAAATTCTAGGGAATGAACAAAACTGAAAATATATGTCCTTTTTGTAACTATAACAGAATTTTAAAAATGCTTAACTCTAATTTGGAAAAATCAAATATTTCTCAAATAACTACTTAATAGTAGATAACAATTGTTATTTAGTAAGCTGAAATAGAACTCAATTAAGACCAATACTGTGCTTAAATTCAAATTTATAATCTTGTTAAATTTACTATTTTTTTGAGATAGGATCTCCTATATTGCATGTTGTCATTTTATTAGTAAAGAAGAAAATAATGTACTAAACATTCAGTTTCAGATTTCAGTAAAACAACCAAAACTCAGCAAAATAAACAGTAGAAAAGGATGCTGTCATCAGATGACAAAGCAGGCTAGGAGCAAAGGGGCAGTCCAATGGGCACTGCAGAGGTAGATAGGGTTTGAGGGGGAAATGTGGAAAACCAAAAGAGATTGTAGGAACAAAATTTAAAAAGAAGGTGTGAAAGAGAACACTTAACTTTATGCCAATTTATGCAAAATCTTTAAAATTATTAGGAAAAGCTCAACTTGCTTAAAGGAAAGGAAAGGAAGGAAGGAAGGAGGGAGGGAAGGAAGGAAGGAAAGAAGGAAGGAAGAAAGGAAGTCACTCAGTAAGTAAATCTGGACAAACTAAAACCATGGTAGGAAGTTAAAGGGATTTTTTTTTTTCTTATGTTGATTCTAGGGCCAAATTGTTTTGCCAGTGAATTATTTTATACTTTCAAGGAGTTTATAATGTCTATGCTGAGAAATACTCTATTGATTATTAAAAAAAGATGAAAATATACTCATTGGATGCTATAAAACTATTCTGAAAATCCAGGGAAGGTATTTTGTTGTTGTCATTGCTGGAGGGTTTTATTTTTTATTTTTATTTTTTGAGTAGTGTAGGTTGTCCTTTAATTGACTGTGCATCTGGCTTTGAATTCTTAATCTTCCTGCCATCCATCCCAAGATCCCAGATTATAGGTGTACTCCAGTATGCCTGGCTTGGTAAGTGATTCTCTTCTTCTGGAGAGCTGTATTATACTAGTTAGTTCACCAAGTAGTCGACGAGTCAGCTCCGAATCATGCTGGTGACAAAGAAGCTTGCTGAGGTTCCCATAAGGAATAGCAGGAAAACAGGGTCAGTGGCTGGGAAAGTGCTCTCTCTGAAGGCAGTGTGGTTTGGCACAGTTAATGACAAGAGGACTCTCTGATGATGTGGTTTTTTAGATAAAATATGAAGGTAAACAGAAAGACTACATTGAGAAAGGAGGAGAAATAGAACTGGGACCATTCTCTATTACAAAAGGCCCTAATGGCATGTAAGATTTTGACTAGTATAGATGAGGTATTTTCTTCGTGTGTGCATGTATGCATGTGCAACATATGCATGTGTGTGTGTGCATGTGTGCGTGTGTGTGCCTGTGTGTGTGTGTGTGTGTGTGTGTGTGTAGTCCAGAAGGTGTCATTGGATATCTTTCTCAGTAGCTCTCTATTTTTTGAGACAGTGTCTCTCAGTGGGCCTAGAATTCACCAATTTTGCTAGACTGTCTGGTCAACAAGACCCAGAGACTCTCCTTTCCCTGCCTTTCCATCACTGGGTATTTATGTGGGCTCTAGGGATCTGAATTCAGTTCCTCCTGCTTAGTTGACAATTACTTTACTGGGTAGGTTACATCCTAACCTCCCTGGTGAGTTTTAGTGAGTGAGATGACTTATCTGAGGTACATAGAGAGAGCCTTTCTCAAAACAACAACAAAAACAACCACCACCACCACCACCACCAAAACCCAAATGTCATTCATTTGTCTTACTCAGTTTTCTGGTTGTCTAATCTGAGAGGATACATTTGATCCCTGTTACTCCTTCATGCCAGTTTGTGGAGATTCATCATCATCTTTTCCATTTTTTTTTTTTTGTGGGCTAAGATGTGGACCCAATCAAGAAGCAGAAAATAGATGACCAATGTGGGCCCATCCTGAATAAATCTGTTATACCACCAGGAAACATAGTGGAAGAGGGACAGGAAGCATTAAGAACTAGAATATAGGGTGGAAGGCTATAAAATGCCATTCCAGAAATTCAGCATGACTCTTGTGATCATTAACTCACATGGCTATAGTTACCACACTGGCCCACATAAGACCAGCCATATCCACAGTCAGTCAAGGAAGGGGGATGGGTCACGGCCTACCATTTACTTCTGAACTATTGGCTAGTCAATAGGTTCCAGGAGAGGAAGAATTACTGTCTTTAGTTGTCTACCCTCTGTGAAGCCCTCCAGGGTTCATCGTTCCAAACTCTGGTTAATCTTAGTAGGTCATAAAATGAATAGACATGAGCTTTCTAGAGAGATTTATGAAGAGTAGAGAGGGTGGAACAAGGAGGTAAGAGGTAAGAGTGGTCACTATGCAAAGCACACATATGTAAAATTGTGAAACAAATTAAAATATAAAATATGTAGACCTAAGAAAGGGAAGTCAGAAGAGCAGTTGGCAAATTCTGAGTATTTCGGGTATTGGCTTACCTGTAAGTGACTAGAAAGAAGCAGAAATCCATGGCTTCCTGTGCCATAAGTCTCCGGATAATAATAACCTGATCCAGGACTGGGAGTGGGGTGTGCAAGACTCTGGATCAGTCCTCAGAATGCACACAGACACAGACACACAAATGTGATGTTTTGCTCTTTGGCCAGTACTGCATGGTCTTTGACAGTTCTTATTCCTTTTACTTTTTGGTGACTTAAGATCCATACTTATTAGCTTTTCCTCAGCCATTTTCTCATGCTGTTGTTCATCTGCAGTTCCATGAGCTTTTCTTGACTGTGTTTTCTGCCTGGTTACCTTACTGGTGGTCAGGTGGGTTGAACTTTTTTCAGTCTCCATATATCTGTTTTTTCTGAATCACAATAATTTGATCTTTATGCATTGTGCCATTAATTTCATAAGCCGCCTCTTTGTGTTATTCTCAAAGAAGAAAGGAATAAATAAATGGGTAACTGAATAAATGTAGCTGATTGTCTGTGGTGCACGTCTTTAGCTGACTGAAGAACTAAGCTTATGTAGATGTCATACTGCTTTTTGAGGCATGAGAGGTGAAAGATTGAAGGTTCATGGAGTCTTCCCTGTGCCATGGATTCAGAAAACAGCCAAGGCCAGGTAATAAAAAGCAGTATTGTGAAGCTGTGAGTGTGAAACCCAGGTTGCAGTAGAGACCCCAGGATAGTCGAGATTCAGAACCATGGGTATCCACCAAGAAGAGCTGAAGACAGAGTACAGGAGAGTCTGTGTGCTACTACAGGCTGTAGACCTGGAGGCTGCGACTACTCAACCTCTGTCAAGCCCTGCCAATTTTATCACAAGCCCTAGATGCTTGACATGGAGCTGTGGGCTATGGTATTTGCCCATGTTGGACTGGCTTTAATCTGATCACTGTTTGTTATTCTCTGTTGGAGCAAGAATGCTTATGAGCTGCCTCAAATGCCTGCCGCCTTAACTTCCTACCATGATGGACTGTACCTTGAACTCTCTGCTCAGTTAAATACCTTCTCCCTTCAGTCCTCAAACAATATTCAAAAGATTTATTAACACCAGTATATACTTATCTACATAGCCATCTTCTTTGGAACCATAAGATTGGGTTTAGTCCTTTTCCACATTTTGGCAAACTGCACCCCCTCACCTACGTTTGCTGTACTGGTCTCTTGGAATTTAACTACTTTTCTTTTTCTTTCTTTTCTTTTTCTTTTTCTTTTTTTTTTTTTGGCTAAAATCACAGTTTCAATTTTCTATAGAGAAACCATAAATTAAATAGCTTC
Organism: Rattus rattus; assembly: GCF_011064425.1. Lineage (NCBI taxonomy): Eukaryota > Metazoa > Chordata > Mammalia > Rodentia > Muridae > Rattus > Rattus rattus. Next base: position 25,060,437 of record NC_046160.1, on the reverse strand, counting down.
CTTTTTCAGTTCGCTGGAAACTTCTAACATATTGATATCCAGCACTTGTGGGACAGTACTTGATAAAATGCAGATTGGTAACATCAATATCTTCCAGCTTCAATAATTCTGTGGTCTATTTTGAGAGACTGGACAATTTCTAGTGCCTTTAAATGCCCTTGCTTGGCTTGCAGCAGACAACTTTTGCATCACAATAGCTTTTTATTTTAGTGCTTTTTCATGATTCAGTCGTTCTGAAAACTGTTTCAAGTAAATCAGGCTTTCAAATTAAGTTAAAATTCAACTGCATGTGAGTTTGCCCAAGCTCTCAACTAGCTGTCGTCCTAGATGGGCATAATGAAGGGGAAGAATGTCCTATAGGCTTGCACATAGGAAACAGTAACGTGTATTACAACTGCTCTTGCTAATGCTTTTTAAATTTTAGTTATACTTTCTGAGATTCAGCACCTATGTTTATATTTCAGAAAAATAATTCTCTTTAGAGTTAAAGAAACATCATTTAGGAATTTAATTACAATAAGTATAAAATCTGTCAATGGTATAATTGCTTAAGTTTTAGGATACTCAAATAGCAATTAGAAAATGTAGTGTTGAGCCTCTCCATATACTGTTCATAGCCATGTTATGGTTAACTTTTGAACATTAAAAAGTTAGAAGAACTATGCAAAAAAAGGAGTCTAAAGTAAGAAAACTATAAAATGGTAATTGTATAAAATTAAGCACATTTTAATAAAGGATTTATTATAATTAAAACTTTAAAAAAGGATTTCTAAACATGACCTTAAATGATTACTGTTTTATAAAAAGATTTTAGCAAGTATAAGACATTCCCATTGGAAAAACAAAATAAACAGACATAAAAAGAATTGAACCTCATTGGAAATTAAAACAAAATAAATTTTTTTCTTATTGAGCAACAATAAGAGGTCTATAGGGAACCAAATAGACACATATTGCTTTTGAATTGGAATAGCTCATTTGGAAGCAAAATGGTAGTGTATATGTTAAAAGTCATACATCTATCCAAGCTATTGATTTAATGATACTACTTTGGGAATTGACCCTAAGTAAGCAGTCCAAGAGATCGCAAAGCTGTGTTAGGACTGTATTCACAATGGTTACTATAATAGTAAACACTAAGGATGACCTAGTTAGTTAGCAGTAGTCAACCTATTAGTTTCTATCGCTTACACATAAGGTTAAGCACTGTAGCAACAGAGATGACATCATTTTGTTCTCTGCTGTTAAGCCAATGCCAAGACTATCTTGGAGTTCAGTAGTTACTCAACAATTACTTAGTATTGATTTTAAGAAAAACAAACCCATGGGATAATGGATTTTTTTAATTAAAACATATATAGTGAAAACTTCTTTGCTTTTTTTGTTGTTTTTGTTTTTAAAACAAGATCTCATGTAGCTTAGGTTGGCATCAAACTCAATATGTAGCCAAGAGATGGCCTGATTTTCCTTTCTTCCCCTTTCAAGTGCTGTGACCGTAGACATGTACTACCACACCTGGCTCAGAACCTTTTTAAGAAACTTGCTAAGAGGAATGGGAGCGAACACATGTTGTTCACAAGGTTTTTCTTTGGGGGCAGGGGGAAAGATTTGAAATAGGGTTTGAAAGTTTAGGAGGGTCTGAATTAAAAGGCCTCTCCAGGAGAGAACAGGAACAGCCTGCCAGCAGGAGTTGACTAGAGGACAAGAAAGGAGGTGTAGCCACAGGTAAAGCCGGGGTCCTGAGTGGGCTTGCAGTTTTGTGTGTGTAGTAGGACTTCTTCAGTACAGAGAGTCATTGATGGGTTCCAACAGGCTTCATATCAAAATAGCTAGGTAATTCTGAAGGTTAATCTGGCTTTGATATGGACACCGGGTTCTGGGAGCTAAGGGCCATGTGTTAGAAATAGACCAGCACTTGAGGTCAGTTGTTTCAGTGGCATCTATAAAACTGGGGTCCTCATTTTAAATATGAATAAAATTCTGGCCACCTAATGTTTTTAAACAAATACTATCCTTGTAAATTCTGAAAAGTGAATTTTGTTGTGGGAAAAGATAGTGTTATTACTATGGCAATTAAAAACAATAAAGGATTTTACTGATAACTTTTAAGATAATTTACAAAATGTTTATTGATAAAACTGTTAAGAATGTCTGTTGACTTTATCTAACAAATGTGTGAGTCTTTGTTTCTTAAAATCTCTCTCTTCCCTGAGGACAGAAGAACACAGTCAACTGTCATTGCTTTGTCAAATATATTGTTAAAATGTTTGTAAAATTAAATCCTCTAGTGAGGAATCTCATTTAAATTTTTTTTAAATTATAAATTGAAGATCAAGTTTTCCCCTTAGGGCTTTTGGAGAAATAGGCTTCTTTCCCCAGCTTTTAACATGTTAGCAGCAGTTGGGTGGTGGAAATTGACATTTATGAAGCAGGCTGTTATGCTGAATTATGATCCTGAAATTTATTTGAAATGAACTAAGAAGAAATTTTAAAGAAAAGCCAATTTGTTTCTAATTATTATGAAAAATTAATTTTTTATTGTTTATGAAATGGAAAACCATCATAAATTATCTTAGACAAACATACACAGATGTTTAAGTATGACACTTGCACAGTGTTTTTAAGCATCATTGTAAAATTTCAAAAATTTAAAAATGAAATGAAAGCTTTGACAATCAAATGGTGAGATTTTAATTGAACTGACTATTCAGTAATTTAGAAGATAGGCCCAAATGCCTACAAAACTATTTTATTTCAGAGCTAGGTGCTGAGTCGAGGTTTGCAGAGTAGGATATGTCTCACCTGAATCATGATATTGATAAATTAACTCATCTAGTATGACAGTTGGCTGTGCACGCCAGATGTTCGGTTTGCACAGATGTGTAAGGCATGTTGTGGGTTATCAGTTAGTCCCTAATGGACTCATGACTGCTGATAAACCGGGTACAGATCTTAAGATGAAAGTAGTTGTGTGTTATAGAACATAGACAGTTGTCTCAAATGACGATCTGGAGATGCACAAGAGGAGAGAACAGGGAGCACCCTGCAGAGCAGATGCACGAGGAGGATGCAGAACTTGAGGAATAAGTAAGCACACGCTCTCCGGCCTGGGGAGATGGTCAGTGAGTGCCTGCCACACACGCATGGGATCCGGAATTCAGATGTCCCGACATGAAAGCCTGGCACAATGGCAACCGTCCATAACCTCTCAGCATTGGGGACGTGGATGAGACAGGAAGGTACTTGGAGCTAGCGCATTGTCTGAGCTCCAGCTGAGACTTCTCCAGGTTTTAAGAAACTCTGTCTTAAAAGCTAGGGCAAGAGATACCTGAAGATACCCAATATTGACTTCTGGCCTGAATTCAGATGAACACAGTGTATGTGCACCACCCCCCCCACACACACACACACACACACACACACACACACACACACACACACACACACACACACACACACACACACACACACTCACACACACACACTCACACTCACACACACACACACACACACACACACACACACACACACTCACACACACACACACACACACACACACACACACACACACACACACACACACACACACACACACACACACACACACACACACACACACACACACATCCTTCCTCCCTCCCTCCCTTCCTCTCTTTCCCTGGAGAACAGGGAAGGAATACAGGAAGATCATCTCACTAAATGTAAGTACATATGTATTTTGATTTTTTTTTTAAAATTGGTACATATAGAATAAAACTTCTGTCATTAGCCAAATCACTTCTGTGATTCCAAGTCATTCTGGACCTTTTTATATTTTGAAGTTGAACTTGTCTAGATTATAAGGAATCATGAAGATGAATTTTGGTGAGATAATAGGAATGTTCATGGTAGCAATTACATGGGTGGTTTTTCATGGTTACGACTCTTCGTTCTATACATTTAAATTGGGCATGTTTATTGTATAATAACTTTATCTCAATAACATTAAAATGGTGTGTGAAATCACACTTCTTCCAAATTCTCATTTTAAGAACTGAATTCCCACAGAAGTAGTTTTCAGCTATCCATCACCAAATATGAAATTCAGCATAAATTATGTATCAGAGGCTAGAGTCTATAAAGTCCAGTGGCTTTTTAGTGGAAGAGACGGATAAAAAAGAAAAATACTTAACTCCAGGTAATTGAGTCTTCTGAAGAAAATGGAAGATTGGTGTGAGACCTAGCCATTTGTGGAAGGGAAAAGTGATCATCTTCGTTAAGGAAACCAAGGGAAGCTCAGTGAGCCAGCATAGTCCTGGCTCTCGGTTCTGTTCCTTTAGTCAGACGGACACTGAACTCACTGCAGTTATGGATTATACAGAATATAAATGCTGGAAGTGAAGAGACTGGCTCAGCACAGAGGGAGGAGTGTAGAGGGGGAGGATGTGGGGGATATGGAGGGAAGGATGTATGGGGGCAGGATGTGGGGGGGTTGGAGGGGTGGAGGGGAGGATGTGAGGGGTAAAGGGGTAGAGGGGGAGGTTGTGTGGGGGCAGGATGTGGGGGGTTGGGGGGGACGGGAGGATGTGGGGGGCAGGATGGGGGGCGTGTGGACCAGTTTTATAAAGGGAGGCAGGTGGTAAACAGTCCATTTTCTTTCTTCTTCTTTTGGAACTTTGAAGACAAAAATGTATTTTCTCTAATTGTTCTTCACTTCCCTAAGGCTCCAGTGATTATTTTTCTATTCAGATTTGATTGTTTCTATTGATCTGTCTTCAAGTTCACTCTTTATTATTCATGAATCTTCATTTGCTAATATATTAATCTGTGAGTTTAATTTTGGATATTGTATTTTTACTTCTAAAATGTCCATTTGTTAATATATTCTGTTTCTTTGCTAAGGCTTTGTGTTTTCCATCTGTTTCAGCTGTTTTCCTAATTGTTTTCTGGAACACTTTACTGATGCTGCTCTCAAATCCTTGCCAGATAATTCATGTATCTGCATCATCTTGGTATTAGTATTTGCTAATTTTCTCACTTATGTGGAGATTTTCCAGAAATGGTTTCATTTTTTCATAATGAGAATATTATAAATACAAATTAGGAAAATATGACTAAAGAAGAAAATAAAACCAATTGAGCTGTATAAGCTCAGTGTTTTTCTCTGTTAAGTAGAAATAATGCCAACTAGTTAAACTTATTGTAAAAGTTTTTACATAGGAACATTTGGGTAAAACATACCGCCCTATGCAAAGAATATGATAAATGTTCAGAAAATATTTAATTAGCTTTTCTTTTTCTGATCATAGCATTTTGAAATTATTACCTCAACAATGTGGCATTTCAAGGGAAAATCACTCTTTATAGAAAATCTTAACCATCTTCTAAGTTATCTTTAATATAGAGATCAACCTTTTTTGACATTGGCTTAGCTTTTCCAGGGGAATAAACCCTTTATTGTTAAAACCTGGCTTTGCATTCCTATGTGAGGAAAATGGACCGTGACTGTACTCATACCTTACAAAAGCATTAACTCCAAACACTTTGTACATCTAAAAAGTGCAGTGTGAAACCATAGAGCTTCAGGAAGAGAACAGAAAACAAGCCTTCCTAGCCTAAGGGGTGGAAAGAGTTCTTAGACAGGAACCAGCAGGGTGATCTGTTAAAGAAGAGCGGTAGATTGGGCTTCATAATAGTGAAAGCCACCATTCAGAGAGTGAAAATACAATCTTCAGACTGAACGCTTTGCATAACATACTCCATAAAGGACTTGTATCAAGCTCATACAAAGAACTTTCGAAACACTAGCATAAAGAAACGGCCAATTTAAAAATGAACAACATGGGGATTTAGGATATAGTTAAGTCAATAAATGCTCTATGCAAACATGAGGACTTGAATTTGGAACCACAGTACCCATTTGAAAGCCTGGGTGTCATAGCTCCAGGACTAGGGGTGGAGAGACAGGAAGGCCCCCTGGAACCTGCTGTGCAGTCAGTCTAGGCACAGCGTGTGTGGTTCTAGCTTCAGGGAGAGACTCCGTCTCTCAATCAGAGGGTAACGAGAGCTTGTTTGGAGGTTTTATTGGGGAAGACAGCTACTCCTGTACCTTGACCAAAGACTAGTCCTCCTTTATTGGGGAAGGTTGCCCTCTTTGAGGGACCGACCCAGGAGCAATGGATGCAGCTTCAGGAAGGACGCACCTGCCTAGCCAGTCAGATCAGTGGAATCAACCCTGGCATTCATTGGGGTGACAGATGTTTCAGCCAGATCAAGCTCACATTCCAGAGGGTAATTGAAAAAGAATTTCCATGTTAGCCTCCACAAATATAATCTGTACAGACATGACATGTAGTACCATGTACACACAAAATTAATAAAAGACATCCTTCATCAAAGGTTGGTAAGTAAGCTCAATTGAAAAGATATTTGAAATCATCAGCCTTTCAGTCTTTCCACTGCCTTAGGGAAATTCAGATTAAATCCACAATACGATGCTACTAAACTACTACTTACTTAACAAATAAAGGAAATCAGGACAATACAGGGTCATCCAAGATACAGAAAAACTGGAACTCTCTTATATGACTGGGAACAATTAAAACATTACATATGTATAATTATGGTATTAAGTAGTACTGGAACAAATTTTATTCTCAAAGAAGTTGCAAATATATGACAAGATTTTCATATATTCCACTTTCCCATAGTGGTAACAGCTTACAAACTAGAACAGTCAACCTTGGTGCATATCTTTAATTAAGCACTACATCAGTCCTTAGAGCAGCTCCACTCACAGTCACACATGCCAAAAGCCGCCTACATGGTTTTGAAAGGATGAACGACCAGTGTGGTGTAGTCATAAGTTGCTGACTAAGCAGTGAAGGACTTACTGACCCATTGGCAGCTTGGGTCTGCAGTGGCATTGTGCTAGGCGAGAAAAGGTGGCCTCAAGTACTTGCACACTCTGTGGTTCCACTCCCATGACATTCTAGTATATGCAGAAGGCCCTTCTGATGGCCAGCGGTCACAGGCTAGGGGTTTAGAGTCTGACAGACGTATAAACATGAGGAAGTGCCTTAGTTTGGTGGGGTAGGTGAGTATAGAACTTGCATATTGCACATACTGGTAGTTTTGAAATTCTACATATACATTTATATTCTTAGAACTATACTAAAAAAGTTGTTTACTGCATAATCACTTACTAACACTATTTAACAGTAGAACTAACATGAGAACATTTGACATGCCTGAAACAGAATAGCAAAAATGATAGTCTATTTTGTAAGACTTTTGGATTTTATGAGTTTTGAGGAGTTATTGAATGGTTTGAAACAAGCAAATGACTTTCTTAGATTAAATCTTTAAAAAAATAAGATCATTTATTAGTGAGTGTGTAGGCACATGTGCAAGTGTATATGCACACCATGAGGGATGCATGCCCCAGTGCAAAAGTCAGGGGACAACTTCGTGAAGTTCTTTCCCTCCTCATGCGGCACTAGGATTGAACTCAGGGTGGTGGCAACAAATACCTTTATTCCTTATCTTAGCAGCCTCTATTCTGTGTTTTCAACTTTAAAACTGTGTTTTTTAATTTTATGTTTGTGATATTGTGTCTGTTCACTGTATGCGTGTCAAGGAGGCCAGTAGAGGGTGCTATGTCCTCTGGAACTGGAGTTACAGGTGGTTGAAAGCTGCCATGTGGGTGGAGGAACACCTCCCCTCCACATCCTTCTATGTAAGAACAGTAAGTGCTTTTAACTGCCAAGCCACCTCCCCAGCCCCAGCCCCAGATTCAATACCGCTCTGCTGTGGTTTAGGACACTATGACTCAGGCTGCCCTTGAGCTCACACTACTCCTTTACACGTGTGTTACTTCCCCTGCCCTTTCTGTGTTGTAAGGCCCACTTTATTAATTTTAAATAAATTAACGGGATTTAGTAACCAATATTTCATCTAGAAGAATATCTAGTGAATATTTTGGTTTCAAAACTATTGCTATCTCTGGGGTGGGAGTTGATTTAAGAACTTCCACACTGTGCTAGCCTACCTTTTCTTTTAAAAACAAGGTCTTATGTAGCCCTTGCTAGCCTCAGATTAGCTATGTAGCCGAGGATGACCCTGAACTTCTCATTATCCTGCCTCCACCTCCCACGGTCTGGAGGTGTCAGCATGTGCCACCATGTGCAGCCATGCTGGCGACTGACCCTGAGCTTCTGGCATGTTAGGTAAGTGTTCTGCCAGCTGAGCTGCGTGCCTGCCCCTGCCTCAGCAGCCTTAATGTCTTATCCACACTGCTCTTGAAATGTTACTACACTGGTCCTGATCTTGAAAATAGCCAAAAATAGAGTAGTGAACTCTTGCCTGTCTCAAACAATTAGAATACAGGGCCATCTTTGTTTTTACCCTCTTCTACACCTTTGACTCTCACGTTTTGAAACAAATACAAACATCATGTCCTTGGTCTGTAAATACTTCACTATGGCCCTGGAAAAGGTGAAGTTGTTTTTTCTTAAATAGCATAATCACAATATAATACAATTATTACAGTTAAAAATTAGCTGTTAATTATTTGCTATTAGTATTCAATTTTCAAAATACATATAAATATGTTTATCAACATTTTTCTTTATATACAATGTATGCATCTTAGTTTATTTGAAAAAGGCTACTTTGCTCAGATGCATAAAATATTCATGTGATAACTAAAGCTGGTTAGAAAACACTTTTTTTTTTTTTTTTGGTTCTTTTTTTCGAAGCTGGGGACCGAACCCAGGGCCTTGCACTTCCTAGGCAAGCGCTCTACCACTGAGCTAAATCCCCAACCCCAGAAAACACTTTATATGATTTATTATTTAAATAATATTTATTATCTATATATTTATTAGTATATATTGTTTTTCCCATTTTTAAGTGTTAATTCATATTACCATGCAAAAAAAGTCTCCAGAATTTCTTGTATTACTTCACATGTAACTCTATATTCTTTAGCCAACTTTGCTACCTTCTCTCTCCAGTTAACACTTTTTCTTACTTTTTAAAATTTATTTATTTACTATATATAATTACACTGTAGCCATCTTCAGACACACCAGAAGAGGGCATCAGATTCCATAACAGATGGTTGTGAGCCACCATGTAGTTGTTGGGATTTGAACTCAGGACCTCTGTAAGAGCAGTCAGTGCTCTTAACCATTGAGCCATCTCTCTAGTCCCCCACTTCTTTCTAATAATGAGATTTAATTTTGGCATTTAATCCATTCGATCCATTTTTCCTTCTTCTGTTTGCTGGTATGGTATGTAAATCACTTTTACTTTTACTCCATTGGTTTGCCATTTTGCCAGCATCATTTACATACCAGATAGTCGTCTTTTAGTCAGAACATTATTGCTGTGCTAAAACACCATGAGCAAAAGCAACTTGGAGAGGGGGGTGCAAAGGGCTTACTTTATCTCATTAACTTGTAGTGCATCCTCCAGGAAGTCAGTGGAGGCAAGGTAAAAACCTGGAGGTGGGACTTTCTGCAGAGACCATAAAGAAGTGTGCTTACTGGCTTGTCCCTCAAGTCTTGCTCAGCTTGTTTCTGACGCCCTCCAGGACCACCCACCCCCAGTAGGATGGGCCCAGTCCACATCAATCAGCAATCAAGAAAATGCAGCACAGGCTTGCCCGCAGGCCAGCATGGTGGGAGCATTTTCTCAGTTGAGATTCTCTCTTCCAGATGACTCTAGCCTGTGTCAACTTGACATAACACTACAATAGTCTTTTTGGATTGTTTCGTGGTCCTAGAGGGAGAACGGTCTTGGTAAATATTACAGATATTTGTGGAAATCTCTGAACAATTAAATTCCAGGTATAAGAGTAAAGTAGAAATAGACCAGTTCTCAATCAAGAAGATTGAAAATAAGCCTCAGATTAGTTTAATTAGTTTAATCTGGATTTTTTTCCTATTGCCAAGCATAAATTAAAAGTCTTCTATTAAAAAGCAGTATCATTCATAGTCCCCGTTGTTGTTGTTGTTGTTGTTTTTAATGTCACGGCGTCTTACATTCCACCACCAGATTTTAACCTTACCAAGAAACAGGAAACAGGAGAAAAGAGTTAGAAATACACAGATGCATTCGAGGACTGCAGTGAAAACTTGTGTGACAATTCCTTCATCCCTCCTTTGTTTGTCATGAGAAACCAACTGTTATGTGAATTCGTTTTCCATTGTAGGCAAAGCTTTTCCTTCCTTTTCTGTGTCTTTAGTTTTCTCAAATTTAACTGACGTAAGGCTTGGTGGAAATTATTGTTGATACTTAGCTGAGTTTCCTTTTTTTTTTTTTAAGATTACTTGCTTGCTCTCTCTCTCTCTCTCTCTCTCTCTCTCTCTCTGTGTGTGTGTGTGTGTGTGTGTGTGTGTGTGTGTGTGTCGTATGAGGTTACAGGGAAACTCTTGATAGTGACCAACTTGTTGAGGGAAGGTCTCACTTGTTTGCTGACTATGTCAGGACAGGTGGCCTCTTTGCCTCTCTGGTGCTAGAATTAAGGTGTACCCATCCTTCCAGCTTTCATGTGGCTTATGGGAACTGAACTCAGGTCCTCAGTCTTTCTCAACAACTTTACCCACTGAGACATTCGCCACTAACTTACAACCCTTGGTATCTTTTTTTCTTTAAATCTGGCCAGTTCTCACCTTTTGTGAGATGACACCACAGTTCTCACCTTTTGTGAGATGACACCACAGTTCTCACCTTTTGTGAGATGACACCACAGTTCTCACATTTGTGAGATGACACCACAGTTCTCACCTTTTGTGAGATGACACCACAGTTCTCACCTTTTGTGAGATGACGCCACAGTTCTCACCTTTTGTGAGATGACGCCACAGTTCTCACCTTTTGTGAGATGACGCCACAGTTCTCACCTTTTGTGAGATGACGCCACAGTTCTCACCTTTTGTGAGATGACGCCACAGTTCTCACCTTTTGTGAGATGACGCCACAGTTCTCACCTTTTGTGAGATGACGCCACAGTTCTCACCTTTTGTGAGATGACGCCACAGTTCTCACGCCACAGTTCTCACCTTTTGTGAGATGATGCCACAGTTCTCACCTTTTGTGATATGATGCCACAGTTCATCATTTGCTGTAGTCACACAGGTCTGTCCGAGGCTCTGTTCATTTGCTTTCTCTCTGTTGTTAAAATTGGAAAGCTTGTAGTCTTTCAGACCCGAGAATCTCCTCTGCACCCGTCCATTCAGTCTTCCGGTCTGAAATCCCTCCTTACGGTCTCCCTTGCCTTGCTAACGTCCCTATATTATTCTTCTGGCTTTCCTTTGTTTTGTTTCAAATATGTGAGAAAACTAAAGGCAGACAGCTCCTCTCCCCAGGGCCAGTCACAATTGCTTCTCAGATAATTTCAGCATCTCCAGCATCTTGGTATCTGCAGATCCTCCTTTTTCATTCAGTTATAAATGCTAATATTTATAACTGAAAAATGGCTTTAGTGGTTCAGATCCTTTTATAAAGACCCCAGATTGGTTCCTAGCACCCATATCAGGTGGCTCACAACTCCCTGTAACTCCAACTGCAGGGGAATCTGAAGTCTCTTGACTCCTCATATAACCACACACAGATTTTAAAATAATAATAATAAATCTAAAACTGAATTCCTAGTTTTTGATATAAGGGATTTTCATTGAATACTTGAAAATTATGGGTACTATATCAGAGGTTCTGTAATCTATTTAACTGTCCCAGTGTAGTTGGGTACGGTGGCAGAGTCCCTGAACTCCTAGCACATGGAAGGCTGAGGGAGGAAGATGGTGAGTTTGACACCAGACTGTGTTATGTAAAGTAACACCCTGTCTCAAAGAGAAAGCTAAACAAACCCCTCGTCTATCCTCCACCGCAGTTGCTTCAGCACGGGAAGGCTGCTGACTTATTATTACCCCACGGATAGGAGTCCAATTCCCTAACTTTTACGCTTTTAATACTCTACATGGCAGTTAGCTCTCTTTATTCCTGGTTGAGAGAGGCAGGGGTGCCTCACTGCCTCATAAACACTCCCTTGTGGCTTCTGCAGGGGCATGTTCCCATTACTGTGCAGAGGTAAAAGGCCTAACTCACAGAGGCTTCCTCTGACACCAGCCTATGGCAGAGAAGCCAGGTGACAATGCCAGGCCGTCTGCATAGCCTTTACTGAGAGAAAGAGGTCTTGTTACCAACCTGCAGGCAGGCTTCTCTGCTGGGCTCTGATACTCCTCTGGCTGGGAAAGCTGGCCTTCCTGCTGTAGGCTGAGGGACTCCAGTGTGCCCTGAGATGGCAGTGGTGGAACAGAGACCAGAGAGCCTCCCAACCTACACCCACACCCAATTTTTTGTGTTTGGCTAAGCAAAATAGCTTTTGTCTGGATTGTCTTGTCCCTGGTTGTTTGGCAAAGGAGAACAGGATTTTGTTTTGTTTGTTAGTTTGGTGTTTTTAGGGAGGTCGTGGCTTTCAGATGTTTCTAGGTTGCCAGCTTCCTTAGTTCCTATTCCATCATAGACAAGATACAAAAGAAAACTCATAAATCTTCCATGTGCTTTTCCTTGGATTACGAGATCCACACATGGTCTGTCATCTCTGTTTCCTTTATATGTGGTAAATATGTCCACACTTTTATTTAGAATGAGAAAAGGTTTCTTCCTTCCCAGAGGTGGATTCAGCAAGTACTTTTAAGGTTTTTTTTCTCTTTTCATGTCTATGTTGAGAGAGAGAGAGAGAGAGAGAGAGAGAGAGAGAGAGAGAGAGAGAGTGTGTGTGTGTGTGTGTGTGTGGGGGGGAGACCAAACCCAGGACATCATATGGACTAGGCAAACACTCTGCCCACCACAGAACTCTATTACCAACTCAAATACTTTTAATTTTCAATTACTTTATTTTTATTTTAATTATAACTAAAATTCCCTCTTTCTTCATATATTTATGCTTGATTGTTGCTAATTTTAAAAACTTTAGATTATTTTAAATAAAAGTATAGTTTATTATCTAGAAATTTAGGTTTACAAATTAGTCTTTTACTTTTAAGAATTGTTTTGTATTAAAACTAGACTTTCTATATTCCATTTTATTAAAATATATACATAAGTTCTCTTGGCTTGCTTGCTTGAGGAGTAATGTAACTTATATGTTAGTTACACTTTTGTGTGTGGGGCTAGGGGATCCAACCAGTTACAAATGTCTTTTATTTTATTTTATTTTATTTTATTTTTTCCCATCTTTATTAAATTGGGTATTCCTTTTTTATATTTCAAATGTTATTCCCTTTCCCGGTTTCCATCCAAACATCCCCCTAACCCCTCAGCATCCCCCATAAGGATATTCACCCGATCCGCCACCCCTTACCACCCCCTCCCCAAGATTCCCGGTGCACTGTGGGTCCAGTCTTGGCAGGACCAAGGGCTTCCCTTTCCACTGGTGCCCTTACTAGGCTATTCATTGCTACCTATGCAGTTAGAGCCCAGGGTCAGTCCATATATAGTCTTTGGGTAGTGGCTTAGTCCCTGGAAGCTCTGGTTGGTTGGCATTGTTGTTCATATGGGGTCTCAAGCCCCTTCAGGACTGAAAGTCCTTTCTCTGATTCCTTCAACGGGGGTCCTCTTCTCAGTTCAGTGGTTTGCTGCTGGCATTCACCTATGTATTTGCTATATTCTGGCTGTGTCTCTCAGGAGAGATCTACATCCGGCACTGTCAGGAGAGATCTGTCAGCCTGCACTTCTTTGCTTCATCCATCTTATCTAGTTTGGTGGCTGTATATGTATGGGCCACATGTGGGGTAGGCTCTGAATGGGCGTTCCTTCAGCCTCTGTTCTAAACTTTGCCTCCCTATCTCCTCCCAAGGGTATTCTTGTTCCCCTTTTAAAGAAGGAGTGAAACATCTGCATTTTGGTCATCCTTCTTGAGTTTCATGTGTTCTGTGCATCTAGGGTAATTCAAGCATTTGGGCTAATATCCACTTTTCAATGGGTGCATACCATGTATGTTTTTCTGTGCTTGGGTTACCTCACTCAGGAGGATATTTTCCATTTCCATCCATTTGCCTATGAATTTCATAGTCATTGTTTTTGGATAGCTGAGTAGTATTCCATTGTATAAATGTACCACATTTTCTGTATCCATTCCTCTGTTGAAGGGCATCTGGGTTCTTTCCAGCTTCTGGCTATTATAAATAAGGCTGCTATGAACATAGTGGAGCATGTGTCTTTGTTATATGTTGGGGCATCTTTTGGGTATATGCCCAAGAGAAGTATAGCTGGGTCCTCAGGTAGTTCAATGTCCAATTTTCTGAGGAACCTCCAGACTGATTTCCAGAATGGTTGTACCAGTCTGAAATCCCACCAACAATGGAGGAATGTTCCTCTTTCTCCACATCCCCGCCAGCATCTGCTGTCGCCAGAGTTTTTGATCTTAGCCATTCTGACTGGTGTGAGGTGGAATCTCAGGGTTGTTTTGATTTGCATTTCCATTATGACTAAAGATGTTGAACATTTCTTTAGGTGCTTCTCAGCCATTCGACATTCCTCAGCTGTGAATTCTTTGTTTAGCTCTGAACCCAATTTTAAAAAGGGTTATTTGTCTCCCTGCAGTCTAACTTCATGAGCTCTTTGTATATTTTGGATATAAGGCCTCTATCTGTTGTAGGATTGGTAAAGATCTTTTCCCAATCTGTTGGTTGCCGTTTTTTCCTAACAACAGTGTCCTTTGCCTTACAGAAGCTTTGCAGTTTTATGAGATCCCATTTGTCAATTCTTGATCTGAGAGCATAAGCCATTGGTGTTTTCTTCAGGACATTTTCTCCAGTGCCCATGTGTTCGAGATTCTTCCCCACTTTTTCTTCTACTAGTTTGAGTGTATCTAATTTGATGTGGAGGTCCTTGATCCACTTGGACTTAAGCTTTATACAGGGTGATAAGCATGGATCGATCTGTGTTCTTCTACATGCTGACCTCCAGTTGAACCAGCACCATTTGCTGAAAAGGCTATCTTTTTCCATTGGATGGTTTTGGCTCCTTTGTCAAAAATCAAGAACCAATCAATCACACCATAGGTGTGTGGGTTCATTTCTGGGTTTTCAATTCTATTCCACTGGTCTATCTGCCTGTCTCTGTACCAATACCACACAGTTTTTTATCACTATTGCTCTGTAATACTGCTTGACTTCAGTGATAGTGATTCCCCTGGAAGTCCTTTTATTGTTGAGCATAGTTTTAGCTATCCTGGGTTTTTTGTTATTCCAGATGAATTTGCAAATTGTTCTGTCTAACTCTCTGAAGAATTGGATTAGAATTTTGATGGGGATTACATTGAATCTATAGATCGCTTTTGGTAAAATGGCCATTTTTACAATATTAATCCTGCCAATCCATGAGCATTGGGAGATCTTTCCATCTTCTGAGATCTTCAATTTCTTCAGAGGCTTGAAGTTCTTATCATACAGATCTTTCACTTACTTGGTTAAAGTCACACTGAGGTATTTTATATTATTTGGAAATATTATGAAAGGTGTCGTTTGCCTAATTTCTTTCTCGGCTTGTTTCTCTTTTGTGTAGAGGAAGGCTACTGATTTATTTGAGTTAATTTTGTACCCAGCCACTTTGCTGAAGGTGTTTATCAGGTTTAGTAGTTCTCTGGTAGAACTTTTGGAATCACTTAAATATACTTTCATATCATCTGCAAATAGTGATATTTTGACTTCTTCCTTTTCAATCTGTATCCCTTTGATCTCTTTTTGTTGTCTGATTGTTCTGGCTAGGACTTTGAGAACTATATTGAATGAGTAGGAGAGAGAGGCAGCCTTGTCTAGTCCCTGATTTTAGTGGGATTGTTCAAGTTTCTCTCCATTTAGTTTAATGTTAGCTACTGGTTTGCTGTATATGGCTTTTTACTATGTTTAGGTATGGGCCTTGAATTCCTGTTTTTTCCAGGACTTTTATCATGAGGGGCTGTTGAATTTTGTCAAATGCTTTCTCAGCATCTAATGAAATGATCATGTGGTTTTTATCTTTCAGTTTGTTTATACAGTGGATTATGTTGATGGTTTTCCGTATATTAAACCATCCCTGCATACCTGGGATAAAGCCTACTTGATCATGATGGATGATTGTTTGATGTGCTCTTGGATTCGGTTTGCAAGAATTTTATTGAGTATCTTTGCCTTGCTATTCATAAGGGAAATTGGTTCGCAGTTCTCTTTCTTTGTTGGATCTTTGTGTGGTTTAGGTATAAGAGTAATTGTGGCTTCATAAAAGGAACTTGGTAGCGCTCTGTCTGTTTCAATTTTGTGGAATAGTTTGGGTAGTATTGGTATGAGGTCTTCTATAAAGGTCTGATAGAATTCTGCACTGAACCCATCTAGACTTGGGCTCTTTTTGGTTGGGAGACTGTTCATGACTGCTTCTATTTCTTTAGGAGTTATGGGGTTGTTTAAATGGTTTATCTGTTCCTGATTTAACTTCGGTACCTGGTATCTGTATAGGAAATTGTCCATTTCTTCTAGATCTTCAAGTTTTGTTGAATATGGGCTTTTGTAGTAGGATCTGATGATTTTTTTTAATTTCTTCTGATTCTGTTGTTATATCTCCCACTTCATTTCTGATTTTGTTAATTTGGACATACTCTCTGTGTCTTCTGGTTAGTCTGGCTAAGGGTTTATCTATCTTGTTGATTTTCTCAAAGAACTAGCTTTTGGTTCTGTTGATTCTTTGTATAGTCCTTTTTGTTTCTACTTGGTTGATTTCAGCCCTGAGTTTGATTATTTCCTGCCTTCTACTCCTCCTGGGTGTATTTGCTTCTTTTTGTTCTAGAGCTTTTAGGTGTGCTGTCAAGCTGCTGATATATGCTCTCTCCTGTTTCTTTCTGCAGGCACTCAGAGCTATGAGTTTTCCTCTTAGCACAGCTTTCAGTGTGTCCCGTAAGTTTGGGTATGTTGTACCTTCATTTTCATTAAATTCTAAGACGTCTTTAATTTCTTTCTTTATTTCTTCCTTGACCAGGTTATTGTTGAGTAGAGCATTGTTCAACTTCCATGTATATGTGGGTGTTCTTCCCTTATTGTTGAAGACCAGCTTTAGCCCATGGTGGTCTGATAGGACGCCTGGGATTATTTCTATCTTTCTGTATCTGTTAAGGCCTGTTTTGTGCCCGATTATATGGTCAATTTTGGAGAAAGTACCATGAGGTGGTGAGAAGAAGGTATATCCGTTTGTTTTAGGATAGAATGTTCTATAAATATCTGTTAAGTCCATTTGGTTCATGACTTCTGTTAGTCTGTCTATGTCTCTGTTTAATTTCTGTTTCCATGATCTGTCCATTGATGAGACTGGGGTGTTGAAATCTCCTATTATTGTTGTGTGAGGTGCAATGTGTGCTTTGAGCTTTAGTAAGGTTTCTTTTATGTATGTAGGTGCCCTTGTATTTGGAGCATAGATATTTAGGATTGAGAGTTCATCTTGGTGGATTTTTCCTTTGATGAATATGAGGTTGCCTTCCTTATCTTTTTTGATGACTTTTGGTTGAAAATCGATTTTATTCAATATTAGAATGGCTACTCCAGCTTGCTTCTTCAGATCATTTACTTGGAAAGTTGTTTTCCAGCCTTTGTCTCTGAGGTGTGTTTCCTGTAGGCAGCAAAATGCTGGGTCCTCATTACGTATCCAGCTTGTTAATCTGTGTCTTTTTATTGGGGAATTGAGTCCATTGATGTTGAGAGATATTAAGGAATAGTAATCGTTGCTTCCTGTTATGTTTGAATTTGGATGTGAGATTATGTTTGTGTGCTTGTCTTCTCTTTGTTTTGTTGCAAAACGATTAGTTTCTTGCTTTTTCTAGGGTGTAGCTTGCCTCCTTGTGTTGGGCTTTACCATTTATTATCCTTTGTAGGGCTGGATTTGTAGAAAGATATCGTGTAAATTTGGTTTTGTCATGTAATATCTTGGTTTCTCCATCTATGTTAATTGAGAGTTTTGCTGGGTACAGTAACCTGAGCTGGCATTTGTCTTCTCTTAGGGTCTGTATGACATCTGTCCAGGATCTTCTGGCTTTCATAGTCTCTGGTGAGAAGTCTGGTGTAATTCTGATAGGTCTGCCTTTATATGTTACTTGACCTTTTTCCCTAACTGCTTTTAATATTCTTTCTTTGTTTTGTGCATTTGGTGTTTTGACTATTATGTGATGGGAGGAGTTTCTTTTCTGGTCCAATCTATTTGGAGTTCAGTAGGCTTCTTGTATGTTTATGGGCATCTCTTTCTTTAGGTTAGGGAAGTTTTCTTCTATGATTTTGTTGAAGATATTTACTGGTCCTTTGAGCTGGGAGTCTTCACTCTCTTCTATTCCTATTATCCTCAGGTTTGATCTTCTCATGGAGTCCTGGATTTCCTGTATGTTTTGGGCCAGTAGCTCTTTCTGTTTTACATTATCTTTGACAGTTGTGTTGATGATTTCTATGGAATCATCTGCTCCTGAGATTCTCTCTTCTGTCTCTTATATTCTGTTGGTGATTCTTGTATCTACAGCTCCTTGTCTCTTCCTTTGGTTTTCTATATCCAGGGTTGTCTCCCTTTGTGCTTTCTTTATTGTTTCTTTTTCCACTTTCAATTCCTTTACCTGTTTGATTGTGTTTTCCTATAATTCTTTCAGGGATTTTTGTGTTTCCTCTCTAAGGGCTTCTACTTGTTTACTTGTGTTTTCCTGCATTTCTCTAAGGGAGTTCTTTATGTCCCAATCATCATGATCAAATGTGATTTTAAATCTAGATTTTTCTTTTCTGGTGTGTTTGGATATTCAGTGTTTGCTTTGATGGGAGAATTGGGCTCTGATGATGCCATGTAGTCTTGGTTTCTGTTGCTTGGGTTCCTGTGCTTGCCTCTTGCCATCAAGTTGTCTCTGGTGTTACCTTGTTCTGCTATTTCTGGCAGTGGCTTGACCGTCCTATAGGCCTGTGTGTCAGGAGTGCTGTAGACCTGTTTTCCTGTTTTCTTTCAGCCAGTTATGGGAACAGAATGTTCTGCTTTCAGGCGTGTAGTCGTTCCTGTCTACTGGCTTTCAGCTGTTCCTGTGGGCGTGTGTCCTGAGTCTACCAGGCAGGTCACTTGGAGCAGAAAAGTTGGTCTTACCTCTAGTCTCGGGCCTGAAGTTGCTCCTCAGGGCTGGATTTCAGCTCTCTGTGAGGGCAGCAATCAGAAAGTCCTGCCCCTACTTCTGGGTCCCTGTGTGCAGGACGCCCAGATGGCGTTAGGTGTTTTCCTCTAGAGTTAGAAATGTGGGCAGGAGTAGTCTCCTCTGGTTTCCCAGGCGTGTCTGCCCCTCTGAAGGTCTAGCTCTCCCTCCCACAGGATTTTGGTGCAGGGAGCTCTTTGACCAGGTCCCTTTAGATCTGGGCGCAGTGTGGACTGCAGGGCTCCTGCAGCTTGACTGCCCCTTTCTCCCTGTGCCCAGAGGTCCTATACAGTTTCCTCTTGGGCCAGGGGTGTGAGCAAAGGTGGGCAGAAGTGGCGGTCTCTCCTGCCTTACAGTCTCAGGAGTGCCCACATGTCTGGGCGATGATCTCTCTCCCACGGGCTTTGGGAGCAGGGAGCTGTGGGATTACAAATATCTTAAATAAAGAATGGCAGTTTACTTTATGCCTCCTTACTATTTTCTTCATTTTTCTTCATGTTCTATATTAGATTGCATCAGTTTCACAGGACTCGTCCAAGTAGACCCAACTGACTATCATTGTTTCCCTGATTTCAGGTTATCTTTATGGCTATATCAGAGAATGAATTAATCTCCTATTAATCCCTGTATACTAATGTAACAGATTTAGAAATAACTGGTCTAGTGTCATTTCAAATAGTACTGGGTCATGTAACAAGATAGATACCAGGAAAAGGAAGAGGACTTCCCCTGTTACCTTACTGACTGCTT
This sequence comes from Rattus rattus, assembly GCF_011064425.1. Lineage (NCBI taxonomy): Eukaryota > Metazoa > Chordata > Mammalia > Rodentia > Muridae > Rattus > Rattus rattus. The sequence continues at coordinate 25,040,528 of NC_046160.1, read as the reverse complement.
TCAGTGGCTCTCAGTTTTCAGTCAGATCAGGGACCTCTTTGAGGATATTCTTAAAGCCATAATATTTTCACAAGTATTCATATGTGTCCCATCTGATTTGGACCCTCTACGCACACACACACACACACACACACACACACGACTGCACACAAGCAACCATAAATAAAAAGTAAAATAATATGCTTGCTACTTTTGTAGTTATGAAATGTGAGACCAGAATTAAATATTTTCCCCAATTGTAGAAATTCCCTCAAAGACATCAACATTTCTTGAGGTTCTCACCACTTAAAGTAAAACTGTTCCCTAAAGTTGCAGCTTTTTGTCCCTGTCAGCAAGTGACTGTGCCAGTTTCACCACACTGTCGTTCTGAATGTCCTGACACCACAGGCACTCAGAGATCAAATGACTGAATTATTTAATAACCCAAAAGATCCCTGATGTTGAAAAGAGGAAGGTATGATAGAAATCTTAGAAATCTTTTGCAAAATAATGAACAAGAATGACTTAAGTTAGGTGTGATGGTACATGCAAGCCTACTGCTCAGGAGAGCCAGGGACCTCTGTGAGGCAAGGCCAGAAACAGAGAGAGAGAGAGAGAGACAGAGAGAGACAGAGAGACAGAGAGAGAGAAGAGAGGAGAGAGAGAGACAGACAGACAGACAGACAGAGAGACATGGACAGAGACACAGACAGAGACAGAGAGACAGGGACAATAATCACATAAGCTACTTTTAAATAAATAATAGATTTTGGTCATGTTTTTTCTGTTTCCTCACTCCTTCCTAATCTTTTTCTACCCATCCTACTTTATGTTCTTTGGATTAAAAAAAGGGAAAGAAACAACAACAACAAGAAGAACAACAACAAAACCCCACAAAAATGAAAATCAAAACAAACAGGCAAAAGACCATTATGATTTAAAAAAAATCCAAAATAAAGCAAAATGAAACAAAAGGTTCACAAAGGTGAGGTTGAGTTTATTTTGTTAGTCAGATCCTCCTAGGCTGGGCCTGCAGTGAAGTATGAGTGCTGTCCCCAGTGACTGTCACCGGAGAAAGCTATTTCCCTCTGTTAATGGGCATCAGTTGTAGGGTCTGCTTCCCCTCTCAGTACAGGGACCCCATCTGCACAGGTCTTGGGGGCAGGCAACTCCCTTTTCTAGGTACCATCTCAGGCCACAAGTCACATGCACTGCATTTAGAAAGCAACGCTGTGCTTGTGGTTTGTTTTTCTGGTCAGCTTTTCTGTTAGGAGTCAGATTCAGCAGTCCCTCACAGAACTATTACTTGGGTTAATGAGATAGGACTGTAAGTGATTGCATCACCACTACACAATTGCTCCTGGCTGGGGCAAAGGTACTTAAACTGGGGCTGAGAGGTCAGGAACCCGATGGCTCCTCTGAGAAGCACAGTACTGAAGCCTGTCCCACACACAATCCTCTGTCTTGTTACTATTCTTTTCGTTTTCTGAAATTCCAAAAAGTCGCTTCTCAAATTTTTATTTCCTCCTACTTTTTAATTTTATGTTGTTTTGAAATAGTGACCGTGGTTACTAACGAGTAGAGGCTCCTCGGGAACTTTAGTAACCTCGGTCAGCCTCTCACCGGGAGCAGTGGCAGCTAGATAAAAGTGTAAGAGCACAGCTACCCTGTGACTGCACTCTTTCCTCAGTGAGCACCCATCAAGTCAGATGTTCTTTGTTGCAGCTAAAGTTTTCACTCAGGTCTTCTCCCGACTCTGGTAGAGACTGGAAAGGGGTTGCTAGAGCATGCCCTTCACTTAGGCCTGCTCTGTCTGCAGCCTTTTCTTCTCTGTCCCTATTCCTTGCCATCTTTTTCTGAGTAAGTGATAGACATAGTTGGCATTTGGAGTTCAGGATAGGAGGTAATAGCTTTGGATTCGTGGTAAACAAAGGAATGAAATAGAATTAAAAGTTTGATGAAGGGTACTAAGTGTTTGTTTGCCAAGATCAAGAGTCAAGGATTCAGCTCCTATCAGAAGGTCAGAATAAGTGATTTCTAGAAAGCTTGGCAGTTAGCATTGCCTTAGTGGATGGCACTGTTGACAAGGGAGAGGAAGCCTGAATGTCACTGAGCATGCAGTACAACCGGAAATCCTACATAAACTCTTGGCTATATCACATTCCCACTCATATACGGCTTTTATTTTTCACCATTCTCAGAAATTTAAGGAAAGAGTTCATTTTAAAGAGTTCTCTATTTTGAAACTATGTCTTCTTAGTACATAGCTAACTTTTACACATCTTGTTTTGCCTTAAATGATCTAGACCAATAGTTGGCAAACTAATTTATGGAGCAAGACTGGGTTTTGCAGCCTCTGTCTTATGAGTAAAGTTTTATTGAGCCATAGTGTCCATTAGTTTGTATACAGACTATGGCTGCTTTTATGTTCAGCTAGTAGAGCTGAGCTGTTGTACTCTGTAATCTATAAAACCTAAAGTATTAACTAATTGGTTCTTTACAGAAAAGATCCACATCTGCTCTAGAGAAGTGGTTCTCAACCTTCCTCATCCTGTGACCCATTAATATAGTTCCTTAGGTTGTGGTGACCCCCAACCATAAAATTATTTTTGTTGTTACTTTATAAATGTAATTTTACTACTGCTACAAATCTTAATATAAATATCTGTGTTTTCCGATGGTCTAGGCGATCCCTCTGAAAGAGTTGTTCTACCCTGAGGTTTCTGAACCTCAAGTTGAGAACTGGTGCTCTAGATAGACTATGTCAGGGGTAGTGATGTTTGGAGAAAGTGCAGGCTTAGCATGATAGCTACTTTTGAATTGTGTGACAAATGCCAGGGGAAAAAGAACTGTGATGGAAGAAGCATTTCTTTGCTTCACTGTTTCACAAGTTTTAATACATGGTTGCTTGGGCAGAAGAACCTCATGGCAAACAGAGCAAGCAAGGAGGGCTAAAGGCATGGTATTCACTCCAGAGACAGCTCCCCAGTGTCCCACTTCTTCCAACAAGCCCTACCTTCTACAGTTTCTATCACCTCCCAATAGTCTGATCCAATTGTGTATCCTTCAGCAAATTAAACCACTCATTATGTCAGAGCCTTCACAATTTAGTGGTCTCTGGAAAGGCCGTGGCAGACACACCCAGAACTGTGCTTTTCTCCTGGGCCTTTCTCCAATCAATTGTGTTGACAATCAAGATTAGGTATCACAAATGGATCTTCTAGGTCTTTATTCTGTTTAAATTCTGGTAGTAAAAAGAAATTCTTAGAGTGTAAATATTACATTTTTTTTAAAACACACTTTCCTCTTTTTACATGTGTTCATTGTCTCCAGTGAATTCTAAATCTGCTGTCTGCTAAGTGACCTTGGAGTTCACAGCCTCACTTTAGAGATGGCAAACACTGAGCCCCTTAGAAATTGTCATATACCTGGTGTCACAGAAGCAGAATTGCTAGTGGCAATTCCTGGGAGCAAAGTGCTGCTTTATTTGGTTGTTTTCTTGGTTTACATTTTTTTTTACTGTGATACATATAGGCATTTACAGATGAAGTGGTGCCCAGTCTGTCTTTAGTTCTAAGTACTATTTAGAAAAGCAAAGAATCAGCCAAAGAGAAGAAAAGCATTAAATCTAATTGTCATGCAGCTCTGCTACTGATACTTTTGCAAGTATTGGGAAGCACATCATTCTTTGGGAAACAGGAGTATGAACAAGAATATACACTTGAATTATAGGGGTCATTGCAAACTAAGATTTACAGATATTTTTTCCTTCTCCAAGCCTTTTACATAGTGTAATTCGTGTGAAGGAATTACAAAGAAACAAAGCACTGTATTCATAATTCCTAAGGAATTTGTAAGTGCAGCCTTAAGGAGTGCAGAGTTCACATTGTTACTAGAAGCTTCTATAACTATCTAAATGGTTTCCTTTTGTGAATAGTACAAATTGTAATTTGTATTTTATAACAAAAGTACCTGATTTCTGATTTATAACCTAATTTAAAGACACTAAGGAAATTAGGTGTATTTTCACTAAAAAAAGATAAAAGAAACGCATACCAGAAATTCTAGTCAATTTCCTCTTACAATTCTGGCAAGGGTTTTGCTATCACAATTGGGGCAGAGCCATTATTTTCCTCAAGATTCAGTATTAGAAAGGCCTCTCCCTTTATTGCATCAGAAAATAATTACAGAATTTCTCCTTGCTGCTTCCCTGGGGACCCATTTTAGACAAGAAAAATCCTGAGAGAAGCTTGCGTAAAAGATGTGCACCAAAACTAGACTACGCTAGCAGATACTGGCACCTTTCAGGCCTATTCTGCAAATAATTTAGAAAAACCTTAACCTCAGAATTTTTTTAAATTAGCCTCTAAAGAATTGTGTAGTTAATTCTCGTTTCCCACTGCAATAACTTGGATTTTTTTTTATTTTATTTTCTTCTACATTTAAAGTGTCTTAACTTTTTCATAAAAATACAATGAAAATTCTCATGCTAGCTTAACATACTTATCTTAATTATAAATTAGGCTGTAATAAGGCTAAGTTCCAATTTCAATGTGCATGATTGATATTTAATCTTTCAGAAATGTAAACCATTGTTATAATTTAATTACTCTTGTTAGTTTTGTATTTTTATTCAAGTTCTGTCTCCAAATGGATTGTCCAGATGAAAAGAATAGAATTGATCTAATGCTAATTTAAATGTGGAATTCTAAAAAAGTATTCTCACCATCGCTGGCTCATTAGAGTAGAAAGTGACATTGTAGAATCATAATGGTCTGGTTATCGCGCATCTGAACCTTTGGTTACGAGAAGAGTTTTATTTGCTAAGTTGCAAGTTGATTATCTCTATTCTGAAATTCTTCAGACCAGAAGTGTTAGACATTTAGGGTTTTTCCAAGACCCTGTAATAGTTACATACACACAGTAAGATATGAACGTATACACTATGAATTGAAACAGGATTTACTTATATTTCAAACATTATCTTACATTACAGTTTGAAGATAAATTGAATAATATCTTTAGAGCAACTGCATTTAGACTAAGACTCACTGTGGTGCCAGGTATGAAAGTTCTTATTTGTGGTATTATGTGGTATATGTGGTATTATGTCGAGATTTACAGCATTAAGTTTCAGATTTACATGCTAGAGATAGCCAACTTGTAACGCTTTTTAATTCTTGTAAATCCTTGTTCTCTTCCATCCTTATCAAATTCAAACTTTCCCGTAAGGTATGGTGGCATATGCCTGCAATCCCAACTTTGGAGGTAGCAGCAGGAGGACCATTGCCAAGTTTGAGTCCAGTCTAGGAAATTTAGGGTATCCTTGTATCAAAATAACAATTTTTAAAAGTTTTCTTACATACATAAGGCAGTAGGTTCAGTTCCTAGTACTATTTTGTTTTGAACATTATTAACACACTCCCAATTTGTTGAATTCTATTACATTTCCAGACCATAAGCCCATAAGGAGTTTCAGGTGCCACTTCAGACAATCACTAAACGCTCCTGGTAATTTTCACAAAAATATGTTCCTGTGGGAATTCTTTTGAGGTAAAATGTCTCCAGCCTTTATTGAGTTTTATAGCTAACCATCACCAAAGTTAAAAGCCTTTTTATAGGCCTCCGCAGCATCATATTCCTTCCAGAAGAATATACAAAGCGGATTTGTTTTCTTTTCTAAAACCATGTAATCATAGAGTTTAGAATGATCAACCTCTCTTTTCACATTTGAGGAGATAGCCACTCCTGTAAGTCAAAGATATTGAGACTTAATAATTGTTAAATTATTATTTATTAGGGACCCTATTGATAACAGCTGAACTCTTGTCGGTCTCTTGTTGATGAATGAATCCTGTGACAGTCTGTGATTATGTTAGTGTCTTTTTAGCCTTCCAGATTCTGTAGAGAGATTATTGAACTTTCAACAGTCTAAAAAGCTGTTAGTATTTGAATGCAAAGTTTTGATGGGCACAGTAGGATCTCTAACCTTGCCCTATTCATTTCATAAAATGACAGTATGATCTGATGTGTCTTAGAGAGTGGCATATGGAGGCCCCTGTGTGGTGCAGAGGACAGTGGTAGACTTTATGAGTTTTAAAGAATGTTTTGACAGTATCTGTGTTGAAGCAAGCTTTTAAGAACAAGGTTATGAGATTTCATTCAGATGTAAGGAACTCATGTGTGTGAGCATTTCACTTACTCTCTTAACAAATATTTATATGTGCACACAATTAGTATGTTGATTTTACTGGTGATAAAGACTTGTGGGCCTGGGGGGTATAGCTTGGAGGTAGAGCACTTACACCGTTTATTTGGCCTCCTGTGTTTGTTCCCAGCACAACACACACTGTTCACACACAAGAAATACTTGTAGAAAATGGTAAGCAAACACTGTGCAGCAATTTCTATAGCAAGTTTTGTAAAATAGTTCTCATTATAAACTTCATAAACCCACACTGTCAGGAATCTCGGAAATCTCTTTACTGAAGTACGAGGCCAAAGAGTCCTAAACATTTTGGTTTCGTTGCCATTGGTTACTTTTGGTTGAAGTTTAGGTCTTAGGTTTAACCCAGTAGTCTTTAATGTTTTAACTTAGAGATTGTATTTTATATTGTGAACTTGTATCCTGAATTTCTACATTTGCTGATATATGAAAGTATAGTTATAAGTACTAAAGTATAGTAAATTAACTCAAAGTAATGTAAGTGAACTTGAATTTTAATCATTTTTTCATACTTAGAATGATTTCAAAATAAGAATTTTATGTTGACTGTGATATTGCACAGGGATAAATGTTGCTGCTTTATAATATTCATTTTGCATAGCTATTCTAATGCTAGGAACATTAGCTGAGCAACCATGTGTACTTTCCAATCTCAGTTAATCTGCCAGCCTTTCTAGATGGAACAAGATTCTTCAATATCCTGTCTTACTTTATAATTCTTCAGCCAGTTCAGCTCATGCAAAGAAATAATCCACAAGAAATATTCGCAATATTTATAGAATATTTACATATTGTATTTTTATTTATATTTTACTTTATATATTCAGAATATGCAGTTGTTTCCAAGGGTCAGTACATGATAAACAGTGTTTTAGAACTATAAGAAATTGGATCCCATTGATGCGGGATCCTCAGTTGTATGTCTCTGTTCCACAAATAGGCTCCTATGCTTACAGCCTTAATATATATATCACATAATTTTAGTTGTCTATTATTTCAATGCTGCCCCAAGTCCTTAAGAATAGTAACATTGAAATCAATTTGAACTCTCAAATATTTTTAAATGAGCTAGCCAATTGAAGGACTTGAGGGTCTATCTTTGGGTCTTTGTTCTAAAAGACTTTAAACTCTGCAGTACTGTAGAAAATGAAAGTCAATTCTCTGTCTTTCTTTCCCTCTTTCCTTCCATCCCTCCCACTGCAGACCACTATGGGCAGTGTCACCCTGGGCAGTTGGTCCTGGGATGTATAAGTAGCTGAGGAGAGCAAGCCCGTGAGCAGCATTCTCCCATGGTCTCTGCTTCAGTTCCTGCCTCCAGATTCCTGCTGTAGTTCTTGCCTTACGTTGTATAACCTGTAAGCTTAGGTAGAGTCTTTCCTCTGCCATGTTAGTTTCGGTCAGTGTTTTGTTATGCCAACAGATGGCAAACTAACACATATACATTAGTCAGCTGTTGGCATTACTACTTGATTCTAGAACTCATAAATTGGTTTTAAGTCCTTCGTGTATATGCCATTATTCCTCATAAGTCCTTCGTGTATATGCCATTATTCCTGTACCTGTTGAGATACTGTATTATATGTCTGGGGAAAAAGGGGGAGAAGGAAAGTGAGTAGGTGGTTAGTGTCTGACTTCCATGTAGCATGGTTTAATAATGTTTGGGGAGCAGTAGAAACACTGGCATCCAGTCATGGCACTGGCAGATGTGCCACTGGAAGCTGACGCTGGTGCTTCTGCGGATCTGTTTGGTGCCAAGCACTGTGCTAAGCTTCAGCCATGAAACAGTGAGCATAGCTTAGCTTCCTGCTCTCAAGGAGCTATGGTCCCACTGCCTCCATCTTCAGCAGACACATAGACAATTACCTTGCTAAATGCTTTACTGCGGTAAGCACACTGAGGTTACTCACCCAGCTACAATAGATGAAGAATCATTTTCCAGAAGAAAAATGAGAATATTACATTAGAGAGTGAGTCTAGCATCAGGGCAATCTCAAAACTTGGAGAAATCTGTCATTATTAAAAGGTATTCCAGTCATCTACTACGAAAATATCAGGGGCACTGGAAAAGCACACTTTTATCAGGTTAATGTTGGAATATTAAGAGCTTGACTTTAGGTTTGGCCTTATTATTATTAAAACAGTTTTCTACTAGAAATGACTATTTACACAAACATTGGATTTTCTGTCCTGCAACATCCTCTGGAATCGTCCTGTACCTGTTGAGATACTGTATTATATGTCTGGGGAAAGAGGGGGAGAAGGAAAGTGAGTAATCTTCAGGATGGAGGTGACCGTTTGCTCACTGGGTGGTAACTATTGCTTCCTGTTCCCCTGCTCTTCACTCCTCTGCACAGGCGAGGAAGGCTGTCTAAGTGTCCCATGCTCAGCACAGGGCTTTACTTTGCTATAGTTTATTGCTGCTGTCATATACATTCATATGTTAAAGAGTTAAGATTCTTTCTATCTTTAATACTCTTTCCCAGCAAAATAACAGGTACAAAACCTTATAAAGATGGCTGTTTTTGTGTAAACAGAGAGGAGGAAAGAGAAGGAATAAAGAACTTCTAAGAAAGGGAGGAATGTGGACCTAGGGAAAGGAAGAGGATGTTAAAAACAAGTGATTGTAATAAGATCCCAGGGGACATAGAAATGATGAATGAACTGTCTTTAGGAGTACCCCAAAGCAAGCAGGAGCTGGGTCTGTTCTGGTGTCACCTGATGTAAGGGAGTGCTTTTATCTCAGAGTCAGCTCTGACATCCGTGTCACACCCACCGTAGGAAGACATGTTTCCTGTATAAATACTCCCTGATTGGCCTGGGGAAGGTAGAACAGTTGCTGTGATATTTGGAAAGATTAAGAAGCAGTTGTTAGGAGGCCACATTTCTTAAGATAGAGGAGGCAGATGAAATCAAGTGTGTAAGTAAAAGCAAAATCTGGGAAAGGTACTGAGGAAAGTCTGAAAAGAGGAAGTTGGAAGAATAGCCATAGATGTGTTTACCATGCTGACAAGTCTGTACATATGAGGACCAGCCACAGCCTTCAGAAAAACATGAGATTTATAGTGCTAGCCCACAAACCTACCATGACATACTTGATTGCTTGACACTTTATGGCATGGTTGGGGGGATGTGACGCACTGAACATGACGCACTAGTGACTCTGGGCTGCAATGACTTGAGGATGAGCGTGTGGCCCTAACTGGTTGTAAATGTTGGGTAGGTGTTTGACCCTAGACTTGTCTTTCCCCACTGTGCTGCAGTGCTTCTGGAGTTCAGGAAATGCACACTTCTTTGTACTCTTTCTTGGTCTTCCCATGTACTACGCTATAGCTCCAACGCTGGCAATCCCAAGAGCTTGAAACCTTCCTCCTTTTAAGTCAGCTATACGTATCTCCTTAGATGTCCTGGTGCTGCCTCATAATTAATGTGTACATAATTGAATTCATTAGCCTTCCTCAGACATCTGTTATCGACCATATGCCCAGGTTTGGCTAACTGACATTAATGAGCCTCCCGTGCCAGCATCATTGGTATTTCTAAGAGTATAAACAGAGTTTCGGCCAGAAGAGGCTTCTTCACAATGTTGTTGGGTTTTTTAGATTTATTTTATTTTATTCTATTTATTTTATGTAGATGAGTGTTTTGTCTGCAGGTATATGCCCTACTTTTGTGCTTGGTGCCTAGAGAGGTGAGGAGAGGGTGTTGAATCCCCTGGCACTAGCGTTATGGATGGTTGTGAGCCACCAAATGGGATTTGGGAAGTGAGCATGAGTCCTCTAAGAGTAACAAGTGTTCTGAGCTGCTGAACCAACGGAGCCAACGCTCTGGCCCCATGGTGTAGATAGACAAAAATGGAGCAAATCTAAGTTCTATGCATAATTTCATTAATATGTGCCTCATAGTTTTATGATTATTAAAACCAAAGTATGTTTCTCTCTGTATTTGTAGAATAGTGCATGTACAGATACTTGACTAATTCTAGGAAGTGGAGTTGTGGATGATTTTCTTTAATTCTCTTACCTGTGTTCCAGAGTTATGCAGTGAGCATAAATAACTTTGGTATTTTCATGTGCTGACAGACAGCTTCTTTTTGCCACTCCCAGTTCTTGTCCAGTGTCTTGCTTGCTCAACTATTGCAGTTCATTGTGTCTGGGTAGTTCTGTGATCACAATTCTCCATTGCTCGGAGGCCAGAGCCATGGTTAAAAAATCACACTAGTGCGGTTCTTCCTTTGCCTCGCCTTTCTAGTCCGGTTACTTCATATTCAATCACCAGAGCCATCAAGAGGAAGCATAAATGTTTGTCCTTGCTGTCCAGACTTTCAGCTCCCTGGACTTTAGTAGAGAATTCGTACATTCTAATCCTAGCAGACTGGTTTTTCTCTCCTATGTTACTGGGATTGGAGTTTTAACTCAAAGCCTTGCCCATGGCTAGCAAGTGTGGTAGAGCTGAGCTGCATCCCCACGCCTTAAGTCAGTTTTTACCACAGAGAGTTGGGCCAGATTTGGAGCAGGGAGGAGGACAGAGCACAGGAAAAGAGAAGGAAGAAGTTGCACTTGTGTCCTGCCTCCAGCCTACAGCAGAGCACCACACTGGGTGTTTACGGGGCGCGCGCTTGCTCACTCCTCCTCTATTCCACGAACAATTTCTTGGTTTTCTTTAGAATTTAGGTGGAACAAATATCCAAATAATGAAACTCTATCCATTTTCATGTCAGTTCTTTTATCAGCAGATCTCGTCTTGGTGTATTTATTGAAGCCTGTCATGCTAGTAGTTCCAGAATGTAATTATACTTGCAAATTTCTCATGCTTTCAGGGAGTCGTAGTGTATTCCAGATGGTCAAATAGCAAAACATGGATGTTTTGTACTTTCTTCTCACTTATGATTAAGAATTTGATGTTACTTACGACTTCCATTCCCTTTGTTGTTTTAGCGAACTTACACCTGAGAAGAATTTAAGTATGTGATTTAAGCTCTTCTGTAGTCAGTCAGTGTTTAACAAGAGTCTTTCATAATACATCTTCGCCCTGTTCATTGCTCAATTGTGTCAATTTTAGTACCATTCAGAAAAGCCAGTTGAGCCCTAAGGAGCAGTTCTTTAGGAATGGTATCCTAAATTTATTCTTGCCAAATATTTATTTTAATGTGTTTTAGACTTAAAATTACATGGTAAACCTTCTTGAAAAACACTTATGCAAAATTGAAAAAGAATAATTTTTCCAAACTATTGAGTTTTTTACCTTTTCCAAGTACAAATATGGCCTTAGATTCAAAATCAGTGAAAAGTGTGCTTTCAAATTTAACAGTAATAGTAGTGATGACTTTTCCTTGATCTCTTCACACTGTGTTTACTACCCCTCTGGTCTTCCACCTGCTCTCATGTAAAAGTTAGCTTACGGAAGATCTAACTCATGAACTCGGCACATAACACAGCTAATGAATCCGATCTAGAACTCATGACTTCCTAAACCATTATTTCCCTTTTTAGGGTTTTAAAAAGTATTTATTTTTACTATTTTTAATTGTGTATGTATGAACACACACAAATGAAGATGTTGGATACCCCAGAAGCTAGAGTTACAGGTGGTTGTCAGCTACCTGGTGTGGGGTGCTGGGAACCCCACGTGAGTCCTCTGGAAAAGTAATACATGCTCTTAACTGTGAGCCTTCTCTCAAGGCTTCGCCTTCCCTAATAAAATGATTTAAAGTACCCACTGTGTGTGTGTGCATGGGTGTGTTGTACGTGCATGTGTGTGTGCGTAACAAATTTTATATTATTCATTTAGCTTATACAACAAATGTCATGTTCAATGTTTTAACAAAAAATGTATTGAGGAATATTAAAAACAAAATGGAAATTTTTAGTTCTTGTTTTAGTTGTGTGTTTTTATTTTTTAAAGTTTTTAAACACTGCGATTTCGTGTGTATGAATGTTTGTCTGAATTTATATGCACCATGTGTGTGTAGAAGCCAGAAGAGGGTGTTTGGATTCTTTTGACCAGGAACTGTGAGGCTTTGAGCCACCATGTGAGTACTGAGACTTGAACCTGAGTTCTCTGCAAAGGTGGCAACTGCTCTTAGTTGCTAAACCATCACTCTAGCCTCTCTCATATACAGAGAGTTCTGTTCATTTCCTTGCATATATAAAATTTTGACTTTTACAAAAGGTAAGCTAAGCTGAGCGTCATTTTGAATGAATTATTTAACTGGGATCCCACTGAAGGAAATGCCTTTACACCTACAAGGTAACATTTGGAGAAGAGAGAATGAGATTTGATAATAAACGTTGAAATATCATTATGTATGACCTTTCTAAGACATTCTATTAAGATGTACATACATCTTAATGAAACTTAGTAGGAAAATATAGCTCTGGTTTGTAGGAGGACATGGTTTCATGATACTTGAGAAGAAATGCTAGTTTTGACACATAATATTATCTTTCTTCTGGTAGAAAAAAAATTCTACTAAAGTAGAATTTTTTTTTCCTTTGTAGAACTGCAGTTTCTTCCTACTCAACCTAAACAATGAGTTGGAAAGAATCATTACCATGAGTTTAGGGGAGTTTGTTCGTCCAGCTGGAATACTGCATTTAAAAACCCAATGTTGAAACATTTAGAAAATTGTTCTTTGCAGGAGAGGAAAATAGTTTTCTTAGCTCTCATCCATTTATCCAGCTGAACTCCTGTCGGTCTCTTTTTGATGAATGATAGCTTCCCTTTTTTGGGAAGTTCCTGCTAACCTAGTGGAAATGCACACACAGAGAAAATCTTCAACACTCTACACATCAATACAGAAGATTCTATTCAAGATATTTTCTAGGAAGAAAAATGATAACTCTGAGATTTTAAACAGACCCTTGGATTGGATACATGATTGGATAAAAGAGGAGTAGAAAGGTTGAGAAGAGTAGGGGTCAGTGAACCTTTTCTGTAAATGACCAGATGGTAAAGATATAGATATTGCTGACCATGCAGCAGCTCCTCAGCCCATCTGGTGGAGGACAGAATTAGCTGGAGCCAGTAGCAGATGAACACGACTGCATCATTGTACACGATGCAGCTTCCGGCATTCAAACTGAGCCTTGGTTTGTATGTGGTGTGGTGTGTGTGTGTGTGTGTGTGTGTGTGTGTGTGTGTGTGTGTGTGTGTGTGATGAAACACTGATCTCTAGCCATTTACAAAAGTGTAAGAGGCATTGATGAACCCTGCTTGGCCCAGAGACAATAGTCCAGTTGTTTGTGACCCCAGTAGAGATTAGGGCAATGGAAGGTGGACAGCACTGGTGCTTAAGTGCGCCATGTTGATTTCAGACATGCCACAGGAAATGTTGCTCGTGCTACATTGTAAGTCTTGGCAATCCTTAAACTGTGACTTTCTTATCGTCTCTATCGTTTGATTCTTTTGATTGATTTCCAATTTTAGTTGTTTTCTTCTTTGGTTCCTTTCATCTCTTTTGCTTTTGTTTTTAGATTTTTATGAGGAAAAGTTAAAAATCTGCTTTTGCTTAAAATAAGAATTAAGGCAATAATATCCTCTCCCCTTGTTAATTTTTAACATATGTAATAATTTCTATTTTTGTTATCATTTTTCATTATCATTTTAATTTTTTAAAATTCTGTTTTTTAGTATTTAAAATTCAAATTTTAAACATTTAAAGCTTTGGATTTTTTTTACTAAATGTTATGTTCTGCCTTTTATTTTATTTCAGTTATATTTACCATATTTCAATGACTTTAATTCCTTTGCATTTACTTTAACTTCTCAGTATGTAGTCCTTACTGGTGAAGTGTCTATATATACCTGAGACTAGTTGTCTGCAATTGTGTTTGTTCAAAACAAAACAAAACAAAAAAAATGCCAGTCAGGTGTAAGGGGTGAATATCAGCCAGACTGCCCAAGCTACTTCTGTTTTTGTTCCTGAGGCATTTGTCCTTCTGTCAATTACTGAGAGAAGGGCTTGAAATTCTCTAATTACTGGCCAGCAGGCTGTGCAAAGGCCTGCATACCTGCTTTCAGTCCCCTGCCTCATACAGGTGCAGGAGAGGACAGCTCCTGAAAGTTATTCTCTGACCTCCACATGTGCACTTTGGCAAGCAAGCATCTGCACACACACACACACACACACACACACACACACACACACACACACACACACACACACACACACACTGTGCGAGAGTGGCAGGGGCAGGGCACTTAAAAAAAAAAGGAAGATTCTGTTATCATGGTATATTTCTTTTTCTACATTTATTTAGTTTACTTTTTTATATTTTTAAGCTCGGCTATTTCAGCTCTGTTGAGGGGAAGACTTGAGTGGTAGGTGTGTGAATAATTCTTTGTGGAAAACTGCTAACGGTGTGCTTGAGCACTGACAAGGAGTGCGGCAGAGTAAGCACCACCTGTGGTTGAAGTACTTCAGAGCTGCATTGCTAACAGCATGGAAGGTAATGAGCAGGATGCTGCTCTGATGGACACCAGACACAAACGGTAGGAGGTAGGTGTCCTGGCGTCTGTCTGCCTATGACCACAACATTCAAGAGGACGAGGCAGGACGGATGACAGCTCTAAGTTCAAGGCCAGAGATACATGGAGACGGTAAGGGCATAGTAGTGACTTGGAGTGATAGAGATGAGAATTTTCTTGTAGTCTCATTAAACATTTATTTATTGATTCTAAATTTCTGAGACAAGGTTAGTTGTAGCTTAGGCTAGCCTGAGATTCATCTGGTAACTGAGGCTGGCCTTGATCTTCCAAGGAAGCTGCCTCTATCTCTCAAATGCTAGAATTACAAGCATATGCCACCATACTCAGTTGGACTGGGCTGAGAATGGAACCCAGAGCTTCCTGCATGTTAGGCAAACAGTCGATTAACTGAGCTGCATCGTCAGTCCCGCGGATATTGCCTGGATATCCAAATGTAGGCATTATATAAATAATAAGTTCATGACTGATGCAGGAGGATTAGAATCACTGAAATAATTTTGGAGTTAGATTTTTCTATAGGATCAGTAGACTACTTTCCCAGTGTATATGAGGACATGAGTCCAATATAAAAGAGTGAAAAACAGCTTTTATATGTGGTCTCAGCTGAGATAGCACTTTTACTTGTAAACTTCGTTTAGTCATCCAATCTAAAGTTAAAGGGGAATGGAGGCTTTGCCTCTTCTGTCACAGCTGCATCCCCAGCATTTGATACCGTGCCTCCCACACACTGAGTTCTTAGATATCTGATGACTGAAGTCCTGTTACCAAAAGAAAGGATGCATGCTTAGTAAATTAAATATGCAGTATGTAAAATACCTCACTAAAGTCAACTGTATATCCTCTTAAAGTCGCAGGACAGTCCTCAGTTTATTCTGCCTCTTCCCACCCCGGGGACTTTGCATGTTGCTGTGTAGAACAGACAGTTAAGTGTGACCATATGGTAACACACCTTGTTACATGACTGGACCTTCTCATTCCATAAAGATGGAGTTAATTACGTTTTCTATAGGATAATTTATGTATTTACATTTCAAACGTTATCTTCTTTCCCCCGTTCTCCATTCCCTCTCTTCCTCCCCCTGCTTCTATGAAGATGCCCCCACTCCCACCCACCCACTCTCACCTCAACATCCTGGCATTCATTCCCCTACAATGGGGAAATGAGCCTTCACAGAACCAAGGGCTTCTCCTCCTATTGATTCCAGACAAGACCATCCTCTGCTACATATGTGGCTGGAGCTATGGGTCCTTCCATGTGTACTCACTGGTTGGTAGTTTAGTCCCTGGGAGCTCTGGGGAGTCTGGTTGGTTGATATTGTTGTTGTTCTTATGGGGTTGCAAACCTCTTTAGCTCCTTCAATCCTTTCTCTAATTCCTCCAATGGGGACTGTGTTTTTTTTTTTTTTTTTTTTTTTTGACTATCAAACCTATAAAGGCTAAGTCTTGTGTATGGAAAAAAAAAACACGACTCTCTATAAGTGTAGGCTTCTCTATTTTTCTTTTCTTTTCTTTTTTTTTTTTTAAACTTGAGTATTTCTTATTTACATTTCGAGTGTTATTCCCTTTCCCGGGTTCTGGGCCAACATCCCCTAACCCCTCCCCTCCCCCTTCTTTATGGGTGTTCCCTCCCCATCCTCCCCCATTGCCACCCTCCCCCCAACAATCACGTTCACTGGGGGTTCAGTCTTAGCGGGGACTGTGTTCTTAATTCAATGGTTGGCTGCTAGCATTCACCTCTGTATTTGTCAGGCTCTGGCAGAGCCTCTCAGGAGACAGCTATATCAGGCTCCTGTCAGCATCATAATTTTGATACATGAAAAATGAAATAGAAATACCTAGATAGAAATAATTTTATGCCTTACTGAGTATTTGCTACCTTTAGGTACAAAGAGGAGCTTTCCGTGTAAAACTGGCTTTGTCTATTCACAATATGGAAAATAGATATACGCTGCTTAAAGAACAAAATCAACATGATAAGCACACATCTGATAAATAACTGCTAAATCTAACTATTTGATAAAGCAATTTAATCTTGGTTTTGTTCTAGCATTTAACAAAATTGCTTCTAGCCTGTATTGAGAATTAGGATACCTGAACAATGTTTTGTTTTTATTTTTGTTTGATATGGAGTCTCTTTATGTAGCCTTGTGTAGCCTGGAACTGACCGTGTATACCTGGGTGCCCTTGGGCTCATAGAAACCCTCTTTCCTCTGCCTCCTGAGTGCTGAGATTAAAGATGTGCATCTCCAGGGCTTTCCCTGTGATAGTATTCTAGCCTGATTTGGGTGGTCCACCTCCCTAACTTGGTAGAGCTGCTTGTTAGCAGAGAGCTAAATCCTCGAAGTTTAGGTGTTAGGGTTATTTTTCAGTTATTTGAAGATGGACTCAACCCTAGGTGTTTTCTCTTACCTTGTGGGAAAAAGAAAGGAGTGGAGAAGGGGGGGGGGGACAGAGATTACATTGTACAGTGAAGTCAGAAATAGGCTTTCTCTAGGTTGTGGAGACTCATCCAGCAGTTTTACTAACTTACTTGTTTTACTTTCTCTCTGTGTTTTGTGGATTTAAACTATCCATATGGGAGCTTATGGTTTAGTGGGGGAAGAGAGCAGTAAGTACAGTTACCAGCAAATATGTGCATTTAAAGTACAACTAAGAAAAGAAAGTCTGAGGGAGCACATTCCCAGCAGAGGCCTTGTCGGGATGGAGGCATTGCAGTGAGGGAGACAGACTGGGGAGGGCAGCTGACCAAAGCAGAGGAGGCTCTGAGGAAGTGGGCTGGCGGGGAGTTTGGGCCTTTACAGTGAGGCAAAACACCACAGAAAACAAGTCTGACGAGTGTCAGACTGCACGTGTGTGCATCTGAGGCTTTTCTGACAGACTGCATGGTTGGTCTGAGTGCATGTGTGTGGGTGTGGAAGGTGACTGGGCTGTAACTGTGTACATCTTGGGGTACAGCAATCACAGGATATAATGATCCTTTTGAGAAGGGAGAAAGAGGAAAGTGCATGTGAAAGAAGAATGAAGAATTAGACGAAAAGTTAGTTTTCAACAAAGGTTTAAACTTAATATTAGGTTTTTTTAAAAGCCAGAAGGGATTGGCGGTAAAAGTGCATGCCTCTAAGTCTGACAACATGAGTTCAATCCCTGGGATCCACATGGTAGGAGAGAATATATGTGAGGTGTGGCATGCATGCATAGACACACACACACACACACACACACACAAATAAACAAACAAACAAATAAATAAATAAATGTAAAACAATTAAGTAAGAGAAATGCAGGGTTGGGGATTGAGCTCAGTGGTAGAGCACTTGCCTAGCAAGCTCAAGGCCCTGGTTTGGTCCTCAGCTCTGGTTTAAAAAAAAAGGCAGAGGAATGTAGATGTAGAACTTAGTAGAGATAAAAATAATAGGAATAGTCTTTTGAGACTAACCTCTAGGCTGAATGTGCTTATATCTAGAATTAATAATGCTAGAATTTACTAGTCTGAGGCTTTCTGTATTTTTTTCCACATAAATGTTATGGTGGATGTACTACTCATTAATTTTTTAGCCTTAGTAGTTGATATACAGACTACTGAATGCACAATTTTGACTATAAATTTATAATCTGTCTTAAAGAATAGATGAGAAATGGAATTTAAGGTTTAGTACTCTGGATTGATTCTTTGTTTACATTTTAAAACCTAGCATATAAGCATCAGTATCTTCCTGAAGCATAGTGAAAGTGAAAAACAAGATACGGAGGTATGTACATCTTCTGAAACAGAAATATTATGGACAGTTAAATTGAAAGGTCGGGTAAAAACTGTGGGAGGGCATAGGGAGTTCGCTTAGTGGGTGAAAGCTGCATGTGGGGATCTGAGTTTGAATCCTAGCACTCGTGTTGGGAGAAGAAAAGAAAAGAAAGCCAGCCAGCCCTGGTTGCCAGTATGTGAGATCCCCAGTCTTGGGGGAACAGAGATAGGCTCATCCTAAGAACTCACTGACTAGACTAAGAGTACACATGGTGAGCTTCCGGTTCAGGAAAAGAGCTTTCTTCAGGCAAAAAGAGTAGAAAGCACCGACATCCTCTCTGGCCTTCCCGTGTGCACACACCCCTCCACTCAGCTCATTGGCATTCACTAGACATAGACAACATACAGCCCGCACACACACGGGTCTTTATGGGAAATATAATGGTTTATATCAGTTATTGGAAGGTAGCTGCCAAGTAGAAGGGCTAAAACTTAGTTGATTAAGGTCTAAATCATGTTTATCATGTGCCATACGCTGTCTTAAGTCACTTAAAAGTATTAAATGTTTCTTCTAACACTTCTTGGCTAAGTAAAAGTATTTTATCCAAGATTAAAAGTACATAGCCAGAAAGTAGCATAGTATAGTTGGATTCTAGAATCCATACTTTTAATTTTTTTCCTATATTTATTCCCTCAGTGGTAAGAAAGGAGTCTGGGTACCCATAGGCAGATGTTAATAGTTCAGATTCTGTTCATTTATGGCACTATTGTAAGGTTGTATTTTAACAGTATTCTAGAATTTACTAGTCCATCTACTGTTGGAGGACATTTTTGGGTGTTTCCATTTTTACCATTATAAAAATTGCTAGGATGAACATTGTTCACTTTCCTTATTTCTCATCTGCCAGAGAATTATTGCTGGCTCATTGTAGTGTCTTACTACTTACTGAGCATGCCCAGATGGAGACTTTAGCAGGATTCCCCTTGGAGCATTTGCTTTGTACACAGACCAGCAATTTGTATCAGTTCAAACATAATACAACTGTATTTTCCTAAAAATTCCCTAGATTTACTCAGAAAAGTTTTTTAAAAATCTGAAAACTTGTATGAAGAAATAAGGTATTTTTGAAAGAGATAGGAAGATTTTCATAGTTGAATTTTCTAATCATAAAAGTAATTGAGCCTTTTAAAGAAATACAAAAAGGGAAACTAAAAAATGTCATTCTGTCATTAAAAAGTAAAGAACTTTACTTTTAAAATCTCTGTTACTGCCAAATCTCCTCTCTACAGAGGCAAGTGACTACATTCTATAGCAAAATCAAACTTTAGTTACTTCTGAATTATAAATTTTAGTATTAATACAAATGGCCTTATTTCCATTTTATTTATATCATTTTCAACTTAAATCTAGGGAACACAACACTTTTGTCATTATTTAATAGAAAAAATAGTAGCATCATTTCTCATAAAGAATTTTAATCTCAGAAAAATCTG
The DNA here is from genome assembly GCF_011064425.1 of Rattus rattus. NCBI lineage: Eukaryota > Metazoa > Chordata > Mammalia > Rodentia > Muridae > Rattus > Rattus rattus. Next base: position 25,020,603 of record NC_046160.1, on the reverse strand, counting down.
CCTTTACATTATTTTTCATATATTTTCTTGTCTGAAATGCATTTGGTAGGAAAATTAATAAGAATAGTATGGAATCATAACTTTATGCTACTGAAAAAATGTTACAATTGCCACAAACTGTGACAGCATAGTTCATCTAAGCCATTAGTGTAAGTGGGAGTTCATACTTAACCTTATTCATTTCTACCCCGTGTTTGCTTTCTGCACTTGTGGTAAAATACTATTTAAAAAACAAAACAAAACTGTGCCCTGGGTTCAGTCCCCAGCTCCGGGAAAAAAAAGGAAAAAAAAAAAAACTGTAGAAGAGAAAGGGTATATTTTAGCTTATGTCCAAAATGCTAGCATCTAGAGTCCATTGTAGCTAGAAAGGCATGATAACCAGTAGAGAAAGTGTGCAGCAGAGCAGGACGCTGGATGACCACAGTGTATTCAACATACAGGAAGCAGAGAAATAGAACAGGAAGTGGGACACGAGGCTATCCACCCTCAAAGCCTGCTCCAGTGACAGACTTCCTATAGCAAGGCTCCACCTGCCTAAGGTTCCATAACTTTTCCCAAAGAGTGGGGACCGAGTGTGATACACAAGCCTGTGGGAGGCATCTCTTACTCAAGCCAGCACACGCACATCAGAAAGTATATCCTAAGGAAAGTTATAAATGGCTTATAATGAAAATAACCTTGAATCTGTACTAATTATTATAATAATGTGAGATGCTTATATTGTAAGTTTTATTAATAACAAATGACTTCTACAGTGTCAACAGTTAATATAGATGGGTAAGAGAATAAAGAACACTGGTCTGTAGCTTCTTTTGATAGCCATCTCATAAATCAGCTGTTGCTAATGGAAGGAACCATTTTGCTACTTACTCTAAAGTCACAATTCATAGTGTTAGTTGTGTGTACAGACATTGCTTTGATCTGTGTCCCTTCCAGTCAAATTGCATAGATAGGGCTTACTGCATACTACAGCTGCTTAAATTTTTCATTAACCCAATTATTTCACTTAATAGCTGTTTTGCTTATTTTTGTGTGTTCATTGTTTTGTTTTTCGCAAGACAGGGTTTCTCTGTGTAGCCCTGGCTGCCCTGGAACTCAGTTCTGTAGACGAGGCTGGTCTCAAACTCAGAGATCTGCCTGCCTCCCCCTCCCAAGTGCTGGGTTTAAAGGTGTGCACCACAACTGCCCATCCTACTGGCTGTTTTTGTTTTTAAATGTCAGATGTTTTAAATGTTTTTAAATGGTGGATTTTAAAATTGTCAAAGCTAAGATCTTTAAGGATACATGAAACACGATTTTAAATGTTCTAAAATGAAATAACAGTAATACTTAAAGTTAGGAGTAGCATTCAATACTTAATCCAGGTAGACATGGTAGTTTGAGCAGGTATTGAGTATTGGTCCCTTTCTAAATCATAGTTAAAATAACATCAGCAAAAATAAAATCAATGAGTTTGATTAATTCTGAAGAATCAAAATTAGAGAAAGAAGAAAGTGTGAGCAACCATTACAAAATTTTTAAGATAGGAAACAGCCTGAATACTAATAACAATCCTATGAACCCTAATAAAGACTGGTTCTAAGTGGAAAAAGAAGAACCAGTTAAATCTGTACTGGTGATTCTTCAGAGGGCTCAGTATAAGGACCTTGTTTCTCTGGGGGCTGGAAAGATGGCTAAGTGGTTAGAAGGATTGGCTACTCTTCCGGAGGACCCAAGTTCAGCATTCACATGGCAGAGCTAACAACCGTCTGTAGGATACGTCCATGGGGATCTGATGCTCTCTTCTGGCCTCTGTGGAGACTGCATGCAAGTGATGCGCATAAATGAAGGCAAAGTACATATGTACACAAATATAAATGATGAATGAAATCTAGAGAATTGTGTTACTCTGAAAGTGAAAGCAAAAGAAGAGAATGGTGACCAAAGCTACTTAAAGGTAGCAGTTGACAGCCAGGAGTCCTTCCGTCTTTACAGTCGTGCTGATAACCTCTCTTCTAAGGTAGGCATTCTCTAGTCCTGATTTCCTATACTGTTTCTGTAAGTATACAGCTCTGAGGGGAAAGGTATCCTGGCATTTGGGTGGAGTTCAGGCTCCACCTCAGGCAGCAGTAAGGATGACAAGAACAGACTCTCAGGAAACAGCTTCAGTGAGACAACTTCTTTAAAGGGAGGAACAAAGGCACTTAAACTTTTGGGGGTGGGCAGGGGCTTTCAGGGTGTGTGTACATCATTGGCTGGGGTCCAGACACTGAAGATGCCTCATTGGAATAAAGAGGGATTCCAGGTGCTATCAGACATGACCTTCTAAGGGAAGAGGAATTTAACCTGGCTGAAGGGCTGTGCAACCTCCTGGCAGGGGAGTTAGGGGCACAGCGCTATGTGCTCCAGGACATGCAGGCCTGTGATGAGAAAAAGCAACTGTTTTTCACTAGGTACACTCCTAATTTTGGAAAAAGGAACAGCTGGGCACACGTCTCAGCCTGCCCACCAGATAGGCAGTTGTAAACTTGAGTGCCACAGCTAATCAAGGCACTGTGAATGTTCTGACATAAGGGTTTGATGGCAGTGCTCAGAGCCAAAGTAGTGTTATAGTTTGAGGGATCCAGTGTGCCCATGAACTAAGGAGTTAAGACAGTCTGAGATACAGAAGAGAGATGGGAGAGATAAGGCATAGCCCAGGACAGTTAGAGGCAAGTAGCCCAATAGGGGAGACTACAATTGGTGGCCATAAATTTGACCTGGGAGGAACATACAACCAGCACTCTCCAAGACTGCCAGTCAGAGTATTATTCAGTAGCTGATATAAAATTAGGATTACCTAGATTTGTCCCATAGTTTTTGCAGGACCAATATTAGCATCCTCTTTAAGTTTCTGGCCACATTTTATAGTAATCTTCCTCCTGTCATGAAGAAAACTGGAATGGGGTAACCCTCAGAGGAGAGATGGATAAGGGTATTGTAGGGGACTGAATCAGCCTTTGGCAGCCTGATAATAAAACAGTTTCCTGTTAGGATGGGCTGTTGATTACAGGTAGAGAGGTTGGTCTCAGTCTTTTGGAAGTTAAACATGCATTTGTAAGAGCTATCCTGGACAGGTGTAGGTAGGAAGAAATACAAGAGGAGAGTGCAAGTTTAGATATAAACGATTTTCAGACATTTGATTGTGCAGTGGCAACTTTGGCCTTTGAAATATACTGGGGTCAAGCAGTTTATAGTAGTAGAGTGAGGCTTTAATAAAATCTGAGCCCATGGACAGAGAGAGGAAGAGTCACACTCCACTGGATGGAGCTTCTATAAGTTCCAAGTGGAAGCTGAGAGGCCCAGGAGGGCATAGAGCGCTGTGAGCCTTCTAGGGCAGAGCTAAGAGATAGGAGGGACAAGGTTGCAGAGGCCAGGGAAGCTTTAAAGCTTAGCAGGCAGCTGCCATGGCGAGGAGACAAGGAAACAGGGAATTTGGTTCCAATTAAAAAGAGAGTAGGAACAAGTGTCTTAATAACTGGAGACTTGCCTATATATAGGGGTCCAGTGTATATAGGAGGTTCCAGGACCTGAAAGAGGACATTTATTGAGTAAACTAGGAGAGACAGATGGTTGGAGCAGGAGGAGGGAAGGGGAAACTGAAGAGATGAACTCTAGAATCTGGAACGAAACATGGTGGATGGCAAAAGCCAGCAGAATCAGTTTATCTGTACACACCTTAAGAGAGTCAAATCAGCAACTTGAGTCAGTTTGAAATGTTGAGATGTGGGTGTGGCTGAAAAGTAAGTATGCTTACCTGAGGTAATGCTGCGGGAAGAGAGACCTCAGAAGGGAGTGTGCTCGGAGACCCTGCTGTGTTGGGAGGGACAGGTGGTGAGAAGAGAAGCAGTAACATGCAATTTGAAGGCTAACTTTTCTGATTCACATATAAGGAGTTGACTCATGGCCACAGATACATGAGTGCATGGAGATGTAGTTTTAATACTGTATTAAACATGCATTGTTTAAAAATCCTATCTTTTGTAAACTGAATCCAGTGACCAGAAAGCCTAGAGATAAATTTCTATCTAGACAAAACTTTTCAAACAACCAGAATCAGGTGGATGGACTGCTTTTCTTTGCCCTGGAGGGGAGAGAAAGGTTTTTGTAATTGAATGAGAGGGGAGTAATGTTGGCTGTTGGGGGTTTGGGGTGTTCTATCCTGAGGATCTATGTGGAAAGCTGGTAAGGGGAAAGGTATGTCAGATTGTATGGTTTGCAGGAGAAGAAGAGGGTTGGCTGTTGAGCTTGGGGTCAAATGGATGGGGAGAGCAAAAGAAATAGAGGCTCCTACTTCAACTAGGAATTCCCTTCCCAGCAAGGGGATGGAAAAGGTTGGTACCACTAGGAAGGAGTAGGTAAGGGAAATACCCCTAAAAATACAGTTCATTGGTGAGGGTGGGGGTGGTGAGGCTGGTAAGAATATTCCCATACTCTAACCACAGAAGAATGAGGAGAGAACCAAAAAAGTGGCCCCAGTGTGCAGCAGGCAGGTGACAGATGGTCCATGGCCAGACCTAGAAGGTCAGCTGGAGGGTAATTTGGGCTTGATATCCTCATGCCACAAAGGACACAATGATAGTCAGTGGCCCAATGTCCCTGTTGATGGTACCATGGTGTGATGGTTTGTTTGTATGTGCTCGGCCTAAGGAGTGGCACTATTAGAAGGTGTGGTCCTGTTGGAGTAGGTGTGTCACTGTGGGTGTGGGCTTTCAGGCACTTATCCTAGCTCCCTGTATTCTGCTAGCAGCCTTTATGCTATGAAGATGTAGAACTCTCAGCTCTGCCTGCACCGTGCCTGCCTTGATGCTGCCATGCTCCCACCTTAATGATAATGGACTGAACCTCTAAACCCGTAAGCCAGCCCCAGTTAAATGTTGTCCTTATAAGACTTGCCTTGGTAATGGTGTCTTTTCACAGCAATGGAAACCCTAACTCAGACACATGGCATGGTCAGAGTGGTTTGAAAGGGTTTGGGCAGATTGGGGCCCAGTAACCCTCCTGGCCACATTTGAAACAGGGACCCAGAGGCTAAAAGGCCTCACCAGAATCAAATGTGTTTAATGTTTGGAACTTTTCACTTCCCTTGGTATATCATGAAGGCCACAGCTAAGGCTTCTATCATGGAGTCAGTGGTCTTTTATCTAGACGTTTAGATTTGGCCCAAGTATCAGGGAAATTCTGGGAGAAGACGTAGGTCATAAGGAGTTGTTTTCCATCTGGGGACATGAGATCCAGAATGCAAGAGGGCCATTGTAAGGCGGTCTGGGAATTGGAATGGGTTTTCATGTTTGTCCTGAATGACCTCTTAGATTTTATTATAATTTACTGCTTTAAGGGCAACCTTGTGGACACTGGCCAGAGGGCAAGTTATAAATTTATCCCTATTGTAATTCCATTCAGGATCCTGGTCAGGGACTGACTCGACCCTAGCTAGTGGGTGGCATTAGTTTGGTGGGTTTCATCTGTGTGTGCCCTAACCTGGTCCCAGACTCGCTTGCACTCCTTAGGAAGAAGGTCATTGTTGAGAATCATATAAACATCATGGAAGGTGAGGTTGTAAGATTGGGTAACATACTGGAATTCTTTAATGAAGGTGGAAGAATTAAGAGTGTAAGACCACAATCTCTTTTCTATTTGAGAGAATTCACTTAGTGAGAAGGGATGCATACAATGACCAAGCCATCTACCCCACAAACTCCCACAAAGGGAGAACCATGACTGGTTTAGGCCAGATAAGGGGAGTTAAAGGGCATCCTATTGGCAGAATGGGAGAACTAAGGACTACCAGTGGGCTGGAAATGGGTGCCTGAGAGGGTTGATTTAAAGGAGAGTAAAGAGGCCAGAGATGAAGAGAAGAGACTGTGGGCTGAGGCCAATAAGGGCAAGGCTCTGGGGGGGGGGGGCAGGGTCATTACCGTGATAAAAATTAGGGGAGAAATCATCTGGTCTGGGCTTCATAGCTAGGAGGAGTTGGTTTCCTTTGGCTTATGCCATGTGGTCACTTTTAATCAAGATGAGAGTAAGGTCACATGACAAAAATCTATCCTTTCCAACCCTGACAAAGATCAGCCATGCAGCTGTTTCCATCCCAATGTGCGACAGCAGCCAAGTGGCAGCAAGCCACATGTTTCCTTTAAAATTACCTATGTGTAGATTTTTAACCATCAGCCTCAATGTTACATGTTTTCACTTTTTTGTTACAGATTTTACAGGGCTTTAATCATACCCAATATGCTTACAAAGATGTATACTTTAGCACACGTTTTAGAGAGTTAAACCAGAACCACAGGAGTATGAGATGAGTACCAGTCATCCACATGCGAATAGTTTGTCCCTTTATTTTGTTTTTCTCTCCTTTTTGTGTCACATAGTCAAGTGGCTTGACTGATGTGGGACTGAGATTTTGGAGAAAACCATTAAATGAGCATATTTGGGTATAGAAGAGTGGAACAGCGTAAAACAACAGTCCAGCGCCGCTCAGACCCAAAGGCACCTGATTCAGTTCATCCTTGTAGAACTGAATCCAGAAAGCTGAGAACAAAGAAGGCGTGGAGAGAGGAAACTTTTGAGCTCTGGATGTAGACAGAGGACACTGCAGGAAGGAACTGATGAGATTCTCTGGGCAGAGAAGAGTGTGTGCCCATTGCAGCTGGCCTAGTCCTTTACTTCCCCGCCTCTGTGTACATCTGACTCCTGGCTCCCACCTTACAACAAACTTATAGATCCATCACAACAACTAAAAGATAGGACACGTACACCTTGAGAGTGTCGGGGAGAGACTAGACAAAAACAAACAGGCTTGAAGGAGAGAAAAGAGAAATGGGGAATCTTTCCATTTCTTAGACCCAGAGGTCGCTCACAGTTTTCGTAAAAGTCCTGAATAATATTTGAATCTAGGATGCTGTACTGGCTGGTTTTGTGTGTCAACTTGACACAAGCTGTAGTTATCACAGAGAAAGGAGCCTTCCTTGAGGAAATGCTTCCAGGAGATCCAGCTGTAAGGCATTTTCTCAGTGATCAAAGGTGAAGAGCCCATTGTGCGCAGTGCCATCCCTGGGCTGGGAGTCTTGGGTTCTATAAGAAAGCAAGCTGAGCAAGCCAGGGGAAGCAAGCCAGTAAATAACATCCCTCCATGGCCTCTGCATCAGCTCCTGCTTCCTGTCTTGCTTGAGTCCTAGTCCTGACTTCTTTTGGTGATGAACAGCAATGTAGAAGTGTAAACTGGATAGATCCTTTCTTTCCTCCCCAACTTGCTTCTTGTTTGTGCAAGAGTGGAAACCCCGACTAAGACAGGTACCATTAGGCAGCCATTTGTTTTGACTATCTAAGGGTTATTGAGGCCACATTCGACTGCAAAAGTGAAAGAATTTAGGGCCCTTCAGGTTGGGTGTCAGATATAGAGACTGGAGACTTTCTAAAGGCATCCCAAGGGGAATGAGCTGGTATGGAAGACACCATTCTTATAGATGAGAGAGGGAAAGGAAAATGTCATTTCAACCTGTAGTTGTGGGTGTTTGAGGGAGGACCAGAGGAAGATACAAGCCATTCAGTGGGTCATCACCTCACTCAACAGGGATCAGAGGCTTAAACTGGCTAAGCTTAAGAGAAACTCCTGGCCTGTTATCATAGAGGCTTTCATAGAGGCCAGAAGTTGAGAACGAAACTGAGGCCTAGGCCAGGGGCAGAAGGGATGGCTGGAAAAGTTTGGAGAACAGAGTCACAAAAGCCAGGAGGGCCTAGAGGAGCCATGGAATTTATAGGCAGCCCCAAAGTGAAGGTTGACGAACTGGGCAAGAAAAGACATGATAGCCAGACTGGACCTGACTGTAGGGGCATGGGTCAGATGATGAAGGCCATTGTAGCCTTCAGGACTGGCTGGGGCACCAGAGGGTGCCAGATACTAAATGGTCGCTTTCTTGGACTCTGGAAGCATTTACACTGACTAAAGGGAAAATTTATCTAGTTACAACTGGTGGATGGGGTCCTGAGCTGTTTATTGGCCTGCTGGAAGGGGAATCTGTTGTGGGTTGACCAGAGATGAGGGATAGGGTACCAGTACAGCTTAGACCCAGAGGTGGAGCACAGGCACCAGGAGGCCATATCCGAGACAGAACATCAAGTGTTGCAACTCTGAGAGAACAGGTACATCCTAGCAGGCCAAGAACCACCAGTCACACCAGACAGCAAACCTCACAAAAGAGATCTACTGGGAGGGAAAACCCAGGTCTGTTCAGGTGAGAAGAAGCAGAGAACTGAGCAGAAGGTGGGGTTTATGTGGGATTTCTTTGGGGGCAGAGGTTTCCAGGGTGGCCTGGGATTGGTGGGATTCTGTTGTCTGATCCTGAAGGTCAGGGACCAGTAGGATTTTGTCCTCAGGGGTTGGTGGGTTCTGTGGCAAGCCCACGGGTTGGTGGGATTCTGTTTTTAAGCCCTGGTCTTGGTCTTGGGTAAAGTCAGGGTGTTCTTTCCTTAACCTTGGTCTTGGGGTAGGTCAGGCTCAGAGTGGCTTTCTTTGCCCTGTCATCCTACACCAGGAGATCCAACACACTCTTCTAACCTCCACAGGCATAAGACACCATGTGCTGCAGATATGTACAAGCAGGCAGAGCATTCACATACATAAAAGAAAATACATGTTTTTAAAAAAGATTAAATAAAGAGTGAAATCCTGGTTGAATGTTTGATACTACGGGATGCAAAGTATCTTTGGCATTTTTCAGAATTGATCAATATTTTGATATTTTTTAGTTGTCAATGCTGAGAAAGCTGCTTCACATAAATATGCAGTACAGAATGGAAAAGCATATTTAGGACCATTTCAGAAATTACTGGGAATTCTAGCCCAATCCCAAGCCAAAATTCATTTAATTATCTTTTTTTCTTTTTTTAATTAAGTTGAAGGAGCTGGAAAGAGGAGTCAACAGTCAAGAGCATTTGCTGCTCTTCCAGAAACCTCAAGTTTGGTTCTCAATACCTATAGCAAGTGGCTCACAAATGCCTATAACTCCAGTTCCTGATAGTGTGATCTGACACTATCTTCTGGGCTCAATACACACACACACACACACACACACACACACAGAGAGAGAGAGAGAGAGAGAGAGAGAGAGAGAGAGAGAGAGAGAGAGAGAGAGAGAGAAGAAGAGGAGGAGGAGGAAGAAGGGGGAGGGAGAGAGGAGACATACACTAAAAATAAAATTAAATCTTAAAAAAAAATCAAGCCTACCATATAAGCAGCCATTTTCTAATCATTTTCCTAAGAATGCAATAGAAATATTGATTTGAGACTTAAATGCTGAAGAATGACATTTGGGAAATACTGCCTTTGTTTTTCATAATTAAACAGTTATATTCTCTAAGAGCAGAAAAGTTTGTGTGCGCAGTCCAACACTGTGACTCATAGCATGTGATGTCTGACATCCGAGCTGAGGTGTTTCAGACACCATGGTTAGCATGCTGCAGCGCACATGTGGCGTGAATGTGCACAGTGCATGTGAAGAACCAAAGCAACAGTCATTTCATGGGGTGCAATGTGAAGGAACAGTGTCAAAAATATTTCAGACGAATTATGCATTTAATTTCACATTAATTTTTGGTCCTTGAGTGTTCAGAACCCTTTTACTGTTGTCAGAACTTCTGTGGTTCCCACATTCAGTTGTATGAAGATGGAGTTGCTTGCCACAGTTTATAACTTTGGAGTATAGATAATTGTGTCAACCATTTCACAGTTTATAACTTTGGAGTATAGATAATTGTGTCAACCATTTGGAGTTTTCCGTTAGTTCTGCTCTGCACTCACTGACAACTGAAGCCTATCAGCTGTGATTTCTCGTCTTTAGTCCAGCTTCCCAGCACTTAGTAAGGGAAGCCTTGAAAAAGTTCCTACAGAGAAAATCTAAGCATGCATTTTGCCCAATGTAGCTCCCTTCTTTGAATAACAGTCAGATCTACAATTTGAGTCTGCTTTGATCACTTTCCAGTGTCTTCAAAGTTATTTTTATATTTCATCCACAGTTTATAACTCTTATCTGTGAGCAGATTAATACAGCACAAGAGAATCCATCATTGTTGGAGCAAGAATGCAACTGACTTTAAATATAAAAGCACGTAAGCTTCTCATAATCACAATACATAAGAATATTCAAATAACAAAATAATCGGAACAGGAAAATTATGTTTTATAGGTAACAAGAAGGATAGGCATGTAATGGCAGAGATGGTTTTTTAAAGCTTCTCAGCGGGTCTCTCAGAAACTGAGCAGAGTGTAATTATGTATTCATTACCTTAGTGGCAAGCTGTCTCAAATAACATCTCCAGGAAGGTCTTTGCCTGTAAATTCAGATCTTCATCCATTGTGGTTTGGAAATATTTTCCATTTGACTCGAAAATTTGCATTTCTCTCATTTCCTAGTATTTTTGAGCTCTATTATTTCTTGAAGAATAAATGGCAATCTAACCTCCCATTTGCTTTTTTCTTCTCACTTATTTTAGTTGTCCGTGTAATTGACCTTAAATGAGGAGAGAGCAAATTGACTAGCACCATCTCTGGACACCACTGCGTTCCTCCACTCCCCCAGAAGCCGCCCTCTGGAGCACTCGATTTGACCATATCTGCTTTGAGGACTCAGTATGAACAAAGAGGTCTCCCAGGTAGAGAAGATTTTAAGAACTTTGTCACCGTAAACGTGTTGAAGGCAAACCATTACCTGTAAAGCATTACTGTTTTTTTAAATGGTAGGATGAGTTTGGTCTGGGGAGCTTCAGGGTTATTGTAAAATGAGAGCTAGTATTCCTCAGTGGAAGTGTTGGCAGATAAGCAGTGTGTTTAAACAGTTGAAGAGATAAAGGTGAGACTATCAGTTGGACAAACAGTCTAACTTATATAACACGCGGTAGAGTTCACAGTAGCAGGGTAATTCTTAGATCTCAGGTAGGTGATAACTGCTCTTGCCACAGTGAAGGATGTTTATGTGAGATTATGGGTGTTAATTTGCTTCACAGTAATAACCAGTTTACTACATGTGTGTGTCTGATAACATCATGACTTAAATGTGCAGAGTAAATATTTAAATACAGTAAAACTTAGTGTAAAAATAAGTAAAGGCCCTGATGAGACCGGTTTCCCTTGAAGGTATAAGGAGACCAGGAAGTGCAGAGGAAGATGCTCAGAGTCATTAGCATTATGGAAACATGAATGAAAGCCGGAATGAAGTACCGTTTCCCCAGAAGAGTGCTGTTGACAGCGTGTAGAATTGAGTCCTCATGCTTCGTCACCTTAGATTTGCATTTCCCCAGAGTCAAGAGTTAATTGCTATATGACATAGTAGTTCTACTCCCAGTTTTACACTCAAGATAATTAAAACTTACATCCACAAATGCTTCTGCATAAGCATTCATAACCATGTTACTGATAATCTCCAGAAGTAGAAATGATTTAAATGTCCACCAGTTGATGAATGGATAAACCAAGTAGAGTATCTGCAAACAGCGGGCCCTCATTCCACCTTGAAAGGACAGTGACTGTGCTAGTCACAAGAGCATGAGCTGTCTGAGGACTCTAGCTTGAGAAACTTTCTTACAGAAGCTCACCTTCTATAAAGTACAGGAGCTTTGCCGTGGTTCTTTTTGTGTGGAGGATCAGTTTGGGGATCTTTGGCTCTTGGAGTGTCGCCTTCATCTTGTGTATTTTTTTTTTTCTGTGCCACTTGTCTGCTGGGCAAAGGACACTCTTAGAGTTGTTTGTTAGCTAACTGATGCTGATTCTTTGAAGTTTGCAGTTCTAAGCTCAATCTGAGAGACAAATAGCTAATTTTGTATGTAGAGAAATTAACTAAATTTAAGGGTACCATCCTGTCCCATGTGCCTTCACCTATTGAGGTTGATCTGGCACATTTTACCAGAGATAGATGGAGTTTTGGGTCACTGAAATTACTCTTTAGAAATTGCATGAAATTGAGTATAATTTAGCAGCTCTTTAAGTCAACAGACTACTTTTACCAAGACATGTTCAGTCTTGTTAAAAAGTGATATGCAAATTGGCTTTGTTAATTGCCCCGACTTAAATCCCCTAACAACCAAATGTAAAGTCATTTTACATACTCATGACAGCTCTGATAGCTTGTCCCTATTGGAGGCTTTGTATTACTGTGTGTGTTGTGTTTTGTAAGTATAAGACACTTAATACAGGGATCGAGCCATCAACAGATTAGTGGGGGCTCTCCTACAATTCTCTGAACATTGCCTCTTATTTTTGTAAGGTGCCCGTTTAGTGGCTGCTGCTTTGTCTGCTGCCTTTGCTCCAGAATTTCAGAAAAGCTCAGCAGCTGTTCAACTTGGGCATCTTGTCATAGTCCCATCTTAATAAATACATCTTTACTTCTGTGGTACTGAGTTAACCTTAATTCTCCTTCTTTGAATCTCAATGTTAAAAAAGACGTTGTTTTATTAATAACACTTATCTCGCTGATATTCCCCCATCTAAATACTAGCCAGGCCAACCTCGCTTCCCTTCCATATTAACTGATACTCTTCTTTTGAGACTGATTCAGTCACAGAGCTCATGCTAACAAGAGCATTGTTAGGACTTTTCTCAGCTTGGGTGAGGCCTCACCTGGTTTTGCCTCCTGTTCTCCCTCTGACTTCATATCCTAGTATTCTATCCCCAGTCCCAGCTGGTTCGTTACTGCTTCTCAAAAGAAAACAACAACAAAACACTTCCGTTCTGCCTTCATCTTTTTTGTTTGTCACTGCCGGTTCCCTCCCTCTGCTCCAGCTCACTCTTCTCACCTGGCATGCCAGCTTGTCCACACGGCTGTGCAGCTAAACACACTTTTGCCTCATTTTTCTCCAGAGTACTTACCAGTTTCTTAAATGTGCCATATACATTACTTTTAAAAGGATAACATTTACATCCCTCCAAATAAGAGGAAACTACGAGAACAGAGACTTTATAAATTGTATTCACAGTTGGATGTGCAGGGCCTACACGGGAAGTTATTGCACTCATAGAGCGCAGTGAACATTAGAGCTCACAAAATTGGACTGCTCCCCACACTGAGGTCAGTTTAAACATGTTTCCTTAATTGTGCCTGAAGTTACCTTTGATAGTAGCATAGCATGTAGCCAAGAATTTTATTTTGATTTTTATTGAGGTTAAAGCTAAAGCTAATATCTGTAATACACTTTTGCATACTCAGATTGCATATTTTGTATAATGTGTTTCTATATAGGTTATATGTGTATTGTATAGTACATAAAACATCCCAGCATTTAGACAGAGGCAGAGACCAGTCAATCTCTAGGAGTGCAAGGCCACTCTAGAATACATAGTGAAATGGTATCTAAAACAACAGCTACAACAACAGGAAAATACAAGGTGCGTGTGTGTGTGTGTGTGTGTGTGTGTGTGTGTGTGTGTGTGTGTGTCTGTGTGTCTGTGTGTCTGTGTGTGTCTGTGTAAAACACTTGCTTGACTGGAGAGGCATTTGTAGTCATTCATTCACCAAGTTCTGTAATGCACTCATTCTAGGTGAACTGTGAAACTCTACTATGTGGTGGGGAGGAGATCTATGAGTAATTAGGATTTAGTGACACGTTTCAGGCATGCTCAGACTTGCCTTTGGTAGATAATATGGTGCCTCTTCAGTGGGTCATTTCAGAAAAACAAGGTTGGAAACTGGAGACCGTTTGGAAAACTATTTCTGTAGTCTACAAGAAGATGACCTGAGCTCTCCTCAGTGACAAGGAAAACATAAGGGGAGGTGGATTTAGGAAACAAAAGCAGATCCTGGTATGCTCTTGCTTGTAGGATGCACACATACACACACAAAAATGCATAAGCGACATTAAGTACTTAGACCAAGGACAGGCAGGTAACGGTCACACTGTAAATTAAATGATTTTTTTTCTGCCCCTTGCTGTTTTTGATCATCCTTCAGTATGGGAATCCACTTGACTATATGAAAAGCAGAACAAAACAAACAGTGGTGTCTTGGGAATGGCACCAGGACCAGAGTGCCTTTCTGCTGTTATGTGACAGATCAGAAATGAGAAGGATGGTGAAGGGAACTGAGGAGCAATTCAATCTAGAATCCTTAAAAATTTTAGTTTCAAGCTAGGATCATAATTATATCTGAGACTGAAGAAGGAGACAATATAAAATCTCTTAAAGACAAGATGTCCTACAACCTGTATGTAAGACACACCAGACATAACAGTCTCCTAAGAGAGGACTGGAGAAAATGGATAGACATGATGAATGATAGATAAACAAGGAAAATAATTAAAAAATAGTTGCAAGATCGTAGTCCTGGGGTTGGGGACAGGAACTAGGAAGACTGGGACTTTGAGGCAGCTGCCTAAGATGTATAACAACCCTGTCTAAAGAACAGAAAATATTGGAGCGTTGGGTAGTTTCAAAACTATACTTCTAATGTGGAGAAATTAGAAACGTTTTCTCTTGCCACATGCAGTAATCTCTTTTTTCCCCCCGAGCTGAGGACTGAACCCAGGGCCTTGCGCTCTACCACTGAGCTAAATCCCCAACCCCCACATGCAGTAATCTCATGATTAAAATTATAGGTATTTTTTTATATAATGAGAAGAGGGCAATGGTCTTTAGCCTTTAGAAGAGCTCTAGAAAGAGTAGATTTTAGAACTGGGAAAGGACTAAGGCTGTGAGAGGCCGCTGGTCCCTGGCTTGAGTGTTGCTGTTGACATGCAGTGCTGCATTATCTAGTAACTTAAACTTGAGGAAGCGCTGCCAGTCTTCTCATTTCCTGAGTTTCCTCTCCTCTCTGAGGGTGAGTGGAGTAATGATAAGGGTCGCATTTTGCATTATTGAAATCCAAGAGGGACTGCTGACTCTCAGTCAGGGATAGGGCTCTGAGCCTCCTTCGAGATTCTGCAGAGCAGTGATTGATGTGGACAGATCAGTAACTGGCACATGTGAAGACCTGGCTGACAGGCAACGGGGAGTGACTCTGTGTTCTCTGGCATCCATACTAAGAGCCTAACATAGACTAAACATTTGATCTTGGTCTCTGGATGACATAAACACAAGGTTAGGAGTATGGAATTCAGAGTGGAAAAGTACAATTCAAACTTGAGCTTATCACTTTAACTTGAGTCATATGTATATTGTTCATTCTCTATCAGTATAAAATCTCCAGCCTCATGAATAAAGTTGTTTTAAGCCTTTTTGCAAAGTAAGTTCTAATAATAATTTTGAATCTGAATAATAATTCTAAAATTTTTCAGAGTCCATTTTTTTACATTTATACATGCAAGTGATTTTTCTCTTGGTAAAAATATCTCTATTTAGTTATTCTAAGAAAATCTTTATTCTGATTGACTACAACCATTCATAGGGGATTGTTAATTTTGTTTCACTGTCTTAGGAAAGTCAGCATAGCAAAAGAGGCTGGTGCCCTGCTGTGACGGCTGTGCTCACTTAGTCACTGTTTACAAGGTTTTGTTGTGGTTATCTTGTCTTGTTTTGTGGTGTTTAGAAATAACAAGGGGGCTTCCCCTATCCTTATTTGGTGAGAAAGGTCATGAGAGATTTGTTTTGCTTACCCACCCCATTTAGGTGTGAAGTTCATCAACATGAGTGGCCTTGGGGACAGTTCATCCGACCCTGCGAACCCAGACTCACATAAGAGAAAAGGATCGCCATGTGACACACTGGCATCAAGGTAGGAATGTACTTGTCTCTGGCAGAGCTGTTTTATCATTTCTCCAACACTTTGGCCTTCGTTTCATTTACTCCACGTTGAGTGGCCACCTGCCTCCTCCTGCTCATTTAGCACAGTCTGCCCCACCCCACCTCATCCCAGGTCTCTGAATGTGCTTCTTCCTTCCTGCTTGCATCCTCTTTATTTTCAGTATTAATCGGTAGCTGTTATTGCAGATGCCGTGGTAAGCCATTTCTTCCTCAAAGGGAGGCTTCTCTTCCTCCCACAACTATTAGCTCAAATCTCCCCCTTTTATATATCTGTTCTGTGCATCTTTGTGGCTTTGATTCATAGTTCCTGGCTGTTGCTGGAGTATATGCTCTTTGCGTGAGTTCTTAGCTTCTTTGCTAGACTGTAGGCTGCTCTAAGGTAAGGGACCTATCTGCTCATGCTCACCACCACCGTATCCCTAGTTCACAGTGCCCTGTGTGTCTTTTAACTAGTAAGGACAAGAAATCCTGTCAAACAAATAAATAAAACTTTTGAACATCTTTAAATGCTATCTTAGGAACTAAGAAGTACATTGTTATAATATTTATGTTAAAATAATTATTTGTGGCATTAACTACTTGCTGTGTTTTGAAAAATGCCTACATTAAGGAGACAAGAAGAGGTTTAGTGCTAAGGGAACCCTAACACGTGCCAGATGAAGGAGAGCTTCACTCTGAGCAAAAGCGTTTTCTCAGCTAACAAGAGGAAAGTCCAGATTTTATTCCATTTGGCTTCTAGGAACTACAAATTTTTCTTAGTATATGTACTACTGACATTTCGAACCAGAGAATTCTTTGCTGTGGAAGCTGTCGTGTGTGTTGTAGGATGTTTTGCAGTGTTACTGCTTATACACCGAAATGTCAGTAGTGTCCTAGTTGTAATTACAAAATGGTCTGTAAACATCCCACATGTTCCCCCAGGGGCAGGGAAAGCAGGATACCCCAACTGATGAGATCTCTGATCTCAGAGGAGAGCTGCACAGCACCACCCAGCATCACTGCAGCTAGCAATGCCTGCTTTTCTCTCAGGCAGGGGAAGGAGAGGGTTTGAAAGAATGCTAGGGCTAGAGACTGGAAAAAGAAAAGTGAACACAGCCCCACAGGACAGTCACCTGAGTGCTCAAGCACATGTGCCCAGATGCTAGGATCAAGGTCCATGCCAAGATGCGAACCAGATGTGTGTTGTCAAAGTCCATTTCTATATAAATTCAGTCTTTCTTAAAGGGAAACCTAAGGATAAATAAAATATTACCTTTTATGTCTAATTTCTCATTTGAGGAAAATTTGAATATATAAGAACAAATACTAAAAAGCTTATAATACCATATAAAATTGGTGTGTTGCCATATTAATATTTTATTATAAGTGCACTTTGCATTTTTGTGATTCCTTTGTTTTGTTTTAGGCAGGGTTTCATTCTGTAGTCCACACTAGCCTTGAGCTTGGGCCAGTCCTCCTACAACAGCTTGAGGGGGCTGGGGTTTAAGATGTATACTGTCATGCCCATATTGTATTTGCAAAGTGATAGCTACTAATGGATGTGACTGCTAACAGCTGTGGGGATCAATAACATATCTGCCTATTGTGCTGAACAATTTTCTTTCTTGTAATGGCTTATCTGTAAACTGCCTTTGTTTTGTTCCGTGTGTATGCGTCTGTACATGATAACATCATCACAAATACCAACATTTTATGTATTCTTTTTCTCCTCTTCTGATGTTTTGAGATAATTATCTTGATGTTTGCTTGAAAGATATTTGAAAGCACTGACTTCTTCAGGTTTATATGTATGGGATTCAGTTTTAATAAAGCATTATCTTTGATATGGAAAATCGAAAATTTATTACTTTGAAACTGCTTGTGTATTAATGCCACCTTGCAATGCTTCCTCCGGTCTTATTATATGCTGTCTCCCCAAACAGACTGTGAGCTCATTAATCATAAAGAGCATCTGTTAGGCCTCACACGGTATTGCCAGCCCTGTGGCAGAGCCAAATATTACTGTGTACAGAGCTCAAGACAGTGACTTCTCAGTTAGACAGTTTCTTGTGGTGAGGTAGCTTCTGTATCTTCAATCCCTCATTTGTTCTAAGAAAATGAAGGTTAAGGCGTTAGTTTTAAATGGTGATTTACTACACTTTATCCTTCATGATCATTTCCAGCTTAACTCAACAAGTGCTTATCAAATGCTAACTGCTCAGCCAACACCATCTGTGTGCTGTTATAAGGATATAATGATGTGAGAGACAGGTTTCCTATCTTTGAGGAGCTTACAGATCTGGCCATGCCATTAATTCTTCTTAAGTCCCCTTGGGTTCCCCATTTTCTTACAAATAAAGCATTGTAATTAAAGTCATACTAGATGGCATTTATTGAGCTAATAGGACATGCCAAGAACTTAGCAATGCATTTTACACATCTTATCTTTTTTAATCCTCGCAAACCCTAGGAGGTAATTATTGTCATTATCCCAGGGGCACAGATGAAGAGATGAAGCAGAGAGGGTAAACTGCTGCTCACTTGTCTGGGCTTTGATAGCTAGTCAGTGCCTGCAGGTTTGAGCCTGTGCTCCTGAGCTGTAGTCACACTGCACCTGGACAGGTCAGGTTGAGATCAGTGTGGTCCTAACCCCCACTCCCTGTTGCCCATACACTTCTGAGGTTCAGCCACACTTGCCTGTTAGATATTGGTTTTGAACTTCATATTTCCACTCTCACTTTATACAGTTGATAAAGCCAAGTTACCTTCTAGAAAATAAGATCTTTCTACCTCTAGCTTAGTGCCATTTTTTCTCTGGGTTTAGAGCCATTTCTGTGTGTTTCTGTAGAGTTTGATTTTTGTCATAAAGAATTACAATGGTCCGTTTCCTTTTATTTCCTTTCTAGTGGGAGCTACATCTAATTTACTTCAGAGTGCTTAGGAAACATCACATGATTATCTGTCATATAATTGCCAGTACATTAATTAAGGAAAGATACAGCAGTCTCCTCATATCCATAGGATCAAAAGTATTCTGGAAAAAATGGCATCTATACCAAACATATATCAACTTTGTGTAGTACTATTGCCTAAATATAGTATGACAGCTACTTATATAGCATTTGCACTGCGTAAGGTATTGCAAGTAATATAGAGATGGCTTTAAGCTTGGGGAAGAATTTTCATAGTCTATGCAACCACACCATTTTATATCAAAGGTTTGCAAGTGCTCGGATTTTGTTGTCCATGGGCATCCTGGAACTGATACCATAGAAGACTGTGAGGCTAACTGTACTCATGAGAATTTAGCTCAGGATAGCATGTCTGCCACATAAGAGGTAAGAAAGAGGTTTAGCAAATGAAGAAAGTCAATCTAAAATAGTAAAGGGGGTCTTTTCCATTTAAGATGTCTTTCTATTCTACATTCCTTCCATTCTGACTCTGAGCACGTCTGCTCTTGTTGTCCCTAGGTAGTTATTGGCTGCTTCACTTAAAGATGATTTTTCTTTCCCTACAGTGAAGCTCAAGTCATTTTATTGACATCTGCTTTACCTTACTATGTATAGTTTCTTGTTCCATTTCCCCTCTATATTGGGATACTTTTCTTTTACTCCATAATGGTTTCAGGGATTTCAGTATTACCTAGAACTTAGTGGCAAAAACACATTTGGTGGCTGAGTACAGAAGCACATACCTGTTATCCCAGCACTCTCAAGGTAGATGGAGATTCATCACCAGTTCAAGAATAGCCAGGACTGTATAGTGACACATTCTCAAAATAAAACCAACAAACAAAAGATACCTGGGGACCCACCAAGTAAATCTAAATTCATTGCCCCTATTAAAACTTAGACCTTTAAGTTTAAATAGCTCCCACTACTGAATCTACTAAATGTGTCTGCTGTCTGAGGTTCCCTAAGGTAAAATCACATGTCCTCAAATACTATCATGTTACGGATAAACCCTTCTGCATATGGAAATATGTTCCTCATTTTATTCATGCTTTGCCTCAGTGCCTCAGAGTGAAGTTTGTCGGGACACCTTGCTGTGTTCTGTTTAAGTTATTAGATAGAGTTTTACTATGCAAAGTGGAAATAATTCCGCAGTAATGAAAGATTTAAAAGATAAAGACAGAATGTGTGGTTGTTACAGTTTTAAGTCTGATTGTGTTTGGGGATATGTACCATTTGTTAGGACTTTGTTTTATAGCAAATGCAGTAAATTAGTTGGCTGGGTTACTTCAGCTCACAGTGCCGTATAAGTGCCTTTGCTTTTAAAGTCTTTAAAATTTTTAAGAAAAGTAAAGGACTTTTTAATTGTTGATTTTAAGGTTTTTAGCAACTGATTTTTCTCACTTCTCACCTTTTCTCCTACCACTTTTATTATTAGCCAAATGACTTTAACAAAGCATGTCATGAATAGCTGTTCCTGTTTTATTTGGATAATGGAAAGTTTCAGAGTAATATTTTACCATCATTGAATGCATTACCTAAAGCAAATTGCTGGTGACTTGGAAAAATAAATTAGAGGGAAAGATTGAAAAGCAAAAACCAACAGTAATCATTCCGTATATTCAGGAGACTGCTTTTAAAGTACTGTCTGTGACTTGATCCTCTTCTTTTTGTTTTGCTTTAAGGTAATCACATTTGATTTAGTTTTAATGTAGACAAGAACTTACATGTAGGTATTATTTTCTGTTATACTTAGAAGGAAGCTGTAACCCACTGCTTGCTGTTCTTTCTGTAGCTGATTTTTAGAGTGTACTTTTGAATAGTTTCTTTTTCATGAGGAACAACTAATGTTCCTATCAGAATAAGAATGAAGGGCTTATCAGATTCCTCATTAAAATTCGTTTGAACTATAATCATAGTGCCACTTAAACTGTAGCAAAATTACTTGAAAATTCCCATTCTATTTCAAATGCACAGTATCTCAAAACATGAGAGGTACATTTGCTTTCTGTCTAGTTCCTTTAATATCTAGTGGCCATTTGTTATCTGAAAATAATTGAGGTATATACATTGTTAGCAAACCATCTCTCATAGCAGTCATCTTCACATATTTAGCCAGAATTATTTTGTGTACTTGAGGATTTTCTAGTGTCTGAGTTGTAGATGTGATTTTAATTTGGTTTTTAAATCTAGTTTTATATTTTAGGTAAAAACAAGATTTCCTTCAAATATGTTTGATCAGAAAAGGGAAAAATACGGTATAAATAAATGCTAACTGGATTTTTTTGTATGTGTGACTGTGTTTAACAGTACTGAGAAGAGGCGCAGGGAGCAAGAAAATAAGTATTTAGAAGAACTAGCTGAGCTACTGTCCGCCAACATCAGTGACATTGACAGCTTGAGTGTAAAACCAGACAAATGCAAGATCCTGAAGAAGACAGTAGACCAGATACAGCTAATGAAGAGAATGGAGCAAGGTAAGAATAAATAAAGGCCATGTTCTCGGTTGTTGTGATGTTTATGACACATTATTCTACCTTTCCATTCTTAAGAGCCCACGTTGCTTTATGCTTTTAGTAAAGAAATGTTTTTGTTTAGACAATTTTTATTTTATTGAGTCAAAGATCCTTTCTTGGTATTGCAAAGGAGCTTATTAAACTGAGTTGAAAACTAGTGAAGTAATTAAGCAAGCTTGGGGTGTTTTGGAGCCCATGTCATGGGGCCTTAGGCAGAAACACAAGTTATGGGTGAGCTCTGAGGCCCTGGCATCCAGCTAAAGTACAGTAATTCTTGATGAAAATCTCTCTGGCTTGTCTGAAGAAGTTTACCTCTGCCTGGTTCACAGTAGGGAAAAGGAGAATAGTGCTCTGAGGACAGGGGGTCCCATTGTATTTTTTGAGGTTCATATTTATAGCACCCATAGTTGCTGGGAACCCTACACCACTATCCCTTAGGTTAAGACCAGAAACAAAGGTAAAGCTCTCTGGGGAGCACTGTTGCTCACCAAGTGTTGTAGAGTTTCAGGTGAGTGCGCTGACACACACATTATGTTTGAGGAGATCTGTGGTGATTAGAACACAAGCCCCAAGACCTTCACAGTGATAACAGCAGTGATAAGATCTTAGAAACTACAGAGTAGTCCAGTAACAGCCGATTTAGCCAAGAGGAGAAACAAGAAGCCTACAGACACCAGCATCCTTGCTTGCTCTTACTATCCCAAACAAGAGAAGCAGGATTTTCTGAGGAAACCCAGCAGTCCCAGCAAAGAAACATTTGGGGGTGATCCCTCATGGAAACTTAACTCTTACTACATTGTAGTCTCCAGGTGCTGTTTTTATGAGTCTCAAATGAACAAAGCCACAGGCATCTCAGGAAAGCCAGTGGTTTAAAAAAAAAAAAAAAAGGCAGAAAGAGGAAATTCAAGGGAAACAGAGGCAGACAAAACTAACATGCCAGCCCCTCGGACAGAGGAGACGTTGTCCCATTGAAAGACAGTAACTTTTGGAAGTCAAAGCAGGGTGCTTGGAGTCCCCACCACATTATTGCATTTCTCTTCTTCTCTTTTCATGCAGTCAGCAGACAGCACAAGCACACTGGTCAATCAGACCAGCTCTTCCGTCCCCTGATGTTCTTTCTCTCCCTGGGTACCCACTGCCTGCGCCCACTCTCTCACCCCTTCATGTCCTTTCTCAAATGGCTTCTCACTGAAAGTGTCCCCAACTGCTCTTCTCTTAAAAAAAAAAAAAAAGCTTAAATGGAAAATCTGCATATCCTTCTATGCCTTTCTTGATTTCTTTGTCCCACAGTACTTTTTATATCTGCCATATAAGTTAATTTTAAGTAATCTCTTAGAAAGTAAAATAGACAGAGAAGTAATAGAAAATAAAAGGAAAAGCTAAGAAATGTATAGGATTTGTTCAAGACTGGATAGAGGATAACAAATGGCAAGAGGATTAAAAAAAAAAAAACCTTAAAAAACCACCAACAACAAACCTTTCTTGAAAACAGAAGGCTCTGATTCTGGGTCTAAAACAGTCCAGTAGGTGGGCTTGCTGGATGGAGTGCACCTGTGATCCCAGCAGTCGGGATGCTGAGGCAAGAGAAGCACATGCCCAAATCAGCCTGTACTGCATAGGGGACCCTATCTCAATGAGGGGGTGGGGGAGACTCATCCAGGCCTGGCACAGTGAGTACAGAATGCTCACACCCATGCACACTATAGTGATGTGTGAAAACACCAAGGAAAAAAACCAAAGGAGAGATAGGTCTCAAGCACAGCAGATTGATTTCAGAATGGGTTCAAAGTAATATTGCAAACAAGACCTCTAGATCTACAACTCTGCGTGGCTATCAGAGCCTTAGGACTAAACTAAGAAACAAAGACATAGGATCTTAACCCGGCAAAACCAGAAACTTATCACAGAAATGGGAAAAGGAGACACAGGCTTTACTGTTGTGTGGACACCAAAAATCAAAACATGAGGTAGGAGGTGGTAGCACAGACCTTTAGTCCCAGCACTTGGGAGGCAGAGGCAGAAGGATCTCTGTGAGTTCCAGGCCAGCCTACAGAGTGAGTTCCAGGCCAGCCATCTCAAAAGAAAACAAAGCAACAAAACAAAACAAGCAAGCCTAACCCTAAGAGCATAAAGGCAGCTGCACTCGCAGCAGGTGGAAGGGGACTGTAGAAGAAATGCCGCTGGACTGTGAGCACGCGGGCCTGCCATTGATGATCAGGCGGGAAGGCTTTTATTGTTGGCTTTGGGTTTGGTAATATGGCTGTCGCTTTGATTTGGGTGTTTGTTTGTTTGTTTGTTTGTTTTGTTCTGTTTTGAGACAGGATCTCACTATGTAGCTCTGTCTGGCCTGTAACTATTTAGAACAGGCTGGCTTCAAATTCAGAGATCTACCTGCCACCGTCTCCCCAGTGCTAGGGCCAAGAATATGTGTGCTGTCATGCCTGGCCAGGATTTTAGGGATGATTTAAACAACACAAACAATTTGAAAACTTAAAACTACATAAAAATATAATATATAAACATGTATAAAGTAGATGATATACAAAATATAACATAACCTGGATTTACTTATACATATACTTATGACTTTTGTTATAGAGATGCTAATATTGACTAATAAAAATGTAGTTACATATCTGAGAGGCTATAATAAGGAGGCATAGATGCTACAACTTGGACAAAATGCAATGGCTTGGACAGGACAACCTAGGTAGATGTCAAGGATTCCGAGGTCCCCTGTGGATTTTGCTGCCGTTCCTAGGCTGTTTCCATCCCAGTGTGTAATACACACGGCCAGCATGTCTGCATCCCAACTGTGCAGACTAGGGTGGAGGAAGACAGACAAGCATGCATTCTTCCTCTAGAGACAGGATCCTGAACTGCCCATCACTTCAGTTCCCATTCTAAAGGCCATCCCCTGACGCATAACTATTCCTGTCTACAGTTTTCCCTAAAATTTTAAATGCTTTGTGTTCGTATGCAATAACTTAATCTGTATAAACTTAGTAAGTTTTACATTTCTTTATAATTTGCTTAAAAATAAATCATTCTTATATCAATAATACAAATCTATATGTCTTCATAAACTGGCTCTGATGAAATTGAGCTCCTTGGATGCATAGTTTTTAAAGTTTCATTATTGCAGAGAAATCCACAACTGATGATGACGTGCAAAAGTCCGACATCTCATCGAGCAGTCAAGGAGTGATAGAGAAGGAGTCGCTGGGCCCCCTTCTTCTGGAGGTAAGTGTCCTCGCTGACCCCAAAATGAAAATCTTGTCCTTACCAATTTAATGTCATATATCCAATTAATAAATTATGAAAAAAGTAGTTCTTTAAACTTTTTTTTATCGTGTCAATCAAGGCCAGGAGAGAGAGAGAGAGAGAGAGAGAGAGAGAGAGAGAGGAAGCTTGAAGGAGGAGTGAGGAGTGAGGAAGAAGAGTGAGAGTGAGGAGGAATAGTGAGAGACTCCTGTAGCTTTATGTTCTTTAAACTTTTAAAAATAGAATTTGATTACAAAGACTGCTTCATAGTTGTTATTTCAGGATTAATGTCAGTAATGGACATAAAATTTATTTCATAGAGATATTCTAAGGAGTCTGATGCAAACCAAAGCCTACATAATGGAGTGATAAGAATTATATGGGAAAAGAAAACTGAATTAGGTCATTACCTAATATATAACTAATTTAGCTAGCTAATACAATGTATTATACTATAGAATTTCACCTTTAAATGAAAGATCTCCTACTGCATTGGACTAAATATTGTCCTAGAACATTTTCTGAATTAAAAGGTTTACGGTGATTTTATACACACATACATACATACACATGTATACACATGCACATGTAAATGAGAATTAAATTGCTATCAAGCTTTAGAAAATGAAGACCTTTTACACTTGAATTACTTTGCAACTACTGTATTATTTCACCTCTGTTCTCTCTCAGTCCTACTGCCTGGATTTTGAGTGTCTCCAAACCAGTCGATCAGCTTAAACACCTTCTCTGTATATGGATGTTACAAGCACTTATCTGTGCGTGCATGCACATGCTTTTCCCTCTTGAAACAAGCTTGCATATTTATTTACCCAAATATATGCAAACTAAATTCTTTCCCTGTCCTTTTTGCAGCCTGGCTTTCTGCCCCTGGGGTAGGGGTTGGGGGGGGTGTGACTAACAGACTTGTACACATCTCTATTTTCCAAGTCTTGAATACGGTCTCTTCTGTTCCATGGCTTACAGATAGTCTCCTTTGCCTGGTCAGGAGCAGTGTTGCCTTCTTAAAGAGGCTCAGTGATCTTTAGCCCCACTATAAATTTCTTTGTTGTCTTTGTCTGCTTGGGTACTGTAAAGGTATTGGGAATTATGTGTTTTATTCCAAATCCTTTGTTCAGTAACCTTAAGTGGCAGTCTCGTTTAGATCCAGGGCTCTGCAGGAAGTCCTGCCCAGTATGAGCCCTGCTGTGAGACCAAGGTGGTTCTCCTTAAAGGGCACCATCTTGGGCACATGGCAAAGCTCCCAGATTGTGTTGTACTTAGTGGACAAGCATTCGTCATCATCTCTCTGTGCAGCACATCGTAAGGCCAGCTGTCGGGAAGATTCCTCCCCAGGAGCACATGTGAGTGGGATTTGTAGAAAAAGAACAATGAGAGCAAATTGTCTTCATCAGACAGAGTTTAGGAAATAGGGATGTTTATATATATATATTCATAACACTAGTCCCAAAACATTCCCTGAATTATCATTTTTAGTTTTTCAAAAATTTATTTATTCACTTTACATCCTAATATCAGCACCCTCTCCTCCCAGTGCCCTCCCCCAGCTCCTTCCTCCCTCTTACAGAACCACCATCCCCACTCTTCTACCCTCACCCTCCACCCCAGCACATCAAGTCACTGCAGGTCTAGGTACTCCTCACTGAGGCCAGACAAGGCAGACCAGTTAGGGGGAATGGGATCTACAGGCAGGCAACAGATTCAGGGACAGCCCCCACTCCAGTTGTTGGGGGATCCATATGAAGACCAAGCTGCACATCTGCTACACATGTGCGGGGGGGGAGGGGGGTCTATGTCTGGCCCATGCTAGTTCCATCCATTTGCCTTCAAAATCCATGACTCTAGCAAGCGCAAAGCCCTGGGTTTGGTCCCCAGCTCTGAAAAAAAGAAAAAAAAAATTCACGACTCTTTGGTTGGTGGTTCAGTTTCTGAAAACCCCCCAAGGGTCCAGGTTAGTTGACTCTGTTGGTTTTCCCGTGGAGTCCCTATCCTCTTTGGATCTCTCAATCCTAACCCCAGCTCTTGCACAAGACTCCCGGAGCTCCATCTAATGTTTGGCTGTGAGTCTCTGCATCTCTTTCCATTGGCTCCTGGGTGGAGCCTCTCAGGGGACAGTTATGCTAGACTCCTGTCTGCAAGCATAACAGAGTATCGTTAATAGTGTCAGGAGTTGGTGCTTGTCCATGAAATGAGTCTCAGGTTAGGCCAGTCATTGGTTGGCCAATCTTGTAGGCACGACACGTTTTGGGTCAAAGGTTTTGTAGGTGGTTTGCTGTCCTTATCCTTCTACTGGGAGTCCTGTCTGGCTACAGGAAGTGGCCACATCAGGATCCATATCCCCTACTGCTAGGAGTTTCTGCCAGAGTCACCCCCATAGATACCCCAGGGTCTCCTCATCCCAGATCTCTGACACTTCCTAGAGCTGCCCCTCTGCCTGCCACTACCAATTTCTATTCTCCTTCCCCTGCTCTCCCTACCTGTGATTCCACACTGCTCTGCTCCCTCCCCACCCCTCTCCCACTCAGGCCCTTCCCTCCATCCACCTCTGAGATCTGTTTTATGTCCCTTTCTGGAAAGGTCCAACCATCCTCCCTTAGGTACTGCTTGTTATTTGGGTTCTCTGGGTCTGTGGATTAGAGCATGGGTATCCTGTACTTTATGGCGATTGTCCACTTATGAGTGAGAACATACCACTCATGTCCTTCTGGGTCTGGGTTACCTCACTCAGAATGATATTTTCTAGTTCCATCCATTTGCCTTTAAAATCCATGACCCCCTTGTTTTTATAGCTGATAGTACTCCATTATATAAATATACCACATTTTCTGTATCCATTCTTCAGTTGAGGGACATTTAGGTTCTATCATTTTTAAAGATTGTGCTTGTAGCACATCATCGATTAGTTTTATTTTTTTATGTTGTAAAATGTATGTAAGCATGTCTCATTTATAATAAAAAACAAAAATTAGGAGCATTGAATGGTATGCACCACTGATTTAACTATTATCCAAGGATATCCAAAAGATTTTAGAGCTACTTTTTTTAAATGTGAATTTTTAATTATTATTTTTATATAAACTGCAAGATAAATAAATATATACTGACCACCCACTATGATATTTATAACTTAGTTGAATATGAAAGTGCCTTTGCGTGTCCATCAACCTCAAAAGAGTTTACAGAGTTTTTGTTCAGTTTGTTCAGTTTGAGGTTTATATATCATTGCACCCCTACCTCTTTTGCATTTTTAGATTAAGTGAGAAGCAGCCATAGCAACCAGTGTGAATACAAATATCTTTCTCTTTTTTCTTACTAAGGAAAATCCTAGTGAAGACACAGTAGCTGAATGGTTAAGTTGCTGGACTTGAAAATGTTACAGTAATTACTAAAAATGGGTTGTGCTCTCTTAAAGAAACCTTGGCTGTGTGCTTTATGACAGAGTTATCTACGTTAAATGTAGTATTTTAAGCAATAATTTCTTTCTTTCACCACTGATGGGCACTCGGGCTGATTGCATACCCTGCGTATCTTGAGTAATGCTGCAATGGAACCTCTTCAAGGAACTGACTGTGATTTCTGTGACTATAGACACACAGGTGTATAGTCACCTAGGCTATCTAGGCTAGGTTATCTGGTATTTCTGGTTTTCATTTTTGACTTTTGAGGATCTTCTATGCTGTATTCCATATTGACTCTACAAGTTTATATCCTTACCAGCAAGTACAAAGAGTCCCTTTTCTCTGAATCCTCATCTGTACTTTTATTTTTTGTCTTTACAATACTGGCCATTCTGACAGGTACGTCATTTTAATTTTCATTTCAACTGAAGTATCCACTAATGGGTAAATCAATAAAGGAAATACAATATATATTCACAATAGAATACTATTCTACCTTTAAAAAGCGTAAGGAATGTTACTTATAACAACATAGGTGAGCCTGGAAGATACTGTACGAAATGGTATGAGCCAACTAACAGGAAGGCAAGTGCTTCCGGGGGTCACTTATGTGCAGTATAAACTTGGCCTTTAGAGAGGCAGACACAGGGCAGTTTCTAGGGGCTGGGAAGGAGAAGGGTCCGGGATGAAAGATATTGTCCAAAGGATTAAATTTTTCAGTCAGAGAACTTGGCATTGATGGTACCTGCCTATAATCTCAGTACTGGGAGGTTGAGAAAGGAAGATTAGCAGTTCAACACTATGGAGCAAGTTTGAGGCTGGTCACTCTCTCATTTGAAGAGTTGTGGCTTTCTTTAGTAGTTTCCATCTTCGGTGAAAAGAACCTTCTTTGCATGGGGCAGGCACTACACTTATTTGTGGATGTCCATATATAATTGTTTAGATTGCAGTTAGGAATTATGCTGGTTTAGGTTCTCCTAAACAGTGGTTCTCCTCCAGGAGCCACAGCCTCACAAGCTATCAGTGACTGGCTAGGTGTACAGTAGCAGACATGATTACCCTTCTAGTGAGATGACCAATTAAGTCCAATTAGACAGCTGTTGGCTACCACCAAGATATAAGTGAACCTTTGGAGGTACCTTTTTTTATGTATATATGTATTTCATATATGTGTATATTATGTATACACATGCATATATTTTTAATAGATATATTTCTTCACTTACATTTCAAATGTTATTCCCTTTCCCAGTTTCCTGTCCCTAAGTCCCCATCCCCTCCCCCTCCCCCATACAGGTATTCCTCCATCCATCTCCCTTACTGCCCCCCCCCAATATTCCCCTGCACTGGGCAGAACCAAGGGCTTCCCCCTCCACTGGTGCCCCAACAAGGCTATTCTCTGCTACATATGCAGTTGGAGCCCTGGGTCAGTCCATGTATAGTCTTTGGGTAGTGGTTTAGTCCCTGGAAGCTCTGGTTGGTTGGCATTGTTGTTTTTATGGGGTTGCAAGATCCTTCAGCTCTTTCAATACTTCCTCTAATTCCCCCCAAAGGGGTCCTGTTCTCAGTTCGGTGGTTTGCTGCTAGCATTGATCTCTGTTTTGGACATGCTCTGGATGTGTCTCTCAGGAGAGATCTATATCTGGTCCCTTTCAGCATGCATTTTTTAGCTCCATCAATCTTAATCTAGTTTTGGTGGCTGTATATATATGAGCCACATGTAAGTCAGGCTCTGAATGGCCATTCCTTGGGTCACTGCTCTAAACTTTGCTTCCATATCCCCTCCTATGGATATTTTTTCCCCTTTTAAGAGGGAGTGGGAGCATCTGCATTTTGGTCATCCTTCTTCTTGAGCTTCCTGTGGTCTGTGGATTGCATCTTGGGTAATTCAGGCTTTTTGGCTAATATCCACTTATAAATGAGTGCATACCAAGTATATTTTTCTGTGATTGAGTTACCTCACTCAGGATGATATTTTCTAGTTCATTTCATTTGCCTATGAATATCATGAAGCCATTGTTTTGATAGGTGAGTAATATTCCAGTGTGTATATGAACCACATGTTCTGTATCCATTCCTCTGTTGAAGGGCATCTGGGTTCTTTCCAGCTTCTGGCTATTATAAATAAGGCTGCTATGAACATAGTGGAACACGTGTCTTTGTTATATGTTGGAGCATCTTTTGGGTGTATGCCCAGGAGAGGTATAGCTGGGTCCTCAGGTAGTGAAATGTCCAATTTTCTGAGGAACTTCCAAACTGATTTCCAGAGTGGTTTTACCAGTCTGAAATCCCACCAACAATGGAGGACTGTTCCTCTTTCTTCACATCCTTGCCAGCATCTGCTGTCACCTGAGTTTTTTTTATCTTAGCCATTCTGATTGGTGCAAGGTGGAATCTCAGGGTTGTTTTGATTTACATTTTCCTGATGACTAAGGATGTTGAACATTTCTTTAGGTGCTTTTTGGCCATTCAATAATCCTCAACTGAGAATGTTTTGTTCAGCTCTGTACCCCATTTTTCATAGGGTTATTTCCAGGTTATCTCCAGAGTCTAACTTCTTGAGTTCTTTGTATATTTTGGATATTAACCCTTTATCAGATATAGGATTGGTAAAGATATTTTCCCAATCTGTTGGTTGCCGTTTTGTCCTAACCACAGTGTCCTTTGCCTTACAGAAGCTTTGCAGTTTTATGAGATCCCATTTGTTGATTCTTGATCTTAGAGCATAAGCCATTGGTGTTTTGTTCAGGAAATTTTCCCCAGTGCCCATGTGGAGGTGTCTTGACCATGCTAGTTGTTGTGGTAGCTCACAGATGTGACAGCTGCATAGAACTAATGCCTGTCTCACTTAGTAACTTACCTAACACCTTTGGGAGGAGACTTTCAGGACAGATCCAGCTCTAATCCTGTATGTAGAATGGGGAATCTTGTATCAGCAATAGGGACTATATCTTCAACTTCTAGGCCGCAACAACAATGGCCTGTATGTTTTGAGAATTTCTTAGACTCCCCTGACCCAGAACTCAAGAGGAGTTTTCTCATGCCTCATGCCAGTTTAGTTAGGTGATTCTTTGGAGGCATTATCATCCCAAGTGCTATAACTTCATTTAAACTGTGTACACACACACACACACACACACACACACACACACCACTTATATGTATCATATGCAATTTTAAGAAAATATGTGGCTATTTCAAACATCCTCACTGTGATTTATCTCTCTCCTTCCTCTTCTATGGTATGGCCCTCCTTCCCCCCTCCCCAATTAAAGACTCCTTCCCTCCTTCCACACACCCCCAATATCCTACTCCATTCTGTAAAACCACCTCATTGCTCCCATGGACCCTTTCTTGGTCTCTGTGGTTACACCAGTTTAAATATCTTCACATCTGGAATTTGGAGCTAAGATCCCAAAATGAGAGAGAATAGGTAGCCTTTATATTTCTAGGTCTGAGGTATCTCACTGAATATATTATCTGGTTCTATCCATTCATATGAAATTTTCCATGATTTCATATTTCTTTACAACTGAGTAGTATTTGTGCGTGTGTGTGTGTGTGTGTGTGTGTGTGTGTGTGTGTGTGTGTGTGTGTGAATGAATCACATGTTCATTATTCATTCATCAGCTGAAGAACATTTAGGGTATTTCCATTTTTTAAATTATTTTATTTGTTTACATTCTAGCCATTGCCCCCCCTTCCTGGTCCCTCCTCCCACAATTCCTCATCCCATTCCTCCCCCCCACCAAAAAGGTGCCCCTCCCCACCAGGCCTCAAGTCTCTGGAGGATTAGGCCCATCTTCTCCCACTGAGGCCAGACTAGGCAGTCCTCTGCTATATATGTGCTTACATGCTCGAACCAGCCCATGTATGCTCCTGGTTGGGGGCTCAGTCTCTGGGAGCTCCCTGGGGTACAGGTTAGTTGAAACTTTGTCTTCCTATGTGGTTGCCCTCTTCTTCAGCTTCTTCAATCCTTTCCCTAATTCAATCATAGGGGTCCCCAACTTCAGTTCAATGGTTGTGTATAAGTATCTGCATCTGTCTCAGTCAGCTGCTGGTAGAGCCTCTCAGAGAGCAGCCATGCTAGACTCCTGTCTGTAAGCACAGCATAGCATCAGTAATAGTGTCAGGCCTTGGCTCCCCCCATCTCCACTCCCACCTCCAGATGGATCCCAAGTTGGGCCAGTTACAGGACTACCTTTCCTTCAGTCTCTTCTTCATTTTTGTCCCTGTAGTTCTTTTAGACAGGAACAATTTTGGGTCAGAAATTTTGACTGTGGGTTAGTAGCCTTGTCTTTCCACTTCCAGCCCTGTCTATCTACTGGAGGTGATCTGTTCCCTCTGCCCATTGCTGGCCATTATGGCCCCACTGAGTCCTGAGATTCTCTCACCTCCCAGGTCTCTGGTACTCTCTAGAGGGTCTCCCCACCTCCCACCCCTTGAGGCTGCAAATTTCCATTCTCCTGGCTCTCTGGGCTTCTCTCCTGCCCCTGCCCCCGCCCCCATTCTGTTCCACTTTTCCACCCCTCCCTTCCTGCTTCTAAACTACTATGACTGCAGCGGCAGTGAGCAGGCTGATGAGCATCTGTGGAAGAGGATGCTGAGTCCTTTGAGTCCTCAGATGCCAAGGAGGGGTGGAGCTGGGTTATATGGTAGATTTATTTTTGGTTTTTTAGAGAATTTCTCACCCCAATTTCCATAGTGGCCGCCCCACTTTGTAGTCCTAGCAGGAGCGAGTGAGGGTTTCCTTCCCTGCTTCCTCACAGCATTGGCTGCCTCAGCCATTCTCACTGGGGTAAGGTGAAACTTCAAAGTTGTTTTAATTTGCATTTCTCTAATGCTATGAATGATAAACATTTTTTAAATATTTCTTAACCAATTTTATTTCTTTTGAGATCTCTGTATCAATAGAGATTAAATTGAGTTGTTTCAGTTATAACAAACTAACTGTATCATTTTTCAAATAGCTAAGAAGATTGCAAGTAAGGTGACATTGACAGCTTCAGTATTCCAAATCTTCCCTAAAAATCTGAACTGTCTGGACTTCCTGAAGGACCATCATGTTATATGTTTATTGGATTAATTTTGTCCATATGTTTTAGATTGCCATCTAAAGGGTCTAACAGTTTCTGTGCCACGGGAAATATTTTGTACCCCTGAGGGTGCATGTATCTCCCCTTGGAGAAGCTGGCTCCATGTCAGCACGTAGGAGGCCCCTAGAACTGGGCTCTTGTCCTTTCCACTAACGCATTTGCTACCCACAGACCTCACTGTACTTTGTACACCTCAGCTCTACACTGCTTATGCCTTGCCGTGTGCCATGCGCTTCTTTGCCTGCAGTAACTCCCTAAGCCTTCTTCCTCTCTTCTCCTCTCCATAAGTTGGGTAGGACTTTGTAAAATTAGGCATCCTGGTCTGTGCTCATGGTGTCCCATGTATGAGTGACACTTGATTGATTGCTAGTGCTTTATTGTGCATGTCCACCTTGAGCAGGTTTCTCAAAGGCAAAGGCCAGGTATCAAGCCTCATAATGTCAAGATTTTCAAAATGAGTGAGCCACTTACTTCGCATTTACTACAATAAAAATACTCTCTGGGCTGTGGAGACTGTGTTAAGAGCACACACTGCTCTGCAGAAGACCCAGGTTTGATCTTAGCACCTACAGCAAGCAGCTCCCAACCACTGTAACAGTTACAGGACATCCAACATCTGTGTCCTCCAAGGGCGTCTGCACTCATGTATGCGCACACAGACACACACACACATACACTTAAAAATAAAAACAAACATTTAAATGAAATTATTTCTAAGAAAGATGGTTAGTTGTTTTTCATTCGAACCTACTGGAAACTTTAGTGTTTAGCCCATTTGACAATCAGAACCCCCCTCACAGAGAACCAATCTGCAGTGTAACTTGACACATGTTTATTTCTAATATCTTTTTAAAGAGAAAAATGTTTCTCCTTTTATTTTTTAAACTCCCAATGTTTTAATTAATGCCTTCATGTCTTAATCCTTTTCTTTTTGTTTTTATTTTTGGCTTTGCAGGCCTTGGATGGATTTTTCTTTGTTGTGAACTGTGAAGGAAGAATTGTATTTGTGTCAGAAAATGTGACCAGCTACCTGGGTTACAATCAGGAAGAATTAATGAATACCAGCGTCTACAGCATACTGCATGTGGGAGATCATGCAGAATTTGTCAAGAATCTGCTACCAAAATCACTAGGTAGAAATAATTAACTTTTTATTTCTAATACTTAGTATTATTACATATATGTTAATAGTGTAAAAAAATACTTGAAGTAGTTGTATTATGGTTACAGCTTCACCTATTTCAGTAGTTCATAAGAATCTTTGTTGTCACAAGACAGTACAGGTGACACACAGTTAAGTCACCTGACTGCAAGAAGCTTCTGCCTATGGTTTCCTTTGCTCTCAGTTTGGATTATGTGAAGGGAGGGAGGGAATGCCCTGCTCACTGCCCCGTCATAGAAATAAGAACAGAAGGGAGGATCAGTGGTCGGAAGGGGTATGCGTATGCTGCTGCATTTTATACCTCCAAAACAGTAACTGTTTGGAGTAAGTTCTTTCAACTCCATAGTCCAACTATGATTTGATGGCCTGCCCACTGGGGAGAAGCCAAGCTGAGAGGGTTAATGGCATTGGTCTCCAGCTGCTGCTCCTTCCACCAAACTGTGCTTAAGGCAAGGGGGACCTTGGAAGCCAGCATACTTCTGCTGATTCTCTAGGGACCTGAATGGACTAACAGCTGCCCTCTGTTTGCTCCTTGAATTTTGAGACTCCTGCTAAAAAGGTTTTCAGGACTCAAGGTTCAATTACTCCTAGTGATTGAGTTCCTGGTCTCTAAGGTAGATAGGTTTCAAGTAGTCGATGTATTTAGAGGAAAATGGAAAGCCTTTTATATTTAATTTCAGATTCCATCCATTTCAGATGTTTTGTTCCTATTTTTTCCATCATTTCTTTGTTCAACTAGCTCTTAAGTAAGACTAGCTTAGCACACAGATACACTGATCAAACCCGAGGTTTTTTCCTCAGAGACACTGCATGGGAACATCTCTAAGTAGCACTTAGGAGGGTTTCGGCACCATTAATGTGGGCACTGAGGCAGGAGCAGGGGAGTGAAAGTAAGGCTCCTTTAGTGTGACACCTGTGCTTTTTCCTGGGCTCCCATGCTCTAGGGGTTTTTGTTCTGCCACCCTGAAGAGCTGGCGTGTGGATTTAAATGAGCTATTTCATTTTATTGTTACCTTAAAAAACTTAATATTCCCATTTGTATTAACAAAGTGTCTGTTGAGTTTAACAGCTTTCCTGGTTGGGAAGAGAGCTGAGGTCACAAAAAATAAAGCCGAGCTTTCCTCAGCCCCTGAAGAAAAGGCTTATTGTGCAAAAGCCACACATCGCTCCTCAGAGCGTGGTTATTACAGATATGTTCCTATTCCATTTGCCCACATCACTCCCAGGAGGTAAATCAGACCTGACTGTCATCAATATGTGATGTCATGGTGATGCCACTGTTGGCCACCAGTAGGTCCTTGACTGGTTCTAGCCTCTACTGCAACTGGGGGAGGTATGATAGTTCACGGCTCATTTCCTCAATCCCCAAGGAAGGAAAGGACAGAAGCATGGAAATGACACAGCCTAACTGTCTCTACTACCAAGTACAGTGAGTGGACCCACAACCATAGGCGCGCTCAGGAGACAACCAGCATAGCATCTAGTTTTTCAGTGGCCTTTGGTCACCTGTTAGAAACCATTGAGAAGATAAGGCCCAACTGTAGTAACTTAGAAAAGATACTTTTCTAAGAAACATCGAAGAGAAAGCAAACTACAGTATCTATACTTAAATCTCCCTTATAAGAACTATCAAATCATTAGAAAATCAGAAAGGGAACCAGGTAAAATCACTATGTATGTATATCAGCCTCCAGAAAAGTAAGTTTCGGCTATGAAGAAATTAGAAAAATTAAGATCATTATTTACAAATTTGCATATTTATATATTCACCAAAATATATGAATAAATCACTGACATGATTCAAAAGATTATATTCTTGTGCTCACATCAAGAAATTTTGAGGGCCGGAGAAATGACTCAGCAGTTAAAAGCACTGACTGCTCTTCCAGGGGTCCTGAGTTCAATTCCCAGCAACCACATGGTGGCTCACAACCATCTGTAATGAGATCTGATGCCCTCTTCTGGTGTGTCTGAAGACAGCTACAGTGTACTTATATGAAAAAAATAAATCTTTTTTTTAAAAAAAAGAAATTTTGAACAGCTTAAAAAAACTTGTTCCAAAATTGCTTTTCAATTTTTAGGGGTAGAAGATTTCATTGTCTAAAATCTATTTTTTTTCTCCATCTTTATTAACTTGGGTATTTCTTATTTACATTCAATTGTTATTTCCTTTCCCGGTTTCCAGGCCAACATCCCCTAATCCCTCCCCCTCCCCTTCTATATGGGTGTTCCCCTCCCCAAGGTAAGATAACATTTGAACACTGAAAGGCTAATATAGTGAGAGGTTTTATCCAAGAAGAGGACTGTAGAGCTGGCTCAGTAGCTAATAGTGCTTACCACACAAGACTTGAGTTTAGGACTCTATAGTCTGTGTAAGGGGATGGGCTTGGCAGAGCACACCCATTAGCCCAATGGTGGAAGACAGAGGAAGGAAGACTCCTGGACTTGCTGCTTAGCCAGTCTAGCCAAGTGGGGAGGCCCAGGTTTAGTAAGAGAAAAAGAGAAGATGGGGTGCTATTGAGGAAAGCACCCATTTATGAACCTCTGGTTTCCACATGCACACACATACATATACCTACACAGAGATGTGCATACACCCCACACACATACACTAAGGCTTATGTTGTGAAAGTTTAAGATTTATTTGTGAAATTCTAGTAAGCTGTAGCTTGAACTTTGGAAGAAAATGGATATAAGTTCTCACAACTTGGCATTTATTTCTCTTGCAAACACTATAGAAATTAAGAGCACTGACATTTTAATATCAAACAGACATAAGAAACTCATTGTTCCTCTACCACCTACTAGCAGTGTGACCTTGCAACACATTTAATTCTTCATTAGGCCTTACCATTCATGAGAAGTTTGGAGAGCATTCAAATGATACTTAACCTCTCACCTAGATGAGTTTCCTCTAAATTTAGTTAATATTACCATTGTTGAATTTATCTAAATATTTTGGAATTTTTAATTTCATAAGAGATAGATCTATAATTTTGTATCATTCACAACTACTTGATATTGTAGATGTTTTAGCTTAGAAATTGATGTCATGGAAGAACAATGTCCTTTCATAATGTGCTTCTTTGTTCCGTCCCCACCAAGTGAATATTTTTACAGACCTTACATGTCAATTATAAAGTTCAGTTCTCTTTAGTTCTTTTTAAAATTAAACTGAGTAGATGCTGCTTCCTTTCAAAGGGCTTTGAGCTGAGCGTGCAGCGCAGTGGTAGAACACTTGCCTTGAATGTACCTAGCAAGCAGTTAGGTCCTGAGTTTAATTCCCAATATTGAAACAACCAAAAACCCTTTTTACTGTTTTGCAATATTTTGATTGGATTTTTTGTTGGCAGGTTTTTAAAATACTGTCAGCTGCATTCTCCTTTAAGGAGAAATGTGTTAAAAGGAAAGAGCAAGTAGTAAAGATTACACAGCCCCACCCAGCACTCTCAAACAAAGCCCTGAGCTTGTCAGCACTTCACATCACTTGTCTGCACCTATCTGTGCCTGCCCAACAGAGAACACCGAGCCTGCATTTGTCTTTTCTCAAAAATGCAGTCTTTGTAAGTGAAAACTTAGTGTTGAAAAGATTGGGTGAAAAAAAGCCTTGAGCTCTGCTGTAACAAGTTATTTAGATAAGCCAAAGAAATCTAATGGGAATTATGCTATAGAGGGGATCTAGAAGTGTCATCTGAAATAGCTACCTGTATGTAAGAAGGGTCAATAGGCTTGGAGATTATCTTATTTATTTGTTTGTTTGTTTAAGAAGTTATGATGGTTAAAATGTAATTTGTTGCCAGAATAACTTTAGTGACTTTAGTTAGAAGTTCTCAATATTTTTTACCAAAACAAGTTTTCATACAGTCTTTCCGCCCCCTCTTCCTCTATGATCCCAGAGCCTTTGGAAGATGAGATGTGATATGCTGCCCACTTAGGGCTGAGCACTCCATGGTCTCTTATCTCTGTGCATTGACCGTTTGTGGGTCTTGCTCAATTGCCCTCTACTGCATGAAGGGCTTTCTCTGATGCGGACTGAGAGGTGCACTAATTTCTGGGTATGGCAATGTCTTTAGGAGCCAGTTTAATATCATGTCCATGTAACAGAATAACAGTAGATTCTCCTTCAGGGCCTATGACCTAACCAACCATGGATTCTTAGCCCCATTAACAGTGCCAGGAACTCATGTGGAATGGACCTTAAATTCAATCAGAAAACACTTGGTTATTCCCTTAATATTTCTGCCACCAGTAGACATACCTTGCCAGGTTGGATGACATTATGTCTACAGGGTTCTTAGCTGAGAAAGACTGATGATTACTGTTCTTTCCCGGTAGCATACATAGTACCATCCAGCACAATGCAAGCTGGCCTATAGGGGTGAAGCTTCCAGGTTGATACCAGCTTGATTAGAAACCAAAGGATTACTGCAGCAAAACAGGGAAGCACAGTTGCACCACATGAACTCACAATGCCGTGACTGCCTACATAAAACCTGCACAAGCCCAAGCCAGATAAATTCCCACTTTTCAGAGAGGAGGTGCTCATAAAGCTGGATAGCTGAGGAGCTGTTGGCAGTTGGTGGCTGCTGGGGAAAAGAGGCTGGATTCTTGAGAGATGTGGTCCCCAAGAGGATATCTATGTGTCAGTCGATGGCCCTGAACACTATTCACATACTGGCAACAGCAGGTGGACTCGGTGGAGTTTTATGAAACAAACAAACAAAAGGGGCTAGAGAGATGGTCCTGCAGTTAAAAGCACTGTTTGCTCTTCTGGAGACCTAGGTTCAGTTCCAGCACCCATAGAGCAGTTCACGACTGTCTGTAACTCCAATTCCAGTGGATCTAATACACTCTTTAGACTTCTGTGGGCACTGCATGCAGGTATACAGACATACATATAAACAAAACACCCATATACATAAAATAATAAAACTACAAATATGCGTGTGTGTGTGTGTGTGTGTGTGTGTGTGTGTGAACAAAAACATGAAATTGTGAGGAAATAGTGGTAGGGAATGGAGGTGGGCTTGATCAAAATACATTATATGCATGTATGAAATTCTCAAACAATACAAATTTTTTTCTTAAACTTTTTACCTAACAGGTTATGAAATTAAATGTGAAGGAAGTCACTTCCCCCATTGCTGCCTGTTCTCATAGCTCTGTATGCTATCCTGAGTTTAGCCACTTTGCTGCCTGGTGTTTTATTTTGTTTTGTTTTGTTTGTTTCGTTTCTTTTTTCTATCCTATTTCTCACTATCTGAACTGAATTAAACAGATATTTAGCTGGATTTCCTCTGGCAACATTAAGCAAGTAACTTTTCTTTGCAGTGTGTTCAACAAGCTGAGACCATCCTTGATAGTTGAATAAATCTGGGTAAATACCATGCAAACCAGGTGGTAAACAAAATCTTAAGCATTATTTTTATCATAGCTCTTAACTTTAGTTGGAGAAGAAAGCTCTAAAAATGATTAAGTAGGTTAATCTTCACATTAATTTTACTGTCTACTTTATTCTATTGTTTAGCCTATATGTGTTTCAAAAGTAGAAAGAAAAAGGTCCTAGCCATGAATCCTATATAAATAAATTGGATATATATATATATATATATATATACATATATATATATATATATATATAAAATGTTAGCTGTTACTACAGCTAACTGGGGACCTGAAATGATTGCCTAAATAAATCTCTAATTTTTACTCAAATTAGAGCATCGAGAACTTCTGGGTGTTTTGTTCTAGACTGTAGAGTACAACTATTTTTAGCATTCAGTGGATTCTTTAATTTTATAGATGAAGCAACTGGAAATCAAATATTAAGTGACCTGAACCTAATAACCTGTGAAGAGCAGTTGTCCAGGAGAAGTTTGCACACTTCCTCTCATACTCAGAGTGATGGGATGGGTAGAAGGAGAGTGGGCTGATGGGTGGGCTTGGGGGTGGTGCTTTAAGCCTTCTGCCCCCCTGGCATCCATGATCTGGACGGGACAGTGATTCTTACTTGACATAAACGGTGTCTTCTACAACTAAGCTTAACTTTCTTATAGTAAAGGAGACAATGTTTGTTTGTAATCTTTTACTATTACTTACTGATATATACTATATTCAAAGTATTATAACATGTTTTATGCTCATTAAATTAATGAAGTAATTAATGGCTGTAAGAAACCAATTGTTCTTTCCTATTCTAAGTCCCAGACTCGTTGGACAAACTTTTAGTCTTCTCCCCCATGCACAAAGAGCCTGACTTCAGATTGAGCTCTGATGAGTCCTGCTTAGAGTGATAACTGTGGTCTTACATCTTCTCACTTGAGATGCATAGGTGCAAACAAAGAGTTGGCTGCCACTCCAGTAATTTTTAATCCTGCCTTTGTTTCCAAGCTCTGTTAGTGAAGTAGTATATTTGCTGTCTGAGCTCTTATACATTTTCTTGGAAATGCTCCAATTTCTAACTGGTAGATATTCCTCATTGACGTGGTATACAGTTAGATCTGAGGATGTAAGGCAGTCTTTTAATAATGGATTTCTAATCAGCCAGATGCCTTGAAGTGTGTTTTTGTATCTTCAGAGTTGATAGTTTTCTTTATTCACAAGCATATAAATCGATTTTGCCTCCCTAGTAAATGGAGTTCCTTGGCCTCAAGAGGCAACACGCCGAAACAGCCATACATTTAACTGCAGGATGCTGATTCACCCTCCCGATGAGCCAGGCACTGAGAACCAAGAAGCTTGCCAGCGCTATGAAGTAATGCAGTGTTTCACGGTATCACAGCCAAAATCAATCCAAGAAGATGGCGAAGGTAAAGGGTCATTTTAAAGTGATTAAGTTATCTTTGGCTTGAAAAACCAGGGGAAAATGATTGCATACTATCTTCCTGAGATATTTTTGGTTACTCTATTTATCATAACCACAGTTCAATTTTATACCTTTTTTTTTTTTTTTTTCTTGAGACAGGGTATCACTGTGTAGCTCTGTCTGGCCTGGAATTTGCTGGGTAGGACCAGAGTAGCCTCACACTCAGAGAGACCCTCCTGCTTCTTCCTCCCAAGTGCTCCTATTAGTGGTGTGCACCCCCAGGCCCAGCCCATTTGGCATTTTGAGATAGAGTTTCACTTTGTATTACAGCCTGGCCTTCAACTCATTATATAGCCTAGGCTAGACTAGAACTTAGAAGCAGTCTCCTGCCTCAACTTCATAAGTACTTGGATTGCAGGAGAATAGCACTGTGCCAGACTCAGTTTCTCTTCATACTTTAAACAACATTACAAATACGTAGAGCCAAGCCCTTAATAATGCCCCCAAAGTTTCAGCTTTATGCCAGCATTCCCACTGAGATGTCAAATAATTCAAACCTATTTTGCTAACTTGAAATAAAATAGATAACTACCTGCCTCATTTGGAAATGTCCCAGATGCAACAGGCTGTTTAACACCCCTGGTGTTTAGGAAGTTTCATCTTTAAATGCAGGAGACATCGGAGGATAGTGTTAGCATTTTCAGACTTCAAAATGCAGGAGAAAGTTTATTTTTAAAAAACGGAAGCCCT
This sequence comes from Rattus rattus, assembly GCF_011064425.1. Classification (NCBI taxonomy): domain Eukaryota; kingdom Metazoa; phylum Chordata; class Mammalia; order Rodentia; family Muridae; genus Rattus; species Rattus rattus. The sequence goes on along the minus strand of NC_046160.1, from coordinate 24,978,919 downwards.
GGCTGAGGTATGAACATGATATTGCCATGGGTTTTTGTACATGAAGGTGGAGTTCAGTGGGTAATGATAAGTAGGTCTGTTGTCCATGTCAACCGAGACTCAGATAAGTTTAGGAATACCACAAATTGGGACCCAGAGTAAGGATCAGGGGAAAGAGTAGGCAAGTCTGTCAGAGGCAGTTCAGTAGCTGATGTCACCAAAAGATCGAGATGATTGATGATCAACTGGGAGCCTTTCCCACATCACCATTCTTTGTCATTCATGTGCAATAGTGTATCTAGACCTTTAGTAAAATGCAAAATGGGACTTCAGAAAAAAGTAAATTCTAAAAATATAAAATCCTCTGTTGCCAATCATGGTGGCATAAACCTATAATTGCTACAGCTGGGAATGTGAACGCAAGAGGATTGCAAGTTTTGAGGCCAGCCTAGTCTACATAGTAATTCTACGGCCAGTCTGAGTTACATTGTAAGGCTCTTTCTGGGATATATAGAGTCCCCCAAGTGATTCCATGTTGGAATATAAACCTACAGTCTTTCAATAGATCACACTCTTTATTGAATCAACAAAATAAATCTTATATTACTTAGGTCTCTAAAGTGAAATCACCCCAGCCTGGATACATAGACCCTGACCCCTCTCCTCCTCTAACAAGTCTTTGGTCAAGACCAAAGTCTTACCACTTCAGCTGTAAATCTTGGTTCTGTTCTATGATCATTACTTTATAGTAGTTATGAGAATAGTATGTAGCATGAAGTACTGACGCAGGTAAGTATTGACAATAAAACTCTTTTTAAAACATTGTTAAGGGATGTCCTACTCAGGGTTACTATTGCCGTGATGAAATACTCTGACCAAAGAAACTTGGGGAGAAAAGGGTTTATTTGGCTTCCACTTCCTCACTGTAGTCTTTCATTAAAGGAAGTCAGGACAGGAACTCAAACAGGGCTGGAACCTGGAGGCAGGAGCTGATGCAGGTGTCATGGAAGGGTGCTGCTTACTGGCTTGCTATCATGGTTTGCTACCTGGTTTCTTATAGTACTCAGGACCCCCAGCCCTGGGATGGCCCCACCCACGATGGGCTGGGCCCTCCCCTATGCACTAATTAAGAAAATGCCCCACAGGCCTGGCTATAGCCTTTTCTTATGGAGGCATTTTTTTCAGTTGTTGATCCTTCCTCTCTGATGACTCTTGCTTGTGTTGAATTGACATAAAGCTAGCCAGCACAGAAGGCTAGAGAGATGTGTCCAAAGTTAAGAGCACTCTTCTAAAGGACCCAAGTTCGATTCCCAGCATCCACATTGCAGCTTACAACTGTGTGTAACTACAGTTCCAGGGGATCTGATGTCCTTTTCTGGCCTCTGTAGGTACTGCATGCACACAGTGCAGACATGTAAGCATGGCAGAGCATTCATACATGAATTTAATGTAAAAGTAGTACTGGGGACAGAGCATATGCTTAGCAGATCTAAGTCCCTTGAATTTAGTTCATAGCAGTGAAAACAACAACAACAAAACTGTGTTGCTTACGTGGAACCAGAACTGTTACTGTGGCTGTTATCACCTGTCTCCTACAGTTGATGTGCAAGTGTTCAGTGAAGGGAGCCTTACTCCGGCTTACTTTCTAATTAATGTTGCCCGGGATCTTCCTGCTTCTATGCTGTTATGTTAGAGTGATTCTAATACAGCAGTAAATCCTGAAACATGTGATTTTTAAAAAAAAAAAAAACCTTTCAAGTAATTGATGTAGACATTTTCTCTATACTTCGTTCAATTTTCCGTTCTTGTTTTGGGCAGACTTCCAGTCGTGTTTGATTTGTATTGCTCGACGATTACCTCGGCCTCCAGCCATTACAGGTGTAGAATCCTTTATGACCAAGCAAGATACTACAGGTATTCACAAAGTTAAAAATGTTTCTTAGCTATTAATGATGTACACCGATTATATCCAATTGTCTGCTTCCCGGTCTTATATAGAAAGCATTTTAAATAGTCATCTTCATATTGACAGTCAGATGCTGTAGAGACCAGTTCTTAACAATGTTCCCATGGATATGTCTATGCGATCATGAATCTCCTTGATTAAATTTTTAAAGAAATATGAATTTGCTAATATATGAATCTATACATTTATAATTGGATATAGTGGGCTTAATACTGTTTTTAAATATATTTGGTGGGGGCATCCAGAGGGATCAGTGGGTTGTTACAAGCCTAACAACCTGAACTTGACCCTCGAGCCCCCATGTAGGAAGGAAAGAACCATACACATGGACACACGTATACATTATAAACGAATACACGTAAAACATTGTAATGTATCTGGCTATGTTCCTAGTTCTTGTTTAAAGTCTATTCAGCACGCACCGCTTGAGTCAGCAGAAGTGGTGCCATGAGTGCGAGTGCTCCCCACATATGGTTAGTAAGGACCAATGGTGACCACAGTAGGAACATCACTGTCCCGGCTCCTAGGTGGCCTGAAGCGGTTGTGTGCCTGAGTCCACACATTAGGACAAGCCTGGGCAACATAGCAAGGCCTTATCTCAAACAAATAGAAAGTGAGTGCTATACTTTTGGAGATCCTTTTTGAAATTAGGTGGTCATTCTAAAAGGTCTTACTGAGGTTTGAGCTAATACTGAGACCTTGGACCATGAAGAAGTGCCACACACCCTAAGCGTAAGTGTCAGAAGTGGTCAGCGTGGCAGGGCCTTGGTTTACAGTGAGCACTCCTGACCCAAGAAATAGGTAGACCAGCCCTAACATTAGCAGGACTGAGGTGGACAGTAGGGCTGCATTGTGTAACAGGAGAGTACCTGAAAATTATACTTTCTTCTTCAAAAAGTGCCAGTTAAGATCTGGTTCCCATCTAGAGCAAACTGCAGCTGTTGTTCACAGTTTGTCACAGTTTCCTCCTGGTTAATTTATCTTCAAACTGACAGTCATGTTTTCACATACTCTGAGATGCAGCTCCTGGACACGTTCCTAAGTTTAAACCAGAGATAGATAATAGGCATATATTTTTGAGCAGAAATTTTAAAATTACTTCAACTTAATTTATTCTTTGTCCATTTTAATGTGCATTCTTTTACCATACTTTAAAGATTCTATTCTATTTTTAACAACTTTTTAAGTTTCAGAAATCTGATACTCTTATGTTATATGATTTATTCATGTGTTTTTAAGATAAAGTCCAAATACTCTTCCCAAAAAGATGGTGGGTGGTCAATTAGCCCAAATATGAAAGCAAACAAAGCAGCTACGGAGAGGCCCAGGAGCGTGGAGAGAGAGACTGCAGCTCACTCGCTCTCTCCCTCCGTCCTTTTCTCCCTCTGCCACATGGGCAGTTCTCACTCCCAGTTTCTTTCATGAGCAACACTGGAAAAGTCCAACAAAGCCTTATTGAAAGCCAGGGATATTTTATATGGAAGAAAATAGGTTTCATTGACAAAGAAAACTGGCCTTTTTATCAGAAACTGATTGATATGGAAAGAAGCTAGATTGGGCTTTTATGAGACTGAAAAGCTGCTGGGAAGGACATTTGTCTGGCTGCACAGTGTATGTCAGACATGAGAGAATGAAAGGTAGTGACAGAGCCATAGGGTGGCACTTGACACAAGCATGGCAGCCTGAACTCCATCCCCAATCCCACATGAAGGTGGAAGGAGAGTCCTGAGGCCACTAACTTGTCCACTGACCTCATGGACTATTCATGCCCCATGGCATATCTGCCTACACCCACAAACACACATATGCACAAAATGGTAGTAAGATAGTTTGTGAACAGTACTTTTCAACTTATTCTCATTTCTATGTTAAATACTGCATTAAATCAAAGAATTTAAATTAAATTTTCTGCTGCATCTTACATGTAAGTCAATAAAAATAATCATGACACTTAAAATAAGAAAATGAACTCCTGGGATTCACAATAATTGACCAACTAAAAGGGACCTCAAAAATAACACATTCCAGGGTCTAGAAAGGTGGCTCAGAAGTTAAGAGCACTGGCTGTTCTTACAGTGGGCCCAGGTTTGATTCCCAGCATCACATGCCCACTTAAAGTTGTCTATAACTTCAGTCTCACAGGATCTGATGCCTTCTTACAGCTTCCAAAGACACCAGGCATACACGTAAGAAACAGACTCACATGTGCACAAGTACATGTACACATAAAATAAATTTTTAAATAATTCAAAATAAGACTTTTTTGAAAATAACTGATACCGGCGTACTTGTTTTATGAGTAAGAAACGGTAATTGCTGGCAGTGAAAGTGTTTATCCCTAATGAAGTACTTTCTTTCTATCACGTTACCTTTGACCACAGCACCTCTCACACCAGGCTATCAGAGAACTAGGAAAGCTAGTGTTTTATTATATCATAGAGTAGAATTCACTGAAATAATAGGACAGTAAGGTAAATATTAAATACTTCATTTCAATGGTACTTTTTAGAACTATAAATGTTCATGCCACATTTTTAAAAAGCCTTCTATTGGGAAAGATTGAATTGTGATTTTTTTCTTGTCTTTGTTGTCTTCTGTTTGGTTGATTAGTGGTTGGTTCAACTTCCATTTGGTAAGTAGATGTACTAAAGCAAACTCTTCATGGTTCTCTCTCTAGGCAGAGTTCTTTACATAGCCTAACCATTTAGTGCTATTGCTGAAAACAATCACTTTCTCTTCCACAATTCCAGATTCCCTTGCTATCTTATAGAGCACTTTACACAAGCACACACACACACACACACACACACACACACACACACACACACACACACACATGAACATGAACACACACCCTGGTCATTGCCTGCGAGGACTATTATGTATTATGATGAAGATTAGGTAACAGTAGCAATGTCACTACATTAGATCCCAGACTGTAACGAGTTAAGGGAACGCTAATGGGTATTTTATTACTTAGAAAGCCAGATTGAGGGAAGAGGAGAGAACTGTGATTTTAGTTAAATGAAGAAGCACACACATAGGACAGGCTTGACTTGATTGTATCAAGAGGAGTAAATAAAATCAGGAATTCATAGAAGAAACATGAATATTGAATAAACATGGAAAGTGCTCAGCCTTGTTAAATTAATTATTAAATTAAGGAAATTCAAGTTTAGATAGCAATGCAATACCAGCTTTTCATTTACTCTTTCCAAAAAATACAGAAGCCTCACAATAATGGGTGATAGAAAAGACTAGCAGGGTAGGGAAGTACAGGATATTGAGCTCAGGCTCTTATGGGCGTATATAATAAAAATAGGCCTGAAAAATCACTGAGAAATAACTTACACAGAACTCCCTCAGGGACAATAGGGAATCTGACCAAATATGATAACTCTAGCAAATTACCACTGGAATTTATAAAACACTATTTCAATAGTATGGTGCCTCATAAATCTTTAGGTTTTGATTTAGTGCCTTTTCTGAGTCCACTTTTATTGCTTCTTGCCTTTGTTGTAGAATTGCCTATAGAGATTAACCAGAGGTTTTAAAACAGTGAGGAAAGCTTGCTTCTTTCTCATAGTCTCCCCACTTAGTCACTGGGAAACAGCTTAAACTAGACTGATACAATAATGGTCCTCTGTCCCCTTGGAGCAGTGCAGTTACTCCTCAGGATGCAGAAAGCTGTACAGAGGGACAGTGTGCAGAAAGTGGAATCCACACAGGCCTGGGGGCTTGAATTCGGTGTTTCAACAACTTCAGATGGTTTCGGTTGCTCCATACTGGAGGGATTGTTTATTTATGATTGTGACCTCAAGAAGCCCAGGCCGACGTCAGCTAATTGTAGCTGGGGATGACCTTGAGCTTCTGGTCCTTGTGTGCCTCCATCTCCCAAGTGCTGACATTACAGGCATGTGCCACCATGCCCTGTTTAGCAGTACTAGGAACTGAGCCCAGAGCCTCATGCATCATAGACAGGTGCTGGACCAACGGAGCTATACCCTGCGTAGAGCTGAATCTGGCACAGTAGTGCATAGCAATCCAAGACCGCACAGTCTGTGTCATGTCTCTAGTGTGCTCTAATATATACTATAATATATGAAGCGAGTAGAAATGGTCCTTTTTACTGGTTTTGACTCTCAAATATTTGGAAAGAGAATATTCATTAGATATAGCTGGTGATTTTAAAATGTGGATGATTTATAATCAAGATCCTACCATTCTTTCTCCGTGCAGGCAAAATCATCTCTATTGACACTAGCTCCCTGAGAGCTGCTGGCAGGACTGGCTGGGAAGATTTAGTAAGGAAATGTATCTATGCTTTTTTCCAACCTCAGGGCAGAGAGCCATCTTATGCCCGACAGCTGTTTCAAGAAGGTAACACTTTTGTCTTGTTTTTTTTTCCCCCTTAACCTGTGTGTTGCTATTGAGAAACTCTTCTTGGAGTTGATAGCTGATAAGTATTTTCTCCAAATTACAACTCTGTAATAAGTCTTAGGAAAGGAAGAAATGGGTAAGCAAAGTAACTCATGAATGGATCCTGAAGCCCAGGATGCACATCCTAAAGACGAGGATGTCATGTGGCAGTCGCTCACTCACTCATTCATCCATCCATTCATTCAGCAGATGTGTCCAGTTCCTTACATGCATAGAACACTATGTATATAAGGTGCCAGGGATACAGTGATGGCTAGGAAGCAGGTTTTCCCAGAATATATTAGGAGAATATAGGACAGCTCTAAAATCAGTGTGATAATAGAAGTATAACTATTAAAAGGCAATTTCAAGTTTCATGATAATTTGAGAGAGCAAGAATTTTTTTGTCTATCTCTTAAAGATTTTCCCCAAGAAAACAAGTGTGTCAGAGAGCTTTATTACTGTTCATTTTAATTTTGATGAGTGTTGAAATATGTATCTTCTGATGTAGATTGAAGTTCTAAATTTAAAACTATGCCCGGTGGCATTAACTGTCAAATACCACGTCTAGGAGGTCTGTGGAAGCACAGAACAAGTATCTCATGCCCGTAAGAAATCTGGCAGTGGTAAGGAAAGGTAGGGGAAATGACTTGTGAATCAAGGTCAGAAAGTTCACAGAGATTCAGAATTAAGCCATTGTCTGTGCACTAGAAAATGCTATCATGTATGGTAGCCTAGTACTCCTTCTTTGATGTAAGCTTTAAGCTGATAGTCTCTACCGATTGCTAGTCCTAAAATACAACTAAATTATTCTCACACCCTTGTTAATTTTAACATTTTCCCCATAATAACATTTCCTTCATAACATTCTGTCTTAGTTTCCTGATGATGTGTCATTCGTTACATTACAGGTTAGTTGCTTCCTAATAGAAAGAATTTCTTTGTAAGATATATATATATATCTTAAAGTTGTAGTTCTTCAGAGGGCTCCTTATTAAATTCTATGATACTCCTCAAGATTGTTTTGTTATAAAAACCAAAAATCTACATTATTTTTAACTCTCTCAGGCAGTCCTACCTCCTAGCTTGGAAGCCATGGTAAAAATGATGGATTCCCTCTAATTATGACTTTGGACTTCCTTTATGCCACAGTGCTTGGCTTTTGAATAGGTTTGGGATTTAGAGCATGGCTTCCACTCATTACCGAATGTATGAAGTGTATATGGGTCTTTGATTTTTTGCCATAGTTTCCAAGGCGAACCTTCTAAAGCAGACCTGAGAAACTTAATTTCATTTGCCTAAAATTTGTATACATTTCCACTAAGGTGAAATGGTATTTATTGTCCAAATGATTAAGCTCCACACAGATACAAAAGAGCCATAGTTTATAAACTATTAGTAGTCTCTATGAATTTGGTTAATTAAGATCTAATAAATAACTAACCTATCAGCATACAAAATACAATAATTTAGGGGACAGTGTAAAAAGAAAGAATTTGTTTGTTTGGTTTTGGTTTTTGTTTTGTTTTTGTTTTTTTATTGGATATTTTTATTTACATTTCAAATGTTATTTCCTTTCCCAGTTTCCTGTCCATAAGCCTTCTATCCTCTCCCCCTCCCCTTCTTCCATAAGGGTGTTCCCCTTCCCATCCACCCCCTTCCACCTCCCTGCCCTCCAGACATTCACTTACACTGGGGTTCCAACCTTGGCAGGACCAAGGGTCTCCTTCCTTTGGTGCCCAACAAGGCCACCCTATGCTACATATGCAGCTTGAGCCATGGGCCTGTTCATGTGTACTCTTTGGGTAGTGGTTTAATCCCTGGGAGCTCTGGTTGGATGGCATTGCTGTTCTTATGGGGTTGCAAGCCCCTTCAGATCTTTCAATACTTTCTCTAATTCCCCCACCTGGGGTCCTATTTTCAGTTCAGTGGTTTGCTGCTAGCATTCGCCTCTGTGTTTGACATGCTCTGGATGTGTCTCTCAGGAGAGATCTACATCCGGTTCCTGTCAGCCTGCAACTTCATCAATCTTATCTAGTTTGGTGGCTGTGTATATATGGGCCACATGTGGGGCAGGCTCTAAATGGCCGTTCCTTCAGTCTCTGCTCCAAACTTTGCAAGAGGAAGAATTGTAATCCATCTCCTTTTCCTCATGAGGCATTTCTATTTATTTATTTACTCCAGATTTTATTACCCTCCCAGTCTACCCTCCAACTGTTCCACATCCTATACCTCCTCCCTCCCTAATCCACCCACCCCACCAGACTGCTAAACGTCCTGGGACCTCCAGTCTTTTGAGACTTAGGTACATCTTCTCTGACTGAACCCAAACTCAGGAATCCTCTGCTGTATATGTGTTGGAGGCCTCATCTCAGCTGGCGTCTGCTGCCTGGTTGGTTATCCAGTGTCTGAGAGATCTCAGGGGTCCAAGTTAATTGAGACTGCCGGTCCTCCTACAGGTTCGCCCTCCTCCTCAGTTTCCTCCAGCTTTTCCCTAATTCAACCAGACAGGTCAGCAGCTTCTGTTCAATGGTTGGTGCACATATCTGCAGCTGACTCTTTCAACCACTTGTTGGATCTTTCGGAGGACAATCATGATAAGTCTCTTTTTTGTGAATGCCCCATACCTCAGTAAGGGTGTCAGGTCCTGTCCCTGGACCTTCTTTTCCTCTGACTTTTCTCCATTTCCATCCCTGCATTTCTTTCAGACAGGAAGAATTATGGGTCAGAGTTTTGACTGTGGGATAGCAACCCCATTCCACACTTGGTTCTCTGTCTTTCTGCTGGAGATAGGCTCAACAAGTTCCCTCTCCCCACTGTAAGGCCTTTCATCTACCCCCCCCCCTTTGAACCTGAGAGTCTCTCACTTCCCAGGTCTCTGGTACATTCTCAAGGGTCCTCCCAACCTCCTTCCTCCCGTGGTCGCCTGTTTCCATTCTTTCTGCTGGCCCTCAGGGCTTCAGTCCTTTTCCCCCACCCAATACCAGATCATGTTGCCCTCTCCCTCAACCTGCATCCCCCTTTCTCTCCCCTGTCCCTCCTCCCTCCCCACACTCTCTTGTGGTTGCTTTCTTCTCCCTCACAAGTGGGACTGAGGTGTCCTTACTTGGGCCCTTGTATCGTGGGTATTCTGTACTTTTTTTTTTTTTTTTTTTTTTTTGGCTGATATCCACTTATTAGTGAGAACATACCATGCATGTCCTTTTGGGTCTGAGTTACCTCACTCAGGATGATATTTTCTAGTTCCATCCATTTGCCTGCAAAACTCAAGATGTCCTCATTCTTAATAGCTGAGTAGTATTCCATTGTGTAAATTGTTTGGTGGTGGTGGTGGTAGTGGTGGTGATGGTAGTGGTGGTAGTGGAGGTGGTGATGGTTTTGATTGGTTGGTGGTTGGTTGGTTGGTTTTGGCTGCTTTGGGCTAAGACAACTTATATTTTAGTTTGTTTGTCTGTCTGTTTTTGGGGGGTTGGGGGGTATTTAGTGCTAGAGATTGAACCTGAAGCTTCATACAAACTATGTTAGTGCTTTCCCCAGCTTTTTTTTTTTTTTTTTTTTTGACACAGACTCTGCTGTAGCCCAGGCTTGTTGGTCTCAACCCTATTAATGTGGCTGAGAAAGACCTTGAATTTCTGACCTTGCCCCTACCTCTCAAGTGCTGGAATCCCAACAGCAGACTACCACACCCAGATCATAAAGTATTTTCAAATGATGCTTACTGCTTCATCTTCCAGGGACACATTTGTAACCACATCCCAGCCAAGAACACATAGGAACACTTGCTTGAGCAAGATTGAAGCCATGGCTCTGCGCTGAGACTCGGGAAAGTAGTGGGTACTAAAACCACTCGAGGCACTTTAAATTGGAGAAAGCTAATATGAGTGGAGATGGTTTGGAGAAGATTCACAGGTTCTGTTCAGTTCAGACCAGTGCTTTGAAGAAAGATGAGAACAGGCACTTCACGGTGTCCTGGATGCAGTGGTTGCCAATGCAGTTGCTAAGTGAGATTTCCTGACAATACACTGTACTATTAGATGAGACTGAGGGGAAAATGCTGTCTTGCAGAGAAATCTGGAAAATATGAAGCTAGGTTTCACAAGATTTTTAACATCTGTAACCAGGAAGTGTTGTTTGTGTTTAATTGAGTATGATAGATGCTCTATTCTCCTGTTCTCATGGCATAGGTAAGGTATTTTAAGTTCCCAAAAGTTCTACAATAAAGGTACCGTTTAAACTCTTCTACTCAGGATACTTATTTTCCCTCAGTGGGAAGTGCTGAGATGTATGTATGTATTTATGTATGTATGGCCTACAAAGTAATTTTATAAAAGCTTTGTTTAATTATAGTTTAATAATAGGTCATAATTTCTTATCTTTTAAATATCTCAGATGTTTATATAAATAATATAATCTTACATGTCTTTGCAGTTCTGTATTAATAAAATTTTACTTCAGTAATAGAACTAAAAATAACTTTATTTTTATTAATTCATTGGTCATTTTTTGTTACCTTAACTTTATACTTACAAAATAGAGCACTAGAAATGGTGACTCATGCCTGTAATTCTACCATATAAGAGACTAAGAAAAGGGGATTGTTACAAGTTGAGGCTTGCCTGGGCTACAGAGTGAGATCCTGTCTCAAAAAAAAAAAAATCTCACAATTGTGTGTGCATGCACGCGTGTGTGTGTAAAATAACACATCAACATACATATGTCACAAGTGGGGTTAATGCTATCAGGAAGTTTAGAAGTTTCCATAAAATACTAAATGCCCACATTAACGATTACCCAAAATGCTTTTTAAGATAATGTAGTTAATATCAAAGTTCAGATGACCAAAAATCTTTTTTATTTCAAACTTTATTGAAAATTTTTAAATATTAACTTACTTGCCTCCTATAGAAATGTTGATGAACTGAACAGAATTTATTCTATATTGGTAATTTTAAAATCTTAGAATATGCAGAAGGAGGAGAGAGAATGAACGTCCATGTAGGAGTAACGTTTTTCTTTACCTAAGAGCAGCCTTTTGCTTTGCTTTGTTTATTCTTCTCTCTAGGGAAACACTCCCTAGGTCTGGCGCTGCCAACATTTGCTCCTTGTTCAGTTGGTTGGCGTCCAGAAAGCACCTAGTGCTTTAGGAAAGATCACATTCTTAAATAACTGTACTTCTACAGTTGGTCTGGCCAGGGAAGGTTGGTTTGTTTGTTTCTTCTTACTTGAGGCCATTTCTGAGACGAAGTTAAACAAGGAAAGACATCTTTGCTTTTAGCAGAGGACTCCCAGATGTCAGCAGTGCCGCTGTAGTTATAGTCCTTCCAGCTAAATGCTTTAAGGGACACACACGTCAGGAATTAGGCTGGGCTTGCTCACACATCTGTGTGTGTAACTTAGCACTCAAGAGGGTGAGGGAGCAGGACAGTGAGTTTGAGGCCAACTTGAACTAAGTAGTAAGATCCTGTCTCAAAATAAATTTTAAAAAGAAGGAAGTCAGAGACCAAAATATTTGCTGAGTATTTGGCAAAAACTTTGATCAGAAGCAAGACCATGAGACCTTGGATGAAAATGAAATTCCAAACCTAACCCTGAAGCCAGTTAAAGGGACTCTATGGGGTACAAAATAAATGTTTATGCAGTTGTGTCTATAGTGAGCCACGGCGGCTACCTTATCCGCCTTCTGGTGCATTAATATAAAGGTTAGGAATTGATTAAATGTATGTTATCTGGGCCATTTGTACTCTGGAAACTGCTTATTTTTCTTTGTTGGTTATGCAGAAAGTAGTCACTCAAACCCTAGTGCGGACTAGCATCCTCACTAGATATTGCCTCATAACATCACTGGCTCCATTTTAGTGGTGAATAACTGACATGGGAAAGGTCAATTCTCATTAAATCCTAGACTTACACAGAGCAAGAGAGGTCAAGTGTGGACCTGACTCCTAGCCTTACTCCTTTCTTTGCTCATGGTGACCTCCTGTTTACTATCTGCTTATGACCAAACAGACATCAGAATCTCATCTAACTAGAGTCAGGTTTTAGTAAGTCGAATTTTTAAGAATTAGGGCTTTTATCGCTTAAAAGCTGAGTATTTGCCTAACATGTTTGAGTCTGAGCTGGATTCCCATTACCAGGGAAAAAAGAAAGGAAGCTTTTTTTTTCCCTCCATCTTTATTAACTTGAGTATTTCTTATTTCGATTGTTATTCCCTTTCCCGGTCTCCAGGCCAACATCCCCCTAACCCCTTCCTCTCCCCTTCTATATTGGTGTTCCCCTCCCCATCCTCAAGGAAGCTTTGCTATATTAAATAACTACCTTTTTTCTCATTTCAAAGAATAATTCTCAATAAATTATAATCCATACATTATCATCTATAATAACTTCAAAACTCTAAATATGATATTTAATTTGTTATCCAAATTTTAAATTTTTTTACAGCTTTAGCTAGAATCTTAAGTTTAGGCAGCCTAACTAATCAAAGATTGTTTTTATAATCCACATCAAATATCCTAAGGTTCCCATGTTATCCCAAGTTTCTGATTGTTTCTCATTTACAATAGATGATCAATAAGGAATTTCCTCTTAATTAATTTCCTTTATAAAATTAAGTCTTGATTCCTATAAAAGTAAGAACATAAATTGAGATATAAGTGTTTTGAAAATATACCTAAGATTGAAAATGTGTTCTTTAGAAAGAACATTCAGTCACATGCTAATATTAGCCCAGTTCCATTACACAAGCTCCAGACTGAAGATCAATCAGCCAGCGCTTCCTTTATTGCAGAGCATAGCGTAAAGGTCAGTGGGGAGTAGAAAACAAGGCAGGCTAGAACATAGCCCTTACACTAGCTACTGAAGCATGCTTTGTAAAAGGTACTTGGAGAGACATTTGTGAAGAAGGAACAGTGTTGAAATTGAAAGTCAGCATCGTAGCCGCTAGTTCCATGTGGGCATCAAGGACTAAGAGTGTAGGTAGTGTGACTGAGGAAGTGAATTTTATATTTAATTTCAAATGACCACATGTAGGCTCATGCTGCTGTCTTGAGCAGAGCAGCTCTGTAAAGTGGCTACTGTCCATCCCCCTATGTTATAAGGAGATTTGCAAAATGAACAAGAACCTTAGTGGGAAATGGAGTAAGTAAAATCATGTAAGATTTGTTATTTGTTTTCTCTGGCCCTTTAAAATCTAATGTTAATAGTGGATTATATAATGCCACTTTTCTGTTGAAGTTGTGTTTTTCTAAATGCATATTATTTGAAGATATAAACAGTTTGGATTGTTAATATAATTTGAGGACTTACTATAACAAAAATTTGCCTATACCCTTCCACAGAAATTATCAATATCCATTAAAGATTCTTTAGATCCTTAATTTTCTTATTAAATACTAATTTCTCCACAAACTACATTTGGCCAGCAGGGCAGTGACTTAGCTGAAAGTGCACTTTCCGTCCTGATTTCTGCACTTAGGCAGATGTCATCCTGGTGCCTGACAGCCTCTCTCTCCCCAGTCCATGCTGGATGCCCGAGATAAAAAGAGAACATCTCTTCTCTTCTCTCCAGTAGTATGTAGCTTGAAAAAATATTTATTGACCATTTTACGTCTCTTCTAAGTGATATTTAAAATGTAACTGAGCAGGCTTTTAATGTTAGTGCTCTGCAGGCCGAGGCAAGAAGAGTGAGTGTTTGGGGCCCACTTGGGCTATATGGCCAGTCTGGGCTATATGCAGAGACTTTACCTCAAGAAGTAAAATGTCCTCAACATCTTTCTTACAAACTAAACTTTAGCAGGCATTTGTGATCATAGTTCCTGTATTTTGGTGGGTTTGATCTTTTTAACTTTTCTATTGCTGAGTCTAGAAAGTGTCAGGATAGAATTATGGTGTTACTAAAACATGAGTGACATTTCAGTTCTTCAGTCTTGGACAGTGTCTACACAATTCACAAGCACTTCCCGCAGTGGTTACGCTCTTACTTGCTGTTTAAGACAGAAGTTGAGTGATACTGTTTGTAAAGTATTTCACTGACAGCCTACGTTTCCCCCTTACTAGTAGGCATTGGTTTTATCTTAATTTGCTCATTAAACAGGCTTTTAATCTTAGTGCTTAGCAGGCTGAGGCAAGAGGAGTGACTATTTGGGGCCAACTTGGGCTATATGGCAAGCCCAAAAATTATAACATTAAAATAATATAGATATGTGTAATAATTTGTCAGAGGGGACCTAAGGGATTTGATTTCCTCAGTAAATGAAGAACTTTGCAAACCACTTAAAACAGAAAGGGTGAATTTCATGGTATGTGAACTATATCTCAGTAGAGCTATAATGTAAATCACCAGGCAGCCAAAGATAATAAAAGAGAACTTGTTAAAGATAACACTAAAGGCAAAAGGCAGAAAAGTACTTCCCAGTATTTTAAATGGAGACAATAAATTTGGATAACTCGCCCAGTATAGAAAGATTTAAGATTTTATTAGGTTGGTGTTTGTCACAATCCTACTTTATGTCAAGAGGCGGCCATTCAGATTAGACTGTTGAAGTCCGTCAAGTGGTATATCTTAGCTGGAATCCCCCTTCCCCAAATCTCTGAACTGTTCTTTGAGTCAGAGAAGGCAACAATTGGGAGGGCATTTTCAATGAGGTTCTTGCTAGAAATAAGACTTGGTAACTCTCCTTTGCCCAGCGTTCAAGTGTCAGAATTTTAACTAGGTTTTTCTTCTGTTTGACACAGTGATGACTCGTGGCACTGCCTCCAGCCCATCCTATAGATTCATATTGAATGATGGGACAATGCTTAGCGCCCACACCAAGTGTAAACTTTGCTACCCTCAAAGTCCTGACATGCAGCCTTTCATCATGGGAATTCATATCATCGACAGGTACTATTTATTTGGAGAGAAATTCTAAGTTAGCATAAGAATAGCTTGATGAGTATATCCATAATTAATATTAATTATCTATTAGTATATCCATATTGGATTTTAGAGTTTTGTTACCTAATAGCTTTGTTGTTCATAAAGGGAGACAGGAAAGGTGGGACTGAGAAATCATTTTTTAGGGGGTGAAAACAAAATGGTGCCTAAAAATTTACAACATTCTTCATGAGCACATAACAGCCTTAGAAGAGATTCCAAAGTTGATAGCATTGCTATTTTGTTTTTAAATGCGCTTTATTAGGACATCTATGGCCCTTGAGTTCAAGTTGACAGTTTATCATAGAAGCCTTACTCATTAAACTCTCAACTTGAAGTCTTTCAGTATTGCTTTTAATTTGTTCCCTATTTCTAAGTGAGATCTATACTGATGCACATAGCAAATCATGAAATTGTCCTTTTATGCTGTTGTTTGTTAAGAGGCCCTAAGTTATAAGTGCATATAATTTAGCATTAAGAACAAAGACATTTCCCCCTCACTTCATCTTTTTCCATCTGATGTTTTGCGCATTGGAACATGGTAATGCCAGTCACAAATCTGTTGTCATAGTTACACATTTGAGTAAAGAGCTCAGTTAAACCTGGGTTCAGTATTCTGACTTTTTCTAGTTTTAGTTGAAATTTTTCTTGTGAGTGGAATTAGCACAGTTCTTTTTTTCATATTGTGATTTCTCTTCCAAAACATCTGCTATGTCTACATATCACCCTCTTTAATTTTTGCATCAGCAACACAGTATTTTCCTTACCCAGTCTTCCTCTTTGGAGTTGAAATACTTAAAAGCTGTAACAGGGGAGCCATAAATAAAATGTTTTCTAAATAAAGGTGTGGGAAGTTTCTCCTTCAAAGTAAATTATCACTGCAATCATAATTGTTTATATTAATCTTAGATAAGCGTATTAATATATCTATTGCATATTTTCCCAACACCAATTTGTTTCTCACAGCACTGAAGCTGTCACTGACGTAGGAATCCTTAGGCACCGTTTCCTAGGAAGTGGTGCTGCCCCTCTCAGTGGTAGTGGCAGGTCCCTGATTCTCTTAATTTAGGGCGATGCAGAACCTCTACTTGATAGTTTGGAACATTAATGAGGCTGATGGCCTTTCTTATAATATCATTATGAAAATCTAATAAAAGCAGATTAAAATGATTGAATAATAATGTATTTTTCCCCTAGGGAGCACAGTGGGCTTTCTCCTCAAGATGACACTAATTCTGGAATGTCAATTCCCCGAATAAACCCCTCAGTCAATCCTGGTATCTCTCCAGCCCATGGTGTGACCCGTTCATCCACGTTGCCACCATCCAACAACAACATGGTCTCTGCCAGAGCAAACCGCCAGCAGAGCACAGACCTTAACAGCGGCAGCAGTCACAGTAACTCTAGCAGCAGCCAAGGGAGCTTTGGATGCTCACCTGGCAATCAGATTGTAGCCAGCGTTGCCTTAAGCCAGGGACAGGCAGGTTCCCAGAGCAGTAATCCGTCTTTAAACCTCAATAATTCTCCTATGGAAGGTACAGGAATTTCCCTCGCACAGTTCATGTCTCCGAGGAGACAAGCTAATTCTGGCTTGGCAACAAGGGCCAGGATGTCAAACAATTCATTTCCTCCAAATATTCCAACATTAAGCTCCCCGGTTGGCATCACTAGCGGTGCCTGTAGTAATAATAACCGATCCTATTCCAATATCCCAGTAACATCTTTACAAGGTATGAATGAAGGACCCAATAACTCTGTTGGCTTCTCTGCCGGCTCTCCAGTCCTTCGGCAGATGAGCTCACAGAATTCACCTAGCAGATTAAGTATGCAACCAGCAAAAGCCGAGTCCAAAGACAGCAAAGAGATTGCATCCATTTTAAATGAAATGATTCAGTCAGACAACAGTGCTAATGAAGGCAAGCCTCTGGACTCAGGACTTCTGCATAACAATGACAGACTCTCAGATGGAGACAGTAAATACTCTCAAACTAGTCACAAACTAGTACAGCTATTGACGACGACCGCAGAGCAGCAGTTACGGCATGCCGACATAGACACGAGCTGCAAAGACGTCCTGTCCTGCACTGGCACTTCCAGCTCCGCCTCCTCTAACCCCTCAGGAGGTACTTGTCCCTCTTCCCACAGCTCTCTGACTGAGCGGCATAAAATTCTGCATCGGCTTTTACAGGAGGGCAGCCCCTCAGACATCACCACCTTGTCTGTGGAACCCGAAAAGAAGGACAGTGCGTCAGCTTCTACTGCTCTGTCAGTGTCTGGACAGGCCCAGGGGAGTGCCAGCATAAAACTAGAACTGGACGCTTCAAAGAAAAAAGAGTCGAAAGACCATCAGCTCCTACGCTACCTTTTAGACAAAGATGAGAAAGATTTAAGATCCACTCCAAACCTGAGCCTGGATGACGTAAAGGTCAAAGTGGAGAAGAAAGAGCAGATGGATCCTTGTAACACAAACCCAACCCCAGTGACCAAACCTGCTCCCGAGGAGGTTAAACTCGAGTCCCAGAGCCAGGTGGGTGAATCCTTGCTTCATAGAATGGGCTTTTATTTCTTCCGTTTTGCCTTTTCTACTCCCTCTCTAGACTAGATCTGGATGGGCTCTTATCCTGTCTTCTCTTCTCAGAGCGTAGTTCTCAACCTGTAGGTCACATACCAGATAGCCTGCGTGTCAGATATTTACATTATAATTCATAACAGTAGCAAAATTATAGTTATGAAGTAGCAATGAAAATAACTTTATGGTTGAGGGTCACCACAGTGTGAGAAACTGTATTAAAAGGTCACAGCATTAGAAAGGTTGAAAACCATTGACATAGAGGTTGAAGCCATGGAGTGCCCTCAGGCATTCCTTGTAAAACTCTAGAGGCTGCAATGGTCCTGTGTCATTTTTTTAAATGATGGCCTTCTTTCTTTCCTCTCTATTCCTTCTACTGTTTTTCTATAGATGGAGTTCACGTCTTAAGACTGTTTCAGGTATTGTCAGTCTTTTAAAGTAAGCCATTCTAGGATATATATGTAGTATATGTAGTAGCTATAGGATCTGACTATGTAGACGAGGCTGGCCTTGAATACTCAGAGACTCCTCTACCTCTGCTGTGATTAAAGGCTTGTGTGGCCACACCCAGTGTCTCAGGACATTTTAAAGTACACCTGTCTTCATCCCCTCCTCCCAACTTCATATAGTAACACCATTCCAGGACAGAATCCAGGAATATATGCATTTTGAAGGAAGTTCTTCAAAGGATTATGGGTAACAGCTAATTTGAGGAAGCTCTGATGTCCATGAAATAAGAGAGAGGTGTGAGGACACAGGTAGGCTGGCCTGCTGAAGGCGGCTCCTAAGCCTCTTTCCTGTCTTCTGCTTCTGAGCACCCTCAGTAGAAGGCGGGAACTTAGCTATTCTGGGTAGCAGGTCACTGCCTTTACTCAACATGTCCTAAGACAGAAGTGAAAAGAAGCTGTTCATAAGTGTTAGAAGCATCTATGGTGGAGCTGGTATGAAAGTTAAAAGGCAGATTTGTTTATTGAGCAATTGCTTATAAACTGTGAAAGAATGCCATAAAAGAGTCCCTTTCCTTCTAAGAGCTTTCACGTCATGTAGGTAGAGAGCCCTTCACAACTAAATGGCACATTCACAGGGCAGCTCATTAGGACTCTCCATTGGGAGACAAGGGCCACACTCAGGATGCTCAGGCCCTTGAATTTCCTCAAGCAGCTTCATTTTTCCCTGACTCTTAAACTATCTCTCTTCCTTAATACATTCTATACCTGGGAACATTCTTAACTACCCTGGGCTAAGCTCTCTGTATTTTCAGTGTCTCTTTACTTGTATGTTTTAACCCATAATTTTAATACAATAAAAACTAATATTTTTAAGCAGAAACACAGTCTTAAACATTAGGTATATTAAAACTATCAAGCTTGAAAATTAAAATTTAAAATATCTTTATAAAATCATGTCACTGTATATCAGATATGCTTATACATCTGTCTCAGTGGCCATGTGCACACATTTCTGTTGAGTTTATACTTAGAAGTGGAATTGCATAATCCTAAATTGTGCATACACTCATTGTTAGTAGGTGTGTGGTTTTCCCACTCTACTCGTCTTTGTTTCCCATTCCTTGTCTTTGTTCTCTATCCTTGGTAGTTCTTGGTATTGTCAGTCTTTTAAATTAAACCATTCTAGGAGCTATATGTAGTAGTTCATAGTTTTACTTTACATTTTCTGATAAATGACCATTGATCATTTAGATACTTTCTTTCTTTTGTAACTTGCCAGTCTAGCCATTTTTGAATGTGCTGTCCTCTGTCTGTTGGCCTCTGTGTAAGTGTCCCTCGTGTGTCTGAGGAGTGGTCCACTGCTGGTTATACGTCGCAGGCGTCCTCTGCACTGTGGCTTGTGGTTTCATTGGGGGGGGGGTGTTCTCATTACTTTGTTTTGTCTTGGTTTTTATGAAGCAAATTTTATTTTAATATGGTTGAATTTGTCCATTTTTCCCATGTGGTTTGTGCTTCTTACACATGTGTAATAAAAGACAAGCTTAAACTGTTCACAGAGCATTACTTATAGTAGCCAAAAACTAGAAATAGCCCAAAACTCCATTACAGAGAATGGATAATTTCATTGTGACATGTTCATATAAAGGGATATTAAAGGGCATACTTGGAATTCTACTTACACAATCTAAAAGGAAAAATTAGTTCAATAAAATGGTGAAACAGAAATGGGTTGACATTTGTGCTAATTAATTATCCCACAGTACTGTAGTATACTACTACTCTAAAAGTTCTTTCTTTTTATATCTATAACCTCAGACAGACTCTCTAGTCTGTGAAATTCTTGGGTTTTCTGAGATCTTTGAAGTTCTCACACTTTTAAAAAAAATTTTTCCACAAAAATTTTTCCTTTTATATTTAAAAAGATATAATACAAATTTGTACTACAGAATTTTGAAAGCTAAGACAGAAAAACAAAGCACCACGATGCATCATAGCATGTCATCTTTTTATCTTTCCAGCCCATCCTTCTCTTATATCCACACTTCCTATCAAGCTATACTAGATATAAATGTTACTGTAGTCTATAATATATTACTATTATGTCATAGTCTAGATTTTCCCTAGTTGAATAGATATCATGTAACCTCTTTTTGTTGATGTGTTTTTGTTTGCTTTTTATGTCAGAGTTTCTTTGTATAGCTCTGGCTATCCTGTAACTTGCTCTGTAGAACAAGGTGGGCTTCAACTCAGAGATCCCCCTGTCTCTGCCTCCTGAGCGCTAGGATTAGGCATGCACCAGAAGATGTAATTTCAATAAAGTCTCACTCCTATCTCTTCTTAATTCAGTCTCTGCCAATTTGGTTTCTAGAGTTGAAGAAAACACCTTTGTTCTACATTCCCTCAGATGAAAACATAAAGCACATTTCTTCTAACTGTTGTTTCTCCTCTTAGTTTACAGCTGACCTTGACCAGTTTGATCAGTTATTGCCCACACTGGAGAAGGCAGCGCAGTTGCCGGGCTTGTGTGAGACAGACAGGATGGATGGTGCGGTCCCCGGTGTGAACATCAAGTCGGAGATCCTGCCCGCTTCACTTCAGCCCACCCCTGCCAGATCTGCTCCCAGGCTGAACAGTACGTGCTGGGGAAGCCAGTCACTTTAAGTGTTTAGTTGGACTGTGGGTTAACCCTTTGTCTTGCTCCATTATTGCGAACACTTTGTCTGTTAGGAATGAAACATCTTTTCACAATGCCACTCTAAACATGAAACAGTTGTCTTTAGACATAAGAACTCATCGTGCATTTTTTTAGACTGAGTCCTGATGAATCCCAGAGTAGTCTCAAACTTGCTTGGTAGCCGAGAATGAGCGTGAACACTGATCCTTCTGCCTTCCTTTCTAAGTACGAGGACTGCAGACACCCAATCTTGGATAGTTCTAATGTAGTAGAACCCCTTCTTTTGTAGTTGTTGTTACAGTGAGTGGTTGGTGGTAAGGAGAGAGGTTTGTGTTCTTACCCAGAGTACACATAACAACACTCAGAAATGCACTGTTGGGTCACGGCATGTTTTTCAAATATCTCTCCTGAATATTAGTCTTTTTTTATAATTTTATTTTTCTTGGATATTTTATGTATTTACATTTCAAATGTTATCCCCTTTCCCCCCCCCTTGCCCATGTTCTTATCCCCCTCCCCCTGCTTCTATGAGGGTGTTCCCACTCCCACCTACCCACTCCAACCTCAACATCTTGGCATTCCCCTACAATGGGGAAATGAGCCTTCACAGGACCAAGGGCTTCTCCTCCCACTAATGCTGGACAATGCCATCCTCCGCCACATATATGGCTGGAGTCATGGGTCACTCCATGTGTATTCTTAGGTTAGTAGTTTAGTCCCTGGGAGCTCTGGTGGGATTTGGTTGGTTGATATTGTTGTTCTTCCTATGGTGTTACAAACCCCTTCAGCTCCTTTAGTCTTTTCTCTAACTCTTCCATTGGGGACTCCTTGTTCAGTCCAATGGTTAGTTAGCTGCAAGCATCCTCATCTGTATCAGTAGGGCTCTGGCAGATCTTCTCAGAAGACACCCATATCTGGCTCCTGTCAGTAAGCACTTCTTGGTATCAGCAATAGTGACTGAGGTTGGTGGCTGCATATGGGATGGATTCCCAGGTAAGGCAGTCTCTGGATGACCTTGTCTTCAGTCCCTGCTCCACTCTTTGTCCTTGTATTTCCTCCTGTGAGTATTTTGTTCTCCCTTCTAAGAAGGAATGAAGCATCCACATTTTCGTTTCCATCTTCTTGGGCTTCATATGATCTGTGAATTTTTTCTTAGGTGTTCCAAGCTTTTGGGCTAATATCCACTTATCAGTGAGTACATACCATTTGTGTTCTTTTGTTACCTCACTCAGAATGATATTTTCTAGTTCCATCCATTTGCCTAAGAATTTCATGAAGTCATTTTTTCTAATAGCTGTATAGATGTACCACATTTTCTGTATCCACTCTTCTGTTGAAGGACATCTGGGTTCTTTCCAGCTTCTGGCTATTATAAATAAGGCTGCTATGAACATAATGGAGCATCTTTTGGGTGTGTGCCCAGGAATGGTATACCTGGGTCCTCAGGTAGTGCTATGTCCAATTTTCTGAGGAATCTTCAGACAGATTTCCAGAGTGGTTGTACCAGGCTTTAATCCCACCAACAATGGAGGAGTGTTCCTCTTTCTCCACATCCTCGCCAGCATCTGTTGTCACCTGAGTTTTTGATCTTAGCCATTCTGACTAGTGTGAGGTAGAATCTCAGGGTTGTTTTGATTTGCGTTTCCCCAAAGACTACAGATGTTAAACATTTCTTTAGGTGCTTCTCAGCCATTCAGCATTTCTCAGCTAACAATTCTGTTTAGCTCTGAACCCCATTTTTCATAGGGTTATTTGATTCTCCGGAGTCTAACTTCTTTAGTTCTTTGTATATTTTGAATATTAGCCCTCTATCAGATATAAGGTTGGTAAAGATATTTTCCCAATCTGTTGGTTGCCATTTTGTCGTGATGACAGTGCCCTTTGCCTTACAGAAGCTTTGTAATTTTATGAGGTCCCATTTGTCGATTCTTGATCTTAGAGCATAAGCCACTGGTGTTCTATTAAGAAATTTTCCCCTGTACCCATGTGTTCAAGACTCTTCCCCACTTTCTTTTCTATTAGTTTCAGCGTTTCTTGTTTTTTGTGGAGGTCTTTGATCCACTTGGACTTGAGCTTTGCACAAGGCAGTAAGAATGGATCAATTTGCATTCTTCTACATGCTGACCTCCAGTTGAACCAGCACCATTTGTTGAAAATGCTGTCTTTTTTCCATTGGATGGTTTTAGCTCCTTTGTCAAAGATCAAGTGACCATAGGTGTACGGGTTCATTTCTGGGTCTTCAATTCTATTCCATTGATCTACCTGCCTGTCTCTGTACCAATACCATACAGATTTTATCACTATTACTCTGTAATACAGCTTGAGGTCAGAGATGGTGATTCCCCCAGAAGTTCTTTTATTGCTGAGAGTAGTTTTCACTATCCTGGGTTTTTTGCTTTTCCTAATTAATCTGCAGATTGCTTTCTAACTCTATGAAGAATTGAATTGGAATTTTGATGGGGATTGCATTGCATCTGTAGATTGCTTTTAGCAAGATGGCCTTTTTCACTATATTAATCCTGACAATCCATGAGCATGGAAGGTCTTTCCATTTTCTGAGATCTTTTTCAACTTCTTTCTTAGGAGACTTGAAGTTCTTGTCATACAGATTTTTCACTTGCTTGGTTAGAGTCACACCAAGGTATTTTATATTACTCGTGACTATTATGAAGGGTGTCACTTCCCTAATTTCCTTCTCAGCCTGTTTATCCTTTAAGTAGAGGAAGGCTACTGATTTGTTTGAGTTAATTTTATATCCAACCACTTTGCTGGAGTTGTTTATCAGGCTTAGTCGTTCTCTGGTGGAACTTTTGGGGTCACTTAAATATACTATCATATCATCTGCAAATAGTGATATTTTGACTTCTTCCTTTCCAATTTGTATCCCTTTGACCTCATTTGTTGTTCAATTTTTCTGGCTAGGACTTGAAGTACTTTGTTGAATAGGTAGGGAAAGAGTGGGCAGCCTTGTCTAGTCCCTGTTTTTAGTGGGATTGCTTCAAGTTTCTCTCCATTTAGTTTAATGTTAGCCACTGGTTTGCTGTATATGGCTTTTACTACGTTTAGGTATGGACCTTGAATTCCTGACCTTTCCAAGACTTTTATCATGAAAGAGTGTGCCGGGCTGGAGAGATGGCTCAGCCATTAAAGGCTAGACTCACAACCAAAAATATAATAGTTTTATAAATTATAAAAAGAAAAGATTCTGTTTCAAAATACCCTAAACAACTACTGCATGCCCATTATTTCCTGATGAAATTTTACTTGGCTATTAAAGTTTCCAGATAGTTTTAAATTAGAGAAATCAATTCATATTTCTTTAACAAGCATTTCTGAAATTCTCTATATTATAGAATTGCTTTTCTCAAGTAATATGCATTACCACATAGAATGAGTTTTTCATGGAATATTATTTAGGAGACCACAGTGTTAAAATATGTCACTACTGGTTAGCATTCTTCTAAATAAAATAGACTAATATTAAAATACTTGCAATTCATGGAATTTGCAATTTTTTTCACATATCAGATTTCAAAATTAGAAAAAAAATATTAATGATAAAACCACTGTGTGACCTTGAAAGTGAAGCAAACCTCTGGAATGTTCTAGAATTCTTCCATCCTCTCCTCTTGTCGAATGGGTTCCAACATGGGTCTTCACTTACTTCCTTCTCACTGGACCTTTCAGAAGTCAGGACCTCTAGAGGAAGAGTCAGAAGGCTAAGTTCAAGCTTTACATTCCATTTATTAACAAAGAAATGAATTTCCGAGTCTTACCCTGTTTGAGATACAAAGTAGAATTTTGATGAAATGGCTGAACTGGGCACTGTAACTCATGCCTGTAATTCTAGCAATGGAGAGGTACAGATCTGGGATTCAAGGTCATCCTCACCTGCATGGTGATATAGAAACTACCCTGAACTGCATAAGACCCTAAAAAGCAAATAATAATAAATAAATGTTTGAAATCAAAGTTTCTGGGAACTGAAATTGAAAGCCTCCAGAATCTAGCCCAGGTGGGAATCCAGTAAGACATGGGACTAAATAAATAGGTAAAATAAAAATCTATGCATTAATTTATTAGAACTCCTGTTCCTCTTCCCTATCAAGTGTGAGGGAATGGAGAGGTTTTCTCAGGAGACACTGAATGCCCAGAAAGAAGACGTAAGACGTGGATAAATAAAGACCCTTTTCACTGTGTGCAGAAGCCACCTGACCAACACAGAGACGGCTTCTAGAACTGAGAAAACTTGCACAGAGCTTGCCCAGTGAGCAGTACAGGAGCACTGACTGAGAAGATAGAGCCAGAGACTATCACAACTTTAATAAAGACCTGCTTATAAAAGAAAGCAGAACAGCCAGACAGTGTCACACTCCTTTACTCCGAGCACTTAGGAGGCAGAGACAGCTGGATCTCTGAGTTTGAGGCCAGCCTGGTCTATACAATGAGTTCTAGGTCAACCAGGACTTCATAGTGAGACCCTGCTTCAAGCAAGCAAACAAGCAAATAAAAAGGAAGAAAGAAGAAAAAAGAAAGAGGGGAAAAAAGAGAGAGAAAGGGATAAGAATTGCATGTAGTAAACTGGTTTCCAAAAGTAATATTAGAAGAAGCTAAATGAGGCTGTGTTGTAGTTTAACGGCTTCCAAGCATTATAGCAGTGGTGGACTCTAGACAGCTCTTCCCCTATAAACCCTGGGGAATGAATAGACACATGAAATCGTTCTTTTCACACTGCAGTGTGGCATCATGGTCTCTGTGAGAAAGCAACACAGAAGGCCAGCTCTACAACCAACCTCGCTTAGCTCTGTTTGTGAGGTAGAAAGGATTGATTTGATCTTGTTCAGTCTTGTTCTGAGACAGTCTTACTCTGGGACCATGCTGATATGCACCAGACTGGCCTCAAACTCCCGCCTCTGCCTCCCATCAAGCCGAGACAGCCCAGTGTTTTCTTGGAGACATTTACCAGGTAGGCGGAGGTAGGAGGAACCCGAAATGAGAGGGGCAAATGGCATATGCTATGAACAACGGAAAAGGGGGGAAGACATCATATCAAATTACCTGAAAACAATTAGAACCAGTGGTAAAATAAAACTTTAAAACAAAGGAAAATGACACAGGATATCAAATGAATAACCAAAAACTGCTAATTTCTATATCCAATATCACTTAAAATAAACAAAGATGAAAAAGATGTAAAAGTGATGGAAGAACAAACAAGACAGCCAGCACCTGTCTCCAGGGCCAGCCAGAGTTTGTCACCAGCAGATTACACTGCTTTTCAAAAGAAAAGAAAATGGAGGTAGAAACTCCTTTATGTAGAGTAGTGAAGAAAACCAAATATGATAGAAAAGAAACAACAAGCCACAGTTACTAGAAGAAAGTGCAAAAGTAATATAAAATAAACTATGAGGTTAAGAATTCATGGTAGGCGAATAAAACAGCTCAGTCAAGGAGGGAGCCAGGAAAGGGAAGAGGACAGAAGAGGAAGGCGTGTGAGCAGGACAGTCTCTAGTGCGGCTCACCTGGACTGAGGGAAGTGTCACTGCAACCCCAGGCTCTGCTGGTAAATGTCCAAGTATAAAATAAAGAAAAACATGTAAATGAAATTAAATCATTTTAGAAGAAAAAACAAAAGATTTTTTTAAATAAAGTAAAGCAGTACTAAAAATACTGAGAAGTTATAAATGACAATGAAGAACTGGAGAAGTCAGAGCTGGAGAGATGGCTCAGTAATGAAGAGCACCTGTGCTTCTCCAGAGACTCCAAGTTCACAGCCTCCAACAGTCAGTAACTCCAATGTCAGGGCTCAGCTGCTGCCTTCCTCTGGCCTCCACATGTACCAGGCATGCATATGGTACAGGTATTGTGTGCAGGCTAACATTCATATACATAAAAGTAAAATACTTTGAAAGGAGAATTAAAGAAGCTCCTTTCTCCCGTTAGAAGACCCTCCAATGCCAGGGTTGATCAAACAGGTCTTAGGTGGTAGCAGCATGCTGGACTTGTGAGTCCTGTCTGCTCCTGCTGCTGATGTGCACTGAGAGCCACTTCTGCTTGTTCCCGTCATAGCTACATCCACTTTAGTAGCTTCCCATCTTTGAATACTAGGACCCACTCCTGGCCCCAAAGAGCTTTGTGACTTGGTTAGATTTCCACTGACTCCAGAGCCTCCTCCTGAGGTTGTCCTGTCTTCCTAAGAGGGTCAGCGCCCAAGTTGGGGGTGGGAGTGGGGTGAGGATGGAGGTCTCTCCCAAGTGTGTGAGAATAGAAAACAAAGTTCTGAGTTCACATTGGAGGGGCCTGGGCACCCTGCCTACCAGTCTCTGCTCTGTCAGACCTCACTCAACAGTAGCATCCTACTGGATGGAGGAAGCTGTGAGAATCCAGACGACTATTGCAGCTACTTCATGGTCGATCCATTTCTGTACTAGTAACTTTTTTTTCTAAGTTTCTTTCACTACTAAATTTGTTTGTCTTCTTTCTGCTGCTGTTGACACTGCTTGAGTGGTAAACTTTTACTGCCTCTCAGTGTGCACTGGAAGACTTGGAATTTGAAAATTCTGGTAGCTAGCATGTTTCTTTAGCTAAAGTAGGAAGCTCTTTTCCTGGCGGTGAACATAGATTCTGACCAGAGAGGCCTCATCTCTCAGTTGCCGAGAGGGAATAGAGGTCTGCAACAGCAGCCTCCTTGTGGCAGCCTTGGCACCCACAGGAGACTCCCTGGGCTGAACTTCTACCATGAGTCACAGACTCACCACCCTAATCCACGGGCACATTCCAGAGTCAGCTGCATCAGAGCAGAGGTCTGGTGGCAGCTGCTCATTGTCCTTTAATTGTCCCAGCAACAACCCGTGTCCTGTTCCTGGGTTGCTCTGATCCTCTTCTGAGAAGCGCGTTCAGGAGAATCTTCTCCTGCCTTAATTTAGTTGAGTTGGGCACCCGCTTGTGTCCATCTGTGCTTTGTCCTCAGACTTCATGAGTCTGCTCTCCCGCTCCTCGGGCTTCTGCCGTCCTTTCAGCTCGAGACTTTTTTTTATTCTCTCTCTCCATTTTTCTTACTTCACTGATTTTTGTTTCGTTCTTTGGGCTTTTGTTGGGGGCTCTTGCTGTGGTTTTGAGACAGACTCCTTCGGAGTAGCCCAGGCTGGCCTCACACTCTCAGTAGTTGTC
Source organism: Rattus rattus (assembly GCF_011064425.1). NCBI lineage: Eukaryota > Metazoa > Chordata > Mammalia > Rodentia > Muridae > Rattus > Rattus rattus. The sequence goes on along the minus strand of NC_046160.1, from coordinate 24,950,782 downwards.
TTCTCCCCTGCAGTGTCCTTTTGAGCTGTGTCCATATCCCTGTTTTGGGGAGTCAATTGAATGTTTGATAGTTGGTAATGTTATTTTTAATGAAGCTTGTTGATCAGAGAAATAATACCAAGGCTGGAGAGATGGTTTAATTGGCACTGTGCTTGCAAGCAGAGGGGCCCAGGTTCATTTCCCAGTACCCATATAAAATTAAAAGGCTAGGAATGACAGCACAGAAACAGCCTAAATCTACAAACTCCAAGTTGAGCATGAGACCCTGTGTGTGCCTTTGGCTTGATCTCTGGTTATGAGGAAAGTTCTTCAGGCTTCCTCTGTTAGATCCTGGCCTTGTTAATGCATCTTCTATAACCTGTACCATGCATACCCTTACTCCAGATCAGAGCGAAAGGAGTACATATGGTGGGTAACCTGGGCTCTCTGACAAACGAACTCTCTGATGATCCACCTGCCCTATCTCCTTCACTGAGCAGAACTTTTCTAACTTCTGTGGCACCTGGGTTAATGACTACCCATTAGCTACTCTCACTGAAATGTTAACCACATATAACCACACATAAGTGAAATTAGAGTTCACTTTTGCATTCAAAGTTGTCCACTTTGTGATGAAAAGGAAAGAGATAGTTTACCCTGGCTGGACCATAAAAGTGTTCTTCCTCCCTGTTCAGTGTGGGAATGAAGTTTTAAATACTGGATGGTTCAGTAACCTTTCAGATCCAGCTAGCTGTGTGAGGGTTTCACTCCCTTAGGAGTGCAACTAAGCCTAGGACTGCCACTTTTTACTATTTTCAATGGGATCTTTTAAAAGAACAACCTGCCGTGCTCTCTGTGGTTGTTAATGCATTGGATATGATCAAGGATTTCCCCAGATCTTATTTGTAACAAAGTTTTGCAGTATTAAAAGAAGCAAGAAATAACAGCAAATAGGGATGAAGCACAGCTGGCAGAGTGCCCGTCTCACATGTATAATGTCCTGGGTTCCATCTCTAGCAGCACATAGAACTGATCATGGTGATAATATGCTGGTGATCCCAGAAGGTAGAGACAGGAGCATCAGATGTGCAAAGTAAAGGTGAGGTCAGCCTTGATCGTGACAGCAAGGGCCTTTGCTGCTGCGCCATCTTGCCATCCCAGAATGCTTGTTTTATTCAAAATTTAATTCAAGTTTACTATGAAGAGACCCTTTAAAAGACTACAGCCTGGTTAAGTAGTTCCCAAGGAATTCTAGGAGTGAGCTCCTTCTGCAGTTGTTTCTACATTCCCTTAACGTATATTTCCTTAGTGATTATTTTTTAAATCCTATTAACTTGTACAGCATTAAAATATATAACTATAAAGTAAGAAGTTCCAAATGGAATAAGTTTTTAGTACTTAAGAGTCATTGTACTTTCTTGTTTTAGATGTTACATAAAGTATGGGATTTTTAAATTTATTTTATTAAGATAGTCACATAAGATAGCAAAACAATACCGATAAAACTATGTAATATTATCTATATGACATACACAGACTTCTCTTCGTCTTCCGTGTGTGTGTGTGTATGTGTGTGTGTGTGTGTGTGTGTGTGTGTGTGCACTCAAGTATGTACACTCACACAGCACACACAGCAGGAGTATCACCAGTTAAAAGCCAGTCTAGCTACATAAGCAAATTCAAGGTCAGACTGAGCTACATATTGAGGAAAAAAGCATCATACTTTGCACATTGACTGTTTTGTACATTAACCTTTTCCTTGGATGGCTTGCTGTTCCCAATTTGCACTGTTTGGTATCTGTATGAGGATTAAGGTTTCTGAGAGGTGATTGGTATCTTTTACTATTACAGAGCTCTAATGAGGAACCTATGTTGGAGACAGTTATTACTTATGAGGTCATATATGAAGTACAAATTCTAACTATAAGTGTCTGGATCAGAGGACTGATACGTAGATAGTAATACAAGATCCTTCTCACAGAGCATACTGCTGATGGTCCTATTTCTGCATATCTTTTGCAGAACTTTGAACTGTGTTTACTCATCATTATAAATATGATGAATTTTTGTTTTCACAATATAATTTCAAACTGTATTATTTTACTCAGAGTTAAGTTGACCATTTTCAGTGATTTTACATGATCTCTTTATGATCTCTGACCATTTATCTACTTGGTTATTGGGTTCTTACTAATTTATGGGAGCTTTTATTTACAAAAGAAATCAGCCCTTATTTACTTAATGAATAAAAGACAACAGTGACACTCCAACTGCCATGCACAGTTACAGCCAGATACAACAAACTGACCCAGAAGTTTTCTTTTCAACAGCTGAGAAAGATTAACTGTGAATGTGAGAATGGGAAGTTGTTGGGTCAGCCATTGGAGATAGTAACTTGGGCAGAAGCCACCTCCTGAAAGAAGATCTGTCTCCTTGCAGTGCAGAAAGTTGTTAAATTATTTAATAACCTTTTTCTGCATTCACTGTAGCTAATGAGGATACAGAGTTTCTCTTTGGCTAGATTTAAGTTGATGAAATGGATGTTGAGCTGATGGTGGAGGACAGCCTGGATGACTGGAGCCCAGGAGTCATGGGCATAGCAGATCGTCATCTGAAAGAATAGCATTATGTGTGTATATGCAGAGGCTCTATTAGCTATCTTTAACTCCACTTTAGCTGCCTCTCTCCAAAAATAACCTTCGTTCTGTTTTACTTACACGCATGCTCACACGCACACAAACACACACACATAGAATATATGTACACACATACATACAATACATATACTCATTTTTGTCTGTGGTGAGAAAACAAGCGTGACTAAAAATAGGGGACTCCCCCACCCCCACCAAACAGAAAACTTGTGTATTTCCTAGCTCCTAAGGACTTTCTATAAAAGGCAGTTTCTGAAAGAAGTCTAAAGGTTGAAGTCATCCTGGACAGACTTCCTTTAACCATCCAACCTATACAAACAAAACTTAAGTGAACCAAAGTGATTTTGGTTGTAGGTTTTATTGTGGTTTGTTTTTATTTATGCATGTTTGCCTGGACATCAGACTTAACACATGAATCTCTCTCTGTTCTTTTGGGGGTTTAGTTTTATATTTTTTAATTTGAGACAAGGCAGGCTGGCCTTAACTTCTCATAGGCATATGCCACCATGTCTAGCTATTTTGACAATATTTTATCTAGCTTATTCTCTTAGCATTTTCCATCAAAACCAGTAAAATAAGATGCTGTGTCCTAACATCAGTTAGGTAGCCTCTTACTGCAGTGCTTGGCGGTGATAGTAAGAGCCGTGTACATCTTGTCAAGATGAAATGATTAACTTTTTCTGGGCTGCATTTCTTAAATAGTTGGTGAGCAGAGCAGCCAGGCAGCCTTAGGAAGTCTGTGGCTGCCAACCTGACGGCTCCCGAGAGAACTCAAGAGGGAATTTCCCGGCACTGTTTTAGTTGTATTGTTTGTTGGATCTTTCGGAATCCTACAGGACTTGATTTTTATACCCTTTGTCCCAGTTGGACTTAAGTTTAATTAAAAGTTATAGTTGCATGCATTTATATAAAGGAAGTGTCAGGCTGGACAGATGCCTCTGCAGTTAAGAGCACTTGTTGTTCTTGCAAAAGACCCAGGCTTGGTCCTAGCACTTACATGTCAGCTCACAACCATAAGTAACTCCAGCTCTATAAGATATGGTGCCCTTTTCTGGCCTCCAAGGGCACCAGGTGCATGCTCTAATCGTGTGTCTCAGTTACTATCCTGTTGCTGTAGAGAGACATGATGACCAAGGCAAATCTTACCAAAGGAAACATTTAATTAGGGGTTATCTACAGTTTTGGAGGATAAGTCAATGACTGTGATGGCAGGAAGCAAACAGACATGGCACTGGAACATTAGCTGAGAGCTTTACATTCTGATGTGCAGGCAGCAGGCAGAGAGAGGAGGGGGTAAAGACTGGGCCTTTGAAACCTCAAAGCCCACCCCAATTAATATACCTTCTCTAACAAGACCACACCTCCTAATTCTTCCAAAAGAGTTCTACTAACTAGGGACCAAAGCCTTAGACATATGTGCCTATGCCCCAAACCATCACTGTATACATAAAACTCCCCAAACACTCACATACATAAAAATAAATAGGTCTTTTTAAAAATTCATCATCAGGCTGGGGTGGGGGGTGTGTGGCTCAGTAGATAAAGAGCTTGAGCCCAGATCTGGTGCCAGGGAGAAGATAATAGATCCACAGAAGGCTGTGACCAGCCAGTCTAGCAAAGTGATACACTAGGTCGTGAGGAAGCTATCTTAAATAATGATGATTACGAGCATGGGCTGCTCCCAGAGCTTTGATTTGTAGTGACCACACGATAGCTCACGAGTGTCTGTGACTCCCATCCCAGGGAATCTGGCCCCTTCTTCTGGCCTCTGAACTGAGAGCACACTCAGTACTGAGACATATGCATAGTCAAAACACTCATGCACTTTTTTTTATTAAAAATGATGGAGGTAGGAGGGATAGTGGAGACACCCAAAGTCAACCTCTGAGCTCCTGTCCTACAGAGTTGAGTATGTATATACACACATGCACATATAATCACATATACACTGAAAACAACGAAAGTAAATGTGTGGTTAAGATATTTTAATGTTAAAAAATAAACCTCGTGTGTTTTGTATATTTTTAGACGTCCTCAAATCTACTCATTCATAATTAAAATGCAGAACTTGGGGTTTTGGTTTTGGTTTGAGACAGATCTACCTATGTACCTCAGGCTGGCCATGAACTCATTATACACACCAGCTCACCTCAAACTTGTGGCAATCCTTCTGCCTCAGCTTCTTGGGTGCTAGGATTACAGGTGTCTGACATTGCCAGAAAGTGAAATTCTACTTAATTTCCTCTTAAAACTTCCAAGGCCTAGAAGGGGTATACAGCTCAGTGCCTAGCATTCATGGACACTGGCTTCCATCCCTAAGACCACAAAAGCAGCAAATTCCAAGGCCCTTTTACTTTTTAAAAAATTGTTTTAGTTAGTTAGATCTGCTATAACAAAGCATCACACATTATTCTCTCAATCCGGAGGCTAGGAATCCAAAGTGTCAAAGGAAGGTTTCTTCTGAAGTCTTTTTCCTTTATCTTAAGAATGCCACCTTCCCTCTGTGCTGTTGACGTCCTTCTTGACTTATACAGACTATAACTTTAGCTATAGTGAAGTAGGAGTCACAGTAATGGCCTATTTGCAACAAATTACCTCATCAAAGATTCTCTCTCCAGTTAGTCATGTTTTGAAGTCCTAGATGTTAGAATTTCCACATGATGAATTTGGGGAGAAGAGCACAATTTTGACCATACAATGATGGATTAGAGTGTATTCACTTTAGAAATTACAAATAACCATTATAAACAGAAAAATAATCTCACTTGCTACTTAATGTGAACCACAAAGATACACAAGGAGCGCCTCCTAGAATTTTCTATCAGTTTTTACGTGTTAGTAGGGACAGAATCTAGGCGAACAGAGTGTCTCGGAACCTTCTTTCTTCTCCTTTATTCAACAGCACACCGTCAGCATCTATACCTAACTCCTCAGTCCCACAATGTCTGGGATTTTGGTTGTTTTTAGTCTTCTCTAATGTAAGTAGTTTACAGATAGCCATAACACTTTCAGAGAGCTGCTACATTGGGCTGGAGGGATGGCTCGGTGGTGAGAGCACTGGCTGCCCTTCCAGAGGCCCTGAGTTCAGGTCCCAGCACCCACAGGTGGCTCACAACCATCTGTAACTTCAGTTCCAGAGGATCTGGTTCTCTCTTCTGGCCTCTTCAGGCACTGTGTGCATGTGGTACACAGACATACTTGCAGGCAAAACACAAAATAAACTAATTTTTTAAAGCTGCTGCAAATAATTTTTTTAAAGTGCATATATTTTTTTCTTTGGTTCCAAACCCATAATCCAGCCTGTTTTTTTTTTTATCTTGAGTATCATAAGTAATACTTTATAGGGAACTCCTACTCTCCTGTATAGTGTATTACTTGTAAAATGCTACCTTGTCTTCCTTTGTGACAGTGAGCCTTTTCTCTTCAATCAGGATTGCCTGAACTAGAATTAGAAGCAATCGATAACCAGTTTGGACAACCAGGAGCAGGGGATCAGATTCCATGGGCAAATAATACTGTGACGGCGATAAATCAGAGTAAACCAGAAGAGTAAGTAAGATGCTTCCTATTTTATACACTGTCAGCTACCAGCTTCTAAACCAGAACTACCCTCCCCGGACTGGATTTCAGTGTGCACCAGTAATTTTGAGCTATAAATCAACATGAGTGCTTAATTAAAAGGGAGGCATGGAAGGATGTGTCGAGCTTGGATGGAGCAGAGCACTTACTGCATGACCACGGGCAGGTCTGTTTGTAATCGCCACCAGACTGGTGTGGTGTGCATGCCGCGTTCTGCCTCCCACCGCTTGTATTGCTTTGCTGCCCATGTATCCCTGTGGATAAGCTGGCCTTCCTGGACCAATCGGGTTGCTGCCCATGTATCCCTGTGGATAAGCCGGTCTTCCTGGGACAATCGGGTTGCCTTCAACTTTCAGCTCTGGGTCATTTTTTTCCACCATTTGTCTATGTTTAGAGCAAGATCTGTAAGGAGAGAAAATATATCTGCTCAGTGTTCCATCTCAGTGGACTGTAATTTCTTAATTTACACAGGCATCTGGGTTTCACAACACAGACCACATCTCATACATGTCACTCAAGGGAAGAATTAATATATTTAGGAAACTTTCTGAACTGCTTTCCCTTTTCTTTTCCCAGAAGAATAATTCTTTGTCATATTGCTCATGTAATAATATTTTATTATTTTATATATATAATTTTATACATCAATTAATGTCCTCTTGGATTAGACTACATACTGTCTTCATGAATCAGTGAGCAATTTGGTGGGGTTTTTGGCTGAACTTCTAGCATGTTAATGTTTTTCAACTTAACTTCTTTTGTATATAATAGTCACTTTATATTATGAAATAATTTCATCAATTTTGAAAGCATAAAATAGATTTGCTGTTTTGACTGTGATGCAGTCATAGTGATTAATGGTATGCATACAGTCAATAGGATAAGAATAAACCTTAAGGTCTGGCAACATGGCTCACTGGGTAAAGTGCTGCCCGCCACACACGCATGAATATCCGACACTGAGTCCTGAAAACGGGGGCTGGGGGGCTGGGGGGGGGATGAACGAAAGAGAAAAGAGAGGGAGGGAGGAACACACAGACACAAACACTTGCACACACATACCTGTGCGTGCACACACTGCCCACACACACAGAAAAGAATAAATCTGAAAAATAAATTAGCTGAATTTTTTGGCTTTTACTTTTATTAAGGACTCTTTACAGAGCTAGGGAGTTGGTCCAGCAGTTAGGAGCCCTTTCTGCTCTTTCAGAGAACCCAGGTTTGGTACCCAGTACCTTTAACAGGTGGCTCCCAAACACCCGTGACTCAGTTCCTGGATATCCACCATGCTTCTCTGACGTCTCCAGAAATCTGCTCAATCATGGTGCACACACATATACTTATGCACAGATGCAGACACTTAAAATTAATATATACACCTTTTAAAAAGTGTTTCTCCTCTCAATTACATTTAGTTCATTTTCCAGGGTATTTTCTTTAAGCTAACAGGAAGAATATGGAAATTTCTCAGTAGTTGACAAAAGAATGGAAATTGTGGTCAAACTGTGCATTAACTGCTGTTTTGTGCCTAGGAAGGTGGCTCAGCAGGTAGACACTTTTGTACAGGTTTGAGGACCTGAGTTTAGATTTCCAGAAATCAGTAGGTACAAGTGTGCCAACATGTATCTATAATCCCAGGTCTGGGAGGCATAGGTGAGAGGCGCTGGGCGCCCAGCCAGTTTAGCCAATTGGTGAGCTCAGAAGCTAAAGTGAAGAGCTACAGAGGAAGGCATCTCAGCCCCTGGCTTCCCCTGTGCACATATGAGAGTACATACCCAGGCCCACACAGACACAATGCAAATGCATCCAAAACGTGTTCTTTGGATCTCTGCACACTGATTGTAGGGCATTTCATTGTACTAGAACTCATTGCCAACATCGTAACAGAACTTGCTAAAACCAGATTTGTGCATATATGTATGTATATGTGTTTACATTCTTAAAATTGAATCATTTTCTCCTGTCTTTCTCACCTTCTGCTCCCATAGCCAATGTATTAGCTCACAGTTGGATGAGCTCCTCTGTCCACCAACAACAGTAGAAGGAAGAAACGATGAGAAGGCCCTTCTGGAACAACTGGTGTCTTTCCTCAGTGGCAAAGATGAGACGGAGCTGGCCGAGCTAGACAGAGCGCTGGGGATTGACAAGCTTGTACAGGTGCTTGTTCAGATGGTGTCTGGGTGGCCACCAGAGTGATTTCTAAGCAGTGGTTCCTTTGGGTGACGAGCTTCTGAAGAGCATGAATTCAGAATGAATGCGTTCTAAGCCCTGCTAGAGATGACTTCTCCCACATACAAATTTCTATAGACACACATGGGTTGCCAGAACTTTGTTTATACCTTGTCGTGGCTTCTTTCCTTACAGGGAGGTGGATTAGATGTATTATCTGAGAGATTTCCACCACAGCAAGCAACACCACCTTTGATGATGGAAGACAGGCCCACCCTCTATCCCCAGCCATACTCGTCTCCTTCTCCCACCGCCGGTCTCTCTGGCCCTTTCCAAGGCATGGTCCGACAGAAGCCTTCACTGGGTACTATGCCGGTTCAAGTAACACCTCCTCGAGGAACCTTTTCACCCAACATGGGCATGCAACCCCGGCAGACTCTAAATAGACCTCCAGCTGCACCCAACCAGCTTCGGCTGCAGCTGCAGCAGCGGCTACAGGGGCAGCAGCAGGTGAGTGCTGTCCTCTGGGGCTCATTCTTCCCCAAGGTTTGTGCCAGAGTGCTCCGTGACAGCACAGTCACTACACTGAAAGTGTCCACTCCATTTCCAGATCTCATTGAAAGATCCAAGAGCCATCCTGGGTCTGCTAGGATACGAGTAGCGACCCTTTCACTAAGGGATGCTGATTGCAGCAGAGCTTTGAAACCTACAGCTTAAAAGGAATATAGACTTTGTGCTTTGAGATACAAGCAAGTTTTAGATTAGATATCATGTAATTACTAAATTAATAAAGAGAACTGTAACTTAGTTTATAAATTAGATTTACTGAAAAAAATAAATCCAATTGGATTGTTGAGAAATAAAATGTATGTTATTTGAAGTTGGTCAAATTGAAATCTGGTGATAATATGAATAAGAGAAAGGATACATATTGGAGGTCTGGGAGTTAAACCTCTCGGATGACAAGAAATGAATCAGTGTGGTGCTGTAACCATTTAAGATGGTATTAGGAACAGACGGCCATGAGCAGATGGTGTAACACACCAGCTCTGAGCCTCTGACTGGCCTGGAGGCTGCCGCTGCTTGTTACCAGGTTTTCAACCATACTTGTGTATTTCTTTGAGTTTCTAGAAAAGCATTTGAAGAAATTGGTTAGAGCAGCATTAACTCAGGAAGAAAACTAAATAAGAAGATACATTAGAAAGCTAGGACAATGGTAGAGGGCATTTCCACCATTCTCACAACCCTGTCTTCAACCCACGCATCCTAGAAAAAGGAAGGATCTCGTGGCTTAATGGCTATAAGAGTAATGGATTCCGACTGCAAAACTAGTCAGATAAATTCCTTTACCTCATAAAGAAGCATGTGCATCAGTAAGAGACTGTAACGCTCTTAGTGCAGTGCCTGGTATAGTGTAGCCTTTAATGAGAACTACGATATTGCCCATGCTAACCTCAAACTCAGAATTCTCCCCCGTCAACGGACCAAGAGTCAGAACCCACTGTCTGCCAGAGACATTGGATCACACCGCAAGCAGTGTGTGCTGAATGCTAAGTCAGAAGAGAAGAGATATGCTTATGTGCTCAACTCACAGCTGCAATTAAGGAGCTGTGGCCTCAGGTTAAGGTTCAGTGAGCAAGGCCCAGCAAGGAATGAGGTCAGGTCCCCGAATTCACGAAACTGCTTCATATTCAGTTCAGGAAAAAAGCTGAGTTTCCTTCCAGTCGTTCCAAAAGTGGCACAGGGCTGATGGGCATAGCTGCGAAGATTACACAGACGTGAGGGGCTGCAGAGGGAATGTCTTTGCTCTGCTTCCTTTCCATGTCTTAGACGCTTGTTCACAGCAGGAGTATTTACCAGCTCAGGACACAGAATGTTGGTATACATGTGTCATGTCCATAGTCTTCTGAGTGTTCTCATACATGGGCTTGGGTACCAGGAATCCCTTTATTTTTAAATGATTGTGAGTGTTTTATCTTATTCCACAAAGCTTCGGATTTTTACTTTATCATTTATATTGTATTAATTTTTCCACAAAGTCTGTTTTGTTTTGTTTTGTTTCTGATCTTCTGGGAGTCAGAAAATAAATAAATCCAGAATTCAGAGGTAAGCCGTTAGGGAATAAGAAACTTAATCACTGCTCATGGCATGGCTTTGTGTGTGGTTTGTGTGTGTGTGTGTGTGTGTGTGTGTGTGTGTGTGTGTGTGTGTGTGTGTGTGTGAGAGAGAGAGAGAGAGAGAGAGAGACACTAATAGGCTATCTCCTTACATAGAGTTCAATAAAACATATCCATAATTATCCATTTGTATAATTTATAATTTATGAACATCAAGTAGCACAGAGCTGAATTTCACGGCATATGCCTGCATTACCCACTACTCAGAAAACCAGTGCAGAAGGACCATCAGCGCCAACAGTTTAAAATCAATCTGGGTACCATAGTGGACCGCAGTATAGCTCAGGGGAGGAGTGCTCCCAAAGCACCTGTGAGGACCAGTCCCCATCACTGCGACAACAGTAATAAAACAGCAGAATAATGTAGTATTAATGTTATTGTTACTGCTATCAAATTATTTGAGGAAATTTAAGAATGTAATCTACAGATTATTTACAGTAAAATCTTCCAGGTGACTTTATTGTTGTCCGATAAAGTAAAGGGACACATAGTCCTGTAACAGTAGCTTGATCCAGACTGACCTTCCAAACCAGCATCCCACAGGTTATTCTTGGAGATCAAATTGATGGCTGTAAATAAGAAGAAAAAAGGTTTGTGATGAACGAATCGTAGGCTGCCCCTTCTCGGAGATGTACAGTGTGCTTCGGCCAATTAAAAGCGCACAACGTTACTGCAGTAAATGACTGTTTCACCTTATGTAACCCTCATTTCCAGTACTTCCTACAGCACAGTATGCTATTTTCCTGGCACATCTATTAATGTCCCACAGAACAATGTGCTTTGGAACAGCAATTTGGGAAATGTGGGTCTAAAGTGATTACTTCTTCTAGTTAAATAAATAATCCATTTTCTCAGAGCACATTTGTTTCTTACGTAATTCTCTCTGGCTAGTGAGATCATGTTGGATTTTCCCCAAGTCTAGTTTCAGATGCAGTGCGAGTGCCGTCAGGCCTTGGCTTCCATGTACCCCTGTCCCCAGCCTCCCTCACAGTCCTTACTTCAAACCTGCTCCATCCCAGTATTGTAAAGCTGTTTCTTTTCCTGTAATATCATACTTTCCTGAAGTAACTATTCCCATGCTTTCAGAAGCACACTGATATTGTATGTGTATATTTTCGTGTATATCCTACCTTTAAATGTTCCAAAAGCAATGATTATCTGATAAGGAGTGGGAGTTATTAGCCCTTTGGCAAATTGAATGGGAGATGTTCGTAAACTTCACTACTAAAACTTTGCAATAATCAGTAAAGTCTGTGTTACTTTATAAGGCCATGTCATGTTTAGCTGTAAAAGTGATTCTACCTTGTCTCCATTTCCCTTAGTTGATGCACCAAAACCGGCAAGCTATCTTGAACCAGTTTGCAGCAAATGCTCCTGTTGGCATGAACATGAGGTCAGGCATGCAGCAGCAGATAACACCTCAGGTAAGCAGAAGCCAGACATTGGTAGAGCTCCTCCAGGCCAAGCGCTGTCTCAGTGTTGACTTGAGTGTTGCTGGGATGCCGGAGAGCTCAGCTTTAAATGATCTCCTGGTGTGCGTTGCTTGTGGAGTGAGTTAGCCTACTCATGACGCTGTCTCATAGCTCGTCTAACGCCAGAGAGCAGTGCTTCTTTTTACTCTTTCTGTCATTGTTTCATGATACTGGATGGTCAGGTAGAAAGCTGTGACCACGGTGAGCAGAAACAGCAGCACTTTCTAGGTGTTTATTACAAGACTATTGCTATAAACCAGAGTCATGGAATTTTACACTGAATCATAACTGGATAAGATGGTACGGAGTGGACTTGCCTCAGAGCCGGGCAGCCTGAGTTCTCTGTGTTCTGACGGCTGCATATGCAGTGTGGCCTGTATGTATGCACACACATGTGCAGTAAGACAACGACCATTTTAAACCGGAGGGATTCTGGTGTGCAATCCCAGCATTAGGAAGCTGAAGCAGGAGGATCCCAAGTCTAAGACCAGTCTGGGATATGTGGCAAAACCATACTCCCCCAACACACACACACACACACACACACACACACACACACACACACACACCAAAACAAACAAATGAAAGACAAACAAATTTGGCCGCCCTTCTGAATGAGATCTAGCATTCACTTCCATATATATTTTAATATTTTTGCTTCAACAACTTAAAGCCAAGCTGATATAAATATTTAAGAGGTAAGAACTGTAAAAATGAGCTGGAGAGATGGTTCAGTGGATAAGAGTTCTGGCTGCTCTTCCAGAGATCCCAAGTTCAGTTCCCAGTACTTTTATGGTGCCTCATGACTGTCTGATCTCTAACAGGATCCTATGTCTTCTTATGGTGTGCAGGTATTCATGCAGCCAAAGCATAGCCATATATAGAAAGTATATAAGTAAGTCTTTTAAACAGAGCAAAACAATAGGGGCTGGTGAGGGCTTTGTGGTTAAGGGCACTGGACTAGCGGACCCAGGTTCAATTCCCAGCACCCACATGACAGCTCACAACTGGCTGTAACTGTAGTATCGAGGGAGTCTGACCTCCTTCTCTGACCTCCATGGGCACTACTTGCACATAGTCCACAGACATCAGTGAAGGCAGAATACACATATACATAAAATAAAAATAAAGAATCAAAAAAATAAAACAGTCAAAATAAATCTTGAAAATCTCTTCATGAAATGGACCTTAATAAACTTGGGACAAATACAGGAAGCTACCATTAATCAAAGGGATAAAGTTCTTCTTGAAAACAGATCTAAAAAAACAGATCTGAGCAGTGGTAGTACCTTTAATCCCAGCACTGAGGAAGCAGAGGAAGGCAGATCCCTGTGAGTTTCAGACAGCCAGGGCTACAGAGAAAAACCATGTCTTGAAAAACAAAACAAAACCAGATGTGAGCATCTTCACGAGTCCATATTTGAGTCTCTTGATCTTTTAAGTAGTAAACCTCAGTGTCGAATCCCATGTAGGAGTAACTAAGTTATAAGGAAATCAGACTCCACTTTAGCAAGTCACACGATTTCTGTCAGAGAACCATATTTCATTTTTCCCAAAGAGGACAGCATGTAGTTGGCAGATTTCATTTTAAAGGACCTGTGCATATGCTTCATCAATGCCTGTGCTGAAACAGCACTTTCCAAAGAAGGCCTTACTGATATGCCATGTTGCTTTTCAAGTGACAAATGAGAAGTGACTTCAGCCTGATCTGACTACCTCACTAGCGTAAGCCACTGCCCATGATGCCTAAGGTAGTATTGTGCTGCGTAATGATCTAAAATAGCTGTTTCCATTTACTTCTCTTGTGATCTTATTTGTTTTGTTTTGTTTTATCATGTACCTGTACATACTACACAGGATTGTTATGGGAATTTTATTTTATTTGTAGTTTTTTTGTTTGTTTGTTTGTTTACATTTCAAACGTTATTTTCTTTCCCAGTTTTGCGGACATAAGCTCCCTATCCCATCCCCTTCCCCTTCTTCTATGAGGGTGTTCCCCTCCCTATCCACACCCCCTTTTCCCCCCGCCCAACATTCCCCTACACTGAGAGTCCATCCTTGGCAGGACCAAGGGCTTCTCCTTCCATTGATGCCCAATAAGGCCATCCTCTGCTACATATGCAGTTGGAGCCCTGGGTCAGTTCATGTGTAGTCTTTGGGTAGTGGTTTAGTCCCTGAGAGCTCTGGTTGGTTGGTATTGTTGTTCTTATGGGGTTGTGAACCCCTTCAGCTCTTTCAATCCTTTCTCTAATTCCTCCAATGGGGATCCCATTCTCAGTACAAATGCCTCTGTATTTGACATGCTCTAGCTGTGTCTCTCAGGAGGCATCTATATCCAGCTCCTGTCAGCATGTACTTCTTAGTCTCATCAATCTTATCTAGTTTGGTGGCTGTATATATGTGGGCCACATGTAGGGCAGGCTGTGACTGGCCATTCCTTCAGTCTCTGCTCCAAACTTTGCCTCCATATCCCCTCTTATGAATATTTTCTTTCCCAGTTTCTTGGACATAAGCTCCCCTATCCCATCCTATGAATATTTTTGTTCCCCCTTTTAAGAAGAACTAAAGCATCCACACTTTGGTCGTCCTTCTTCTTGACCTTCATGTGGTCTGTGGATTGTATCTTGGGTAATTCGAGCTTTTGGGCTAATATTCACTTAAAAAAAGACTTACTTATATACTTTCTGTATATGGCTATGCTTTGGCTGCATGTACACCTGCACACCATAAGAGGACATAGGATCCTGTTAGAGATCAGACAGTCATGAGGCACCATGAAAGTACTGGGAACTGAACTTGGGATCTCTGGAAGAGCGGCCAGAACTCTTATCCACTGAACCATCTCTCCAGCTTATTTTTACAGTTCTTACCTCTTAAATATTTATATCAACTTGGCTTAAGTTGTTGAAGCAAAAATATTAAAATATCCTCACTTTTTCTTCTCTTAATTTGAGTGTATCTTGTTTTATGTGGAGGTCCTTGATCCACTTGGACTTAAGCTTTGTACAGGGCGATAAGAATGGATCCATTTGCATTCTTCTACATGCTGACCTCCAATTGAACCAGCACCATTTATTGAAAATGCTATCTTTTTTGCATTGGATGGTTTTGGCTCCTTTGTCAAAAATCAAGTGACCATAGGTGTGTGGGTTCATTTCTGGGTCTTCAATTATATACCACTGATCTACCTGCCTGTCTCTCTACCAAAACCAGTTTTTATCACTATTTCTCTGTAATACACCTTGAGGACAGAGATGGGAATTACCCCCAGAAGTTCTTTTATTGCTGTGAATAGTTTTCACTATCCTGGGTTTTTTGCTTTTCCTAATTAATCTGCAAATTGCTCTTTCTAACTCTATGTATGAAGAGTTGAGTTGGAATTTTGATGGGGGATTGCATTGAATCTGTAGATTGCTTTCGGCAAGATGGCCTTTTTTACTATATTAATCCTGCCAATCCATGAGCATGGAAGGTCTTTCCATTTTCTGAGATCTTTTTCAACTTCTTTCTTTGGAGACTTGAAGTTCTTGTCATGCAGATCTTTCACTTGCTTGGTTAGAGTCACACCAAGGTATTTTATATTATTTGTGACTATTATGAAGGGTGTCATTTCCCCCTCTTAGCCTGTTTATCCTTTAAGTAGAGGAAGGCTACTGATTTGTTTGAGTTAATTTTTATCCAACGACTTTGCTGAAGTTGTTTATCAGGCTTAGTCGTTCTCTGGTGGAACTTTTGGGGTCAGTTAAGTATACTATCATGTTATCTGCAAATAGTGATATTTTGACTTCTTCTTTTCCGATCTGTATCCCCTTGACCTCCTTTTGTTGTCTGATTTCTCTGGCTAGGACTTCAAGTACTATATTGAATATGTAGGGAGAGAGTGGGCAGCCTTGTCTAGTCCTTGATTTCAGCTTCAAGTTTCTCTCCATTTAGTTTGATGTTAGCTACTGGTTTGCTGTCTTTGGCTTTTACTATGTTTAGAGATGGGCCCTAAATTCCTGATCTTTCCAGGACTTTTATCATGAAGGGGTTTTGAATTTTGTCAAATGCTTTCTCAGCATCTGATGAAATGACCACGTGGGGTTTTTTTCTTTGAGTTTGTTTATATAGTGGGTTACGTTGATGGATTTCCGTATATTAAACCATCCCTGAATGCCTGGGATGAAGCCTACTTGATCATGATGGATGATTGTTTTGACGTGTTCTTGCATTCGGTTTGCAAGAATTTTATTGAGTATTTTTCCGTTGATATTCACAAGGGAAATTGGTCTGAAGTTCTCTTTCTTTGTTGGGTCTTTGTGTGGTTTAGGTATAAGTGTAATTGTGGATTCATAGAAGGAATTTAGTAGTGCTCCATATGTTTCTATTTTGTGGAATAGTTTGGATAGTATTGGTGTGAGGCCTTCTAGGAAGGTCTGCTAGAATTCTGCACTAAACCCATCCAGTCCTGGGTTCTTTTTGGTTGGGAGACTTTTAATAACTGCTTCTATTTCTTTAGAGTTATGTATGGGGTTGTTATCTGTTCCTGATTTAACTTTGGTACCTGGTATTTGTCTATAAAATTGTCCATTTCCTCCAGATTTCCCAGTTTTGTTGAATATAGGCTTTTGTAGTAAGATCCGGTGATTTTTTTTTATTTCCTCAGATTCTGTTGTTATGCTCCCTTTTCATTTCTTATTTTGTTAATTTGGATATACTCTCTGTGCCCTCTGGTTAGTCTGGCTAAGGGTTTATCTATCTTGTTGATTTTCTCAAAGAACCAGCTCCTGGTTCTGTTGATTCTTTGTATGGTCCTTTTTGTTTCTACTTGGTTGATTTCAGCCCTGAGTTTGATTATTTCCTGCCTTCTACTCCTCTTGGGTGTGTTTGCTTCTTTTTGTTCTAGAGATTTTAGGTGTGCTGTCAAGCTGCTAATGTATGCTCTCTCCTGTTTCTTTTTGGAGGCACTCGGGGCTTTGAGTTTTCCTCTTAGCACTGCTTTCATTGTGTCCCATAAGTTTGGCTATGTTGTGCCTTCATTTTCATTAAATTCTATAAAGTCTTTAATTTCTTTCTTTATTTCTTCCTTGACCAAGTTATTTAGTAGAGTGTTGTTCAACTTCCATGTATATGTGGACTTTCTGTCATTATTGTTATTGAAGATCAGCCTTAGTGCATGGTGATTTGATAGGATGCATGGGACTATTTCAGTCTTCTTGTACCTATTGAGGCCTGTTTTGTGGCTGATTATATTGTCAATTTTGAAGAAGGTACCATGAGGTGCTGAGAAGAATGTATATCCTTTTGTTTTAGGATAGAATGTTCAATAAATATGTTAAGTCCATTTGGTTCATAACTTCTGTTAGTTTGTCTATGTCTCTGTTTAATTTTTGTTTCCATGATCTGTCCATTGATGAGAGTGGGGTATTGAAATCTCCTACTATTACTGTATGAGGTGCAATGTATGCTTTGAGCTTTAGTAAGGTTTCTTTTATGAATGTATGTACCCTTGCATTTGGAGCATAGATATTTAAGATTGAGAGTTCATCTTGGTGGATTTTTCCTTTGATGAATATGAAGTGTCCTTCCTTATCTTTTTTAATAACTTTTGGTTGAAAGTTGATTTCATTTGATATTAGAATGGCTACTCCAGCTTGTTTCTTTGGACCATTTGCTTGGAAAGTTGTTTTCCAGCCTTTTACTCTGAAGTAGTGTCTGTCTTTGTCTCTGAGGTGTGTTTCCTGTATGCAGCAAAATGCTGGGTCCTCTTTACAATATTCAGTCTGTTAGTCTATATCTTTTTATTAGGGAATTGAGTCCATTGATGTTGAGAGATATTAAGGAATAGTGATTGTTGCTTCCTGTTTTTTTCATTGTTAGAGGTGGAATTATGTTTGTGTGTCTCTCTTCTTTAGGTTTCGTTGCAAGGAGATTACTTTCTTGCTTTTTCTAGGGTGTAGTTTCCCTCCTTGTGTTTAAGTTTTCCATTTATTATCGTTTGTAGGACTGGATTTGTAGAAAGATATTGTGTAAATTTGGTTTTGTCATGGAATGTCTTGGTTTCTCCATCTATGTTAATTGAGAGTTTTGCTGGATATCGTAACCTGGCCTGGCATTTGTGTTTTCTTAGGGTCTGTATGACATCTGCCCAGGATCTTTTGCCTTTCATAGTCTCTGGTGAGAAGTCTGATGTAATACTTATAGGTCTGCCTTTATATGGTACTTGACCTTTTTCCCTTACTGCTTTTAACATTCTTTCTCTGTTTTGTGCATTTGGTGTTTTGACTCTTATGTGATGGGAGGAATTTCTTTTCTGGTCCAATCTATTTGGAGTTCCTTGGGCTTCTTGTATGCTTATGGGCACCTCTTTCTTTAGGTTAGGGAAGTTTTCTTCTATAATTTTGTTGAAGATATTTACTGGCCCTTTAAGTTGGGAGTCTTTTCTCTCTTCTATACCTATTATCTTTAGGTTTGATCTTCTCGTTGTGTCCTGGATTTCCTGTATGCTTTGGGCTAGGAGTTTTTTGCATTTTACATTATCTTTGAGAGCTGTGTTGATGTTTTCTATGGAATCTTCTGCCCCTGAGATTCTCTCTTCTCTCTCTTGTATTCTGTTGGTGATGCTTGCATCTTTGACTCCTGATCTCTTCTCTAGGTTTCCTATCTCCAGGGTTCTCTCCCTTTGTGCTTTCTTTATTGTTTCTATTTCCATTTTTAGATCCTGGATGGTTTTGTTCAATTCCTTCACCTGTCAAGCTGTTAATTCTTTAAGGGATTTTTGTGTTTCCTCTTTAAGGGCTTCTACTTATTTACTTGTGTTGTCCTGTATTTCTTTAAGGGAGTTATTTATGTACTTCTTAAAGTACTCCATCATCATCATAATCTGTGATTTTTAAATCTAAGTCTTGTTTTTCCAGTGTGTTTGGATATCCAGTATTTGTTTTGGTGGGAGAACTTGGCTCTGATGATGCCAAGTAGTCTTGGTTTCTGTTGCTTAGGTTCCTGAGCTTGCCTCTTGTCATCAGGTTGTCTCCAGTGTTAGCTTGTCTTGCTGTCTCTGACAGTGGCTTGACCCTCCTTTAGGCCTGTGTGTCAGCACTGCTGTAGACCTGTTTTCTTTCACCTGGTCTGCGAACAGAGAGCTCTGCTCTCTGGTATGTAGGCACTCCTGGTGACTGGATTTCAACTCTTGTCACAGGCAGAAACACAAAGGGTGCTGCCCCCCAACTGCTCCTAGGTCCCTGTGCCCAGAGGGTACAGATGGCACTAGGTGATTTCCTCTTGGGTCAGGAATATGAGCAGAAAGTAGTTGTCTCCTCTGAGTTCTCAGAAGTGTCTGCTTGTCTGAGGGTCCAGCTCTTTCTCTTATGGGATTTGGGTGCAGGGATCTGTGGGTCCGGTTCAGTTCAGTTCCCAGTGATCTTATTTCTAGTTAATTAAATGATAATTTTTAGGCATTGAATCTTCCAGTTTGTAGTTTTCCCCCTTTTAGTGGCCTTTATAAGTTTTCCTAAGCATAAAGATAATACCTATGTATTATAATTTTGAGAAATACAGAAAATAATTATGAAATCACTTTCAATCATACTTTATTAATTTAAACAGAGTGTAGCAGTGAAGACAGCAAAGAAGGGAGAGGCTGTGTCTCTGTAGAGAAACAGGGACGTGCATTATAGATGGAGGTGTAACTACCTTAGGGACTCACCAAGTGCAGCTTCTCCAGCTTCCCTGAGGTCTTTATGCTTCTTAGTAGTTTTCTTGTCCAGTATCACAAAACTATTTAATATTTACTTTGAGTTTCCTTATGTAGTTCTTTTTGACATTGATTTTTTTTATTTGAGTTTAAACAACTAATAGGTATTATCTTAGCATGTCTTAGCTACTTTGTGTCCTATAAAATGTACTAACGGGCTGGAGAGATGGTTCAGCAGTTCAGTTTAAAGTACTGGCTGCTCTTCCTTAGGGTGGCTCACAACCAAGGGTAACTTCAATATCAGGGGATCTGACGCCCTCTTCTGACCACAGCAGACTCCTGCATGTATGTGATATACACATGAAATAAATTTTAAAAAATAAATAAAATATAGTTATTTTTCTCCTGTGATTTTTCTTATGCAATCCTCCATTTTGGCTTTGCTTGTAACATGCTGGTTTGCTACATTTTATTTTGCTTCATGCTACTGGGCTTTATCCTATAAGCATTCCAAAGCAGGTAGATGATTATAATAATTGTAATAAGTAAGATATCTTTCCTTCTTTGTAGCCACCCCTGAATGCTCAGATGTTGGCACAGCGCCAACGGGAGCTGTACAGTCAGCAGCATCGACAGAGGCAAATTATCCAGCAGCAAAGAGCCATGCTCATGAGGCACCAAAGCTTTGGGAACAACATCCCTCCTTCATCCGGACTCCCAGTTCAAATGGGGAACCCCCGTCTTCCTCAGGGTGCTCCACAGCAGTTCCCCTACCCACCAAACTATGGTACAAATCCAGGAACCCCACCTGCTTCTACCAGTCCTTTCTCTCAACTGGCAGCAAATCCTGAGGCATCCTTGGCCACCCGCAGCAGCATGGTGAACAGAGGCATGGCAGGGAACATGGGAGGACAGTTTGGTACTGGCATCAGTCCGCAGATGCAGCAGAATGTCTTCCAGTACCCAGGGTCAGGTAAGCGGTGCACTTGCTGTTTCCTGACACCGGTAGGTGTCACCCTGCTCTGACACCGGTAGGTGTCACCCTGCTCTGCATGTGCTTCTGTTGCGTGCTTGGAGTCACTGCTGAAGAGGAAGGCTATAAGTAGTAAAGTCGAGGCTAGACTCCAGCCTCAGTCACCACTGAATGCTTGAGGGCTTTAACACTTTCCTCAGCTTGGCGGCTGAGATTAATAAGTTAGGGGATTTGTAAAGATTTCTGACTCAAACTTTTAATTTTATGTACAGAGCAAATTCACTTATATTTCTCTCCTGGATCCCTGTGAAATCTACTCAAACGAAGTCCTTCTCAGGTAGCAGGTTTTAATCCATTAACTCAGTCATTGGATGATGTTGTTTCAATAGTTTATATAAGGATAATCAATATTTACAAAGTGTCGCAGACTTCTTACTGATGATAGCACTGGTAGCTGAATAAGTTGACTTCCTCCACAGTAACTGTTCTGATTTATAGAAGCTTTGTGTTTAATCTTTTATTTTCACTACTTTTTACTTTATCTTAGACCATGATCCTTTTTATTTTTTATCACTTTGAGAGTCTAAAAGCAGTGGAGATAATACATGCTTGATTAATCTATCATGCTTTAATCATGTTTATGCAAATTTAATGACCAATTCCTTAAAAAAATTAATAAACCCTTGATTATATAAATGAACTAAACCTGAGTTTTAAAGCTGCTTAGAAACAAATGCCATGAGAAGGCAACTGGAGGTCACATGCAGGCAGCATGGCCCAGCGCGGGTCTCTATCTGCTCTCTACATTTTCTTCCTTCCAGACCGGCTTTTGTGATTAACCAAAAAAATACCTTTTATAAAAAGTAGGGTATTTTGTAAAGTCACCATTCATAATATAATCAAAACCCAGAAGGTGGGCGCTGGGAGGAGGGCAGCTTTATCACTTTGCAAAGTGAAATGAAATGGTAGTTCTCAGTTCTCTGGTGAGCTGCTTCAGAAGAACATTATAAAAGTGTGAACCTTTCATTGAATAACAAACAATGTTTCAAGATGCAAGTTGTTCATTTCTATTCTCTAGATTGTAAAAGAGCCCCAGCATGACAGCAGCCAGCTTCCGGGGCTTTGAAACCAGGTTTGAGGTTGGTGGGAATCCAAGTTCCAGAAAAGATGGAGTGAGGGATGACAGAGCAGTGTGGGGATAGCGGCAGGAGGGCGGGGCAAGACAATGAGGGAGGAGGAGGAAGTGGGAGGGAAGAGGGGGGAAGGTTATGGTAGCATAAGGAGTCACAAGTGCAAGGGCTTTTCTGAGTCAGCTTTATGCTTCTGCTTCTGTTGCCAGTCAACTTGACACACTGAGGCCAGAGTTGTACCTCTCCTTCAGCTTCTCTATGGCCAGCTTCTGTCTACTGGACTCTGCATACATGGCTGTCAGGGTAGGCAGTCGGCTGTAACAGTGTCCCATGCTGGTGGGGGAGAAGGTGAAGACTGGAAAGCTGGAGATATGAAACGGTGCAGAGTGAGGGGTTCCGAACCTTCCATTCAGTTTCACTTTGAATTTGAAAACTACTTTTTAAAATTCTCTTTGAAAATTATTTTAAAACTGGGGACAGGGACCTAGACAGGTTGCTCACTGCTCTTCTGGAGGACCCAGGTTTGGTTCCCAGCACCAGATGCTGTAACCCCACCTGTAACTCCAGTTCCAGGGGATCCAGGGCCCTCTTCTGGACTCCACGGCACCAGGAACACACACAGTATATATCCATACATGGGGCAAAACCTAAAATAAATGGTTAAAAATATTTTTAGGTGATAATATAAAAGGTCAGCACTAAAACAACAAAAACAAAGGCAACTGCTCAGACACACACATTGTTTCGAGCAAGTAGGCAACCGGGCTGAGGCGGCAGCACAGTTGGTAATAGTATATACGAGACCCTGGCTGTGTGAACCAGGCAGACCCATAGTCCTAGCACTTGGGAGGTGGAAGCAGGACCAGAAGGAAGGTCATTCTAAACCACATATCTCTTACAAAGTCAGTCTGGCTTATATAAAAGACCCTATCTCAAAAAAGTAAAAAAGTAAACAGTATTGCAATGTGCTTGGGTTCTCTTATTTGCTTATTTTAATCCTATAAAATATCATCCAGAGTATTTTGTAATCTTTTATCCTTTGGGATCCACCTTTTTTCTCAAATTATTTTATCACATATAAAGTTAATAATACATCAAACACAAAAAGACTGTAAGCAAAGAAAATTTTAAATGTAGAAGTTATGAAAAATCACCCACATTAACATGAAAATAATGTCAAAAACAAAAACGTACCCTCAGGAATCATAAATGAAGGAAAGATCTAAGTTATTTACCGAAGTTTGAGTTACATATAGAAGATGCACACAAAGAATGCATTGCTTTATTTATACCATATTTTTTTAAAAATAGTTAAGCTTTAAGTGAAAGTTTAGAAAATATACAAATTACAGCTTTCACAGAAATTTAAAGTATTTTTAAAATTACAGCCTGTGGAGAAAATAAGAAGAGTAAGTTAAGTCCATCTCTGGGCAGATTAAGCACACAGAAAGATAAGGAGGGGTCAGTGAGAGGTCAGCACAGCGGAGTGTTCTGTACAGGCATCTGCACTGTATGCGTAAAGACGTAAGGACACAGCAGCGGAAAGCAGAGGTCAGCCTACATATGAGGGGGTTGAGCGTTCACTTCTGTGCACAGGACGTGGGTTCGGCTCCTAGCACCCACATGGCAGCTCACAGTGATAAAGTGGCTAGCTGTTTTAGAACAGTAACCAGGCCTCTTAACTCCTGGCCAGCCCGCCTCCCAGTTCTAGCCCGGCGCCTCTAAATGTTTCTCCCAACTGTTCCTCCCTCTGTTCCCCAGCAGTCTGCTTTAACAGTTCTTTCTCCCAGTTTTCCCAGTACTAACAGCTCCAAACAACAGTTCTAGCCTCTGCTCAACTCAGCTTCTCCCAACTCAACTATCTCTAACAATATCTTCTGCACCAACTGTCTTCTCTTCTCACTCTGCTAGCCCAATCCACTTTCTCTGCCTCAGCTAGCTTTTGTACAACCTATCCTTTCCCCAAAAATCCAAGAGGCAACTAACACTGAAGGTCATAGGATCAAGCAGTTCTGACACCTAAGAATTAT
Organism: Rattus rattus; assembly: GCF_011064425.1. Lineage (NCBI taxonomy): Eukaryota > Metazoa > Chordata > Mammalia > Rodentia > Muridae > Rattus > Rattus rattus. Next base: position 24,926,947 of record NC_046160.1, on the reverse strand, counting down.
TAAAGGGCCAGTTGGCTAGCACCTAGGGATCCTTTAAAGGGCCAGGCACATAAGGTAAACCACACTACACCACACTACACTACAACTGTCTATTACTCCAGCTCCAGGAGACCTGACATTCTCTTCTACTCTCTTAGGCACAAGGCATGCACATGGTGCAGATACATACTTGCAGACACTCACATATACACATAAAATAAAAATAAATCTTTTTTAAGAATATACATGACTTTCTGAAAAATACTTGAAAGAATTATACTAAATTATCAGCTGCTTCTAGACTTTTATAACTAACTTCATCTGTCTTGAAAAGCCTTCAGCTTTGAGATACAATTTCTTAGGGAAACAAGTGAAAAGAAAGCACTAGCATAACAAAACATGAAAAGAAACATGTTTTTAAGGGCTTCTGTTGTAGCGAAAGAGTGACAGTGGCCATATTCCTTCTTCCTTGGGAGAGAAGCAGTGTCAGACAAAGAACAGGAGACAGCAGTCCTAGGGACTGGCAGAGCGCACTGCTGTTCAGAATCCAGCAAGAGTGGCAGGGACTGAGCGGCAAGCCTGAAGATTAGGAGAAAGTGTTCAGAGTTCACATGGGGCCATTTTCCTTCTAACCAGCCTGGAAAACCTCATAACTCATAGGTGTCAAGTAGAATATTGTTTTACCTCAGGTGGGCAAAATAAATCCCAACCCAAATCTTGTTCTTGATTTCTCTAGGTACAAGACCCCTAAAGAGCTAAGGTTTCCATATAACCTAACCACAATGCAGACAGTAAGCTCGGAAACACTCAAACATCATCTTAAAGTTATATATATAAAGCTCCTAAAAGGTAAAATTCAGGAAACCTGAAGGTTGGCTTTTAAAACCACCAGGCAGGCAAAGAAGCAGGAAAATGTAGCCTGTAACTACCAAACCCAGCCCAGATTATTTGAGAAGACAAAGGGGACCTGGGGAGAGGAGACAAGAGGGAACAATAAAGGAAGTTAATATAATCCAAGTATATTGCATACAAACATAAAATGTCACAGTGAGGCCTATTATTTATATAATTCACACACACACACACACACTAATAAAAATCATACAGATGTTAGAATGAGGTAGGAACTTTCGTATTCAAAAAATCGTCACTTTGAGGAATTAGAAACTATGAATGTGTTCTGTGTGCTCAATAAATTAGAAGGAAATTTGAGCATGTTAAATAGATAAGATCCATAAAATAGAAATCAAACTTACAGTGAAGAGCATAGGTTAAAAAAATACAGTAAATAGTGGGAACAGCTGGTTAAACAGTTACATAAGAAGGGAATAATAACAATGGAAACTAGAATAACAAGAGGAAAGCAGAGGTGCCTGCCTTTAATCCCAACACTTGATTACCAGGGGCAGCAGGAGCTCCATGAGTTCAAGGCTGCCCTGGTCTACAATGTGAGCTCCAGGACAGGCAGGACTGTAGAGAGAGGACTTGCCTCAATAATCTAATTGTGATGAGGGCTGGCAAGATGGCTCAGCAGATAAGAGCACGTGATTTGATTCCCAGCACTCATGACCATATCTCTCTCGTCTCTGGAGATCCAGCGCCCTCTTCTGGGTTCCATGGGTATTTCATGCATGTGGTGCACAGACATCCATACACATAAAAATAATAAATAAAATGCTCAGGGTTTTTTTTTTTTTTTCTCGGAGCTGGGGACCGAACCCAGGACCTTGCGCTTGCTAGGCAAGTGCTCTACCACTGAGCCAAATCCCCAGCCCCACTCAGGGTTTTTTTAAAGCAGAGTAAAAAAATGCTAATAATTCATTTGAAATCGATCCTATAATTCACTGCAATCCAAAATTTCAACATTTTTTTAGAAAAATTGACAACTTCCCCATATTATATACTCTAATGTATACAGAAACTTAAAGGACCTAGAGTAACCAAAACAGTTTTGTACAGGAAAGATAAAATTAGACAACTATCTAATTTCAAAGCTTATATGTACATACAGTGAGATGTATATCACTACAACAGAATAAAATATCTATAAATAAAATACTATTTTTATACCAGTTTCTTCTTAACATAGTTTTATTGATGTCTGTTAATAAACATGTTTCTAAACTTAAAAAGGAATGAACACTGAGCTGACAAATGCTTCAAAATGGTTGAATCCCAAAAGTGCCATGCTAAGTGAAAGAAGCCAGCACAAAAGACCAGATAGGATCTTATGATGGTATCTTATGATCTATGGAGTCCGAAGCTTTAGCTCCACTGGAAGAGTGCTTTCCTAGTGTGCATAGGTCCTGGGTTTAACCCCAGCTTCACATGGCAGCATCCACACTTATAATCTCAGCAGTCAGGAGGTTGAAACAAGAAGGTAAGAAATTCAAGGTAACCCTTGACTCTGTAACAAGTTCAAGGCCAGCCTGAAAGTCTTCAGATGCTGTCGTAAAAACAAAAAACAGTTTATATGCAGATCTGAGTTTGCATGAATACAGACAGAGATTGTCCATTAGGAATAGGCACAGAGGAATCAGGTGGGATCCAAATGCCTAAGCTGCAGTGTGGTAATGGTTGGTTGCACAATTCTGTACATTCACTAAGGTCACTGAATATAGACACCACGGGTGAGTTTCACGTCTATAAATACAGCTTTTTTAAAGAGGGAAAAGGAAGACAGAGCACACAGAGAAGCCTGGGAAGTAGTGGCCAACAACGTTCTGATGATTTTGCATTTCACATATGAGTTTTTCTTGCCCAATTATTTTCCTTTCTCAAGTTATTTTTTATCAGATAAAATTTCTACTTTATATGTTTATTGTTTTTGCACTTGAAAATTCTTATTAGCAAAAAAATAACAGAAAAATATCAAACATAGTCCTACTATACAAGTGAATATCCCAGCAACTAAAAGCCCTTCCAGAATTCGTGCTTGTTTGTCTACTTGTACTAAGATTTCCTGCAATGCTGTTAAGAGACCACTTTTCCTTAATTTCTGCTCTGTTAAAGAAGGCATTTCTAAGTGAATTATAGCAGGTGCTTTTGTTATTATTATTTTATGATGTTGATACATTTATGGTGTATTTACATCAATTAATGTGTGTCAATTTTCAGGACTGGTTCCCCAAGGTGAGGCCAACTTTGCCCCATCTCTAAGCCCTGGGAGCTCCATGGTGCCGATGCCAATCCCTCCTCAAAACTCTCTGCTCCAACAAACTCCACCCACTTCTGGGTACCAGTCACCAGACATGAAGGCCTGGCAGCAAGGAACAATGGGAAACAACAAGTAAGGGGATGGTTTTTCTGTATGAGAACCCCTGGCATTCTGCAGCTCACAAGAGCAGCCATGCTTCCCTAAGGTGATTGTGTGTTCACAATCCAGGTAGACTGGTTACTACCACTTGCGTGATAGAAGGAACTGAATTTTGTTGTCAGCAAAAGGAAATAGGATTGTTAATGCATGAAGCATCAATTCATCAGTTAGGCACATTTGTGCGTTTACATTGTAAGGGTCTAGTGGCTCTGGCCTTCTTACCCCAGTCTTCACTCACCTGAGGGATGAGGCCCGTGCCTATCAGTAACAACTTTTCCAGGACAGATGTAGAAAATATGTTGTTATCTCAGGTACAGAAAAAGGCCAAACTTGATATCCACTGATTAAAATAAATTCTCTATAAACTATGATGATAAGAAAATCTTTTTATTGAAAATAGAGCAGATAATTTCTTAAAGCCACACAAGTAAAATGTTAGAGTTCACATAGCCTCACTCCACTCAGAGTGTTTGAGCGCTCTCAGACAATACCCAACAGTCCTGAGGCTTCTAAAGTCATCTGCTTCACCCGCTCTTGCATGTCTGGAGTCTCAGTGGCCTCATCCTACCCGGTTAGCTTATAAAATTACCTCGCTGAGTCTTTTTTTTTTTTAATTCTGAATGCTGAACTTTTCACACATCACTTGATTTTATAAAGATTTTAATTTGGTTGTGTCTTGGTTCTGATGACAGGGAAACCATTTAGTCTGACAATATAATAAGTAAGGCAGTTAAAGTTGAAAACATAAAACCATATTCTCTTAAAGTTCATTGAAAGGTGAGAGAGGAAGCTTTTGTGAGAGAACTGTGTAGCTCTCAGTGAAGACTGTGAGTAAATGGGTTGGGAGTGGAACCATCTCTGAAACATGCAAGAAGCATTCAGCCTCTTAGTGCGTTCTAATCCCAACTTCCTGACTCACTTAAGACTGCATGGTCTGTCATTATAATTGCACCCTGTAGGCACGAAGCCCCCTTTTCCAGCTCTTTCTGCTGTGCTTAGACACAGCAACTCCCCAGTGAAACCCTGGGGTAAATGCTCCATACTGGAGGCACCTATATATTTAATGTAAATATGAGTGGCTAGCAGTATAGCTCAGCAGGGAAGTTCTTACTTAGCACATACAAGCCATGAGGTAGAGTCCCTGGAAACAGAGATATGGACAGAGAATAGGGAGGAAGTAAAGGAGAAAGAAGAGAGAAGAGAGGGAGGAAAGGAAGGGGAACAACTGGGAAGCCATGCTGACAGGTTTCACTAACCTGTCTCTGTTCCACCTTGCACTTTAATTCCCTGAAAGACTGTGCTCTGTTCACCTCCGCCCCCGTCCTGTCAAGCCAGTCAGGCTCATCTTCTCCACCAAAGAGTGTTCCTGCCACAGTGGTTAGTGTCCTGTGTGGTGCCAGGTGCAATTCATGTCAGCAGCATTTGATATATTTACCTTTTTAAAGTTCTTTCTTCTTTCGGATTTTGGAACGCCTTTTTTTCTTGCTCTCTTGCTGTTGATGACTTCCCTCCTACTTAGTCTCTCTTGCTGGAGACCATCATTTGCTAGGAGGTAAGCGCCTTGGCCTCCAGGCAAGCCCAGGAATCCATCCTAGGATCTCTTTCTCACAACTTGTTCTCTTGGCCATAACCTCCAGTCTTAAGGCAAGCATTGTGGCAAACCTGTAATCTCAACGTTTGGGAAGTAGAGACAAGAGGATCAGGAATTCAGGATTGACTTCCATTTCTTAGTGAGTACAAGGCCCTGTTAAAAAAAATATAGAGTACCTGCCTAACTCCTGAAACCACATCAAAATGCCAGGACTGTTGGCCCCAGTTTATAATCCAAGACTGGAGAATCCCTGAGCTCTCTGACATACGTCTAAATGGCGAGCTTCAGGTCAGTAAGAGATCCTGATCCACAGGAAGTAGATGATAGTTCTGAAGAGGACAGCCAGCCAACCCAGGCCCTCACACACAGTCATGGCCTCATTCAACCCATCTCTCTCCTTCTAGACCTACTGTAGCAAGTGTCTGTACACTTAGTCTTTTATGTAAAATCTAATCTCTAGGCTATACATCTCCCCAAATGTCATACTGTATATCCAACTGCCTAACTGCCATCTCAGACTCAGAAGTCTAAAGCCATCACAAACCTAACTGATACTCTTCCTAAAACCTGATCTCCTACCTTTCTCCATCTTAGTACGTGACAACTTCATTCTTATAGTTGTTGTTTTTCACGTCTCATATCAAACAAACCAACAAATCACGCCATTGCCCCACCCACCTATACATCTAACACGCTTGACCTATAGCACCCTGTATCACAGTAGCTTCCTGTCTTAGCTATAGCCAGAGTACTGGCCAGACTCCCAAGGCAGATATCAGAACTCCAACTGTTACACCGAATCTATGTGTCCTAGAACTGGTCTGTGTCTGGGTCACGCTCATCTATCTGTGTGGAGAGCTCCACACAGACCTTAGAGTGGTTCTCAGTAGAACCACTGTAAAAGCCACACCCTCCTGTTTCTCAGACGTACTTAAACAAGGACCTTTTTGGTTATTACTAATCTGTAGCACCAATGGGAACCACTCTGGACCAGGTGTCTTCATCTTTCTCTTTCTCTTTTCTCTCTCTCTCTCTCTCTCTCTCTCTCTCTCTCTCTCTCTCTCTCTCTCTGGGTTGAAAAATAAGTAGCACTACTTAAAATAGCAGTGATCATCCCTGTGAGGTGGACAGGAACGCAGGGTACATGAGAACTGGACCTAAGGTGCCGTGAGTCTAGCTGACCTACAGCAGTGGTTAAGGCCACAGAGGGGTCTGTCTTCTTCCCTTGATGGAAAAAAGTAAAGTGTAATTAAGAACAGTCCAAAGGAACACAAGTTAATATACAGTTCCGAGTGTAAATCTGAAGGAAAATTAAGCTCTAACTAAGCTTTCTTCAGTTTAACATCACCGCAGTTCTTAGAACTTCCATGTGTGTTAACTTACGGAGCTTTGCTCCCCACAGGGATGACTTGGGTACCAATTGACAAAGGAATGCTAAGGCGAAATGTTCTTGTTGGAAAGTGAATGCAGGTTAATAGACGAGATTAGTCCCTTTAGTTGTAGGAACACTGCCTAACAAGCATACACACTGTGCAGACTTGAAAGGTTCATAGATGCATTATTGACTGTTTCTGAGGTTTATAATTTTCAGTGTTTTATAATTAACGTGGGGAGAAAATTGCTACTTTTCTTTATCCATGATGAATAGACTTTTTCTTGGCTTGTTGATTTCAGTATGATTACCTTAATGGACTGAAGCTATAGTTGTCAGGAAGTCCTACTTACCACTTGAGAGCTAACAAGGAATAAATAAGTAACAACTGGCAAAATCATTTTTGGAATCAGAAATTACGATTGAGTAACAATCAAAATATTTGGTATTTTTAGATCTTACAAAAGACAAACTGTTTTCTTTTAGAAGTATACATTTGTGTCATTGACAGTTTTTTTCAGAGTTTGTATATAAAGTTCCAATTTGAATTTACTTGAAATTTATTCCAAATTACTTTAACTACTAAAATAAACTTACCTTACATTTGAGATCCTTGAACTAGTAACAGTCCAAAGCCTGACCACGAATAAGTACAGAGCTCAGTTTAAACAAGCTCTCTGCAAAGCACAGCTGCCTTTGTATGTTGTTTCCAAGAAAAGATGTGAAATTTATCTACGCTCACCACTGAGGGGGAAACTGGACATGAACCATTTCATTATTAAGCCCATTAGGCAGAATTCAGAATGTACCTGAATTATGATCTGCTCTAATATATATTTACATGTATTTAAAATGTAAAATACTGTATTAGGAATTCTGTCTAATAAAAACAAACTCCAGTCCCATTAACCCCATGTTCATGAACAGTGCATGTAACCTGGATTGTTTTTGAGTTAACAGTGTGTTCAGTCAAGCCGTCCAGAGCCAGCCTGCCCCTGCACAGCCAGGAGTGTACAACAACATGAGCATCACCGTGTCCATGGCAGGTGGAAACGCAAACGTTCAGAACATGAATCCAATGATGGGCCAGATGCAAATGAGCTCTCTGCAGATGCCAGGGATGAACACTGTGTGCTCTGAGCAGGTAAGCAGCAGAGTTGGCAGCTTTGCCACACACAACACAGCACTGTCAACTACCGAGGAAAACCAGGTATGTTGACAGTTATCAGCAGGAACCATGCTTCTTTATCCCTTCTCACTGTCTGATTAGTACTCATCCCTGAAAGTTAGAACAGGAGATCAGTGGTTAAGAGCATCCGCTGCTCTTCCAGAAAACCAGGGCTTAATTTCCAGCACCGACATGGGGGCTCACAATTATCCGCAATTCCAAGAATCCCAACACCCTCTTCTGGCCTCTGCATGTATTTAGTGTACAGGTATACACATAAACAAAATACAAAAATAAAAATAAAAAATATAGAATGGACCAGACAAACGGCTCAATGGGTAAAGGTGCTTGCTAGCCAGGCCTGACTTCCTGCGTTCAGTCCCTGGGACCCATAGGGCCCACAGGTTAAAAGGAGAGAACTGACTCCTGCAAATTTTCTTCTGACACCCCCAAGAATATTATAGAATTATAGAATAACATTATAACAATTTTATAGAATACATACATACATACATACATACATACAAACGTACACACACACACACACACACACACACACACACACAAACACTGGCTATCTTTTCTATAGATTTCCTTTTTTTGAATTCCTGTTTCCCAGAAATTATATAGTAAGCCTAAGGAAACAGAACCTAGTAACTCAGTAATCTGTATTGTTTTGTTTACTTTTTGAGACAAGGTTTCATGTAGCCCAGGCTAGCCTACAGCTGGCTATGTGAAGGAGGATGATCTTGAACTCCTGCTCTCCTTCCTCTACCTCCCAATTACTGGGTCCTTCAGTGCCCATCTTGTAGTAAAATAAAGGCACAAAATTAAATTAATTTTATCTTTGTTATTATTAGATTAGGTTATTCACTATTTCCTTTAGATTAAAACAAAATATAATTGGGTAAAAATATATCTAACAGGTATTCCTTATGTAGTTGTATTTTACATTTTTGTTTAATTCAGTAGTCTTTGCCTTTTAATTAGATCAGTTAGTCCATGTATATTTAATGTGGTTATATAGTCTTGCTGGGCCTGGAACTCATTATGTAGGCCAGGCTGGTATTGAAGGCATACACTACCATGCCCCCATGGTATGGTTGGGTTTAAATAGTCCATCTTATTTGTTCTTGCTTTGTCCTCTTTTTGACTTTTTGTATGTATGAATGAATGTTTCTTTGTTTTATCTACTTTGTTGGCTTATCCACCATCATATAACTGTCTGACTACCTCTGCTTTAGCACTTATATTCTTTCACTTTCCATAGCCATCATCATGTCATATGTAGTGGAAGAATCTTATACAGTGTGTTTCCACTTAGCCCTCCTATGTTATCACTCCTATTATATCTGTGTATGTTATATATGCCTCACTACATCATTACTTTTCAGTCAACTGTTTTTAAATTTTAAGTAATTTCTCTGTATTTGCCCATCTGGTATAATTCCCTACTTCCTGTAGTGTTTTTCATGGTGCAGGTCTGCTGCCAAGTCTGGCTTTATAAGTCTCTGTTCCTGCTTTATCTCCAGAAGTACTTTCCCTGAGCTCCAGTGCGGCAGTGTGAACTTTCAGGACAGTAAACTGCTGCCTCCCAGCTCATCCTGATGAGAGGTTTATTTCTGCTGTCGTTTTATCCTCTTTGTAATGGACTTCCAGTAATTGATTATGACATGCTTTTCTTTGTTTCCTGTTCTTGGGACTTATTTAGATTCTTGGTCCATGAATGTATAATTTTCATCAAATTATAGGAAAGTGTTAGTCATTCTTCAAACTTGTTTTTTCTGACACTATCCCTTCCCTCCAGTAACACATATAGTAGATCATTCACTGATACCCTGGGGCTGAAGGAGGGAGTGGATCCTGTCGCCCAGGCTGACCCCAACCAAGGATAACCTTGAACTTCTGATCTTCCTGTTTCTTCAAGTATTGTGATTACAGACATGTGCCACCATACCTGATTTTTTTATGTGATGCTGAGTATTGAATTCAAGGCTTCATGTACCCCAGCAAGCACTTAGTCAGCTAAGCTGTATCTGAGGCCCCTATGTGTTTGTTTTGGTTTTTTTCATTATCTAATCTGCTAATTTTGTCTGGTATGTTTTTCATCTCAGACATTTCAATATCTAGATGTTATCTATGAATCTTTTCTTTTTCAAATTGCTAACATACCTTTCATCTTTCCTCTGCTGTCTTCTTACGTTGTTGAGTCAGCTCCCTCCTTCACTTGTATGTAGATCTGGAGATGGAACTCAGGTCACTGGGCCTGTGCAGAAGGTGCTTTACCTGCTGAGTCATCCTGTTAGATGAGACTGAGTCTCTTGCCAGCTCTCTATCTTTTTTGAATGAGCCAGTTTTTCATTATTTCATTTCTTGAATTTGAAGTATTCTTTAGTTACAACCTTGGCTTAAGATTCATTGCCACAGCCTTAACTACTATCGAGATACAGTAACCATTTTACAGGGTTTTCCCTCAATCAATTTTGCAGACGCTTACCCACTAGGGGTAGTTTCTTGTTGCCATTAACCTTCATTAGGTTGGCTTGGTGTTCATCACAAAGGGAGGCCTCCACCAACTGGAAGTATTTCAGCTCATCACAGGTGGACACAAGTGCACAAAGATGGACGTGGTGCTTCTAAGGCCTTAGCAACTTCACAATTCAAGTGCTAGACCATCGTGTATGTCTTCAGGGCAGTTTCTGTCCTCCTACAGTCAGTGTTAACATCTGTCACACTTCTCTCAGCAATGACTTCCTTAGGTATGGCAGTGAGTTCTATGAGAAACTGAGCAACTGATCTCGAGCACCCTAAGCCTCTACTTTTATAGGACTTGGCAATGGCAAAGTAAGAGCTCTTCTTGCCTCTTGAACATATGGAAAGCAACCATCTTAAATTCTCACCTGGCAAGTCCCGGCACCTGAGCTGTCCTGGAACTGATTCCAGTTCACTGGTTTTCTTTTCATTATGGCTCATGGTTGTCTGTTCTATATGTGACTGGTAATTTTTTTGTTCAACATAAGACTGTGAAAATTTACTATCTATCTTCTTAAAAATATTTCTGATCTTTGTTATGGGAAGCAGTTAGGTTCCCTGGAAGCAATTTGATCCTTTCGGGTCTTACTTTTTATTTGGCATAAAGCAGTATTTATATGCACTTTTGCCTTAGTAGTAAGGCTCTACTGTATTTCCTGCTACCTCACGAATCTGGCATTTTTCCACTCTAGCTGTTGAGACAGAGACCCGGTCGGAGCCCTGTGTGGGTTTTTTGGGATTATCCATGTTATTTATTCAGGCACCTCTTTCCTCTACATTGTGAGCCAGAGGACCTTACACATTTTCAGACCTGTCTCTTTGACCTTTTCTCCTTTGATATTCTTCCCTGGGAATTCCAACAGCTTCTAAACTCAAGGCGCCTTCTCAACTGTGGACTAGAAAATTGCTACAATAGGGAGTCCCCAGTAGTTTTCCAGATCTCAGAGATACAGTGCTCTGCATTGCCTTTGTCTGGTGTCTCAAAATGCCTTTGTTCCACACTCTAGCCAGGTTGCGGGCTGGGGGAGGGTTGGAGTTTGGTTTGGATTCCTGAGTTTTGGAGGTTTGTTTGTTTGTTCGTTTGTTTGTTGTGAATTCAGACAGTGGTATAAATATGATCTTTGCTACTGATTTCTTTTTAAGATTTATTAAGTTTGTGTGTGTGTGTGTGTGTGTGTGTGTGTGTGTGTGTGTGCGTGTGTGTTCATGTATATGTGTGCAGGTGGGTGTGTGCATGTCTTCAGGTGCATGCATTCTTGTGGGTATGTGCACCCATATGTAAGTGCAGTTGCCTGCAGAAGCCAGAGGCATTGGACTCCCCTGGAGCTGGAGTTATAGATGGGTTGAGCCACCTGATATGGGTGCTAAAAGCCAAACTCAGATCCTCTTCAAGAGTAACTCACCATCTCTCCAGCCCTTTGTTACTGGTTCTTAACTGAGGTGGTGAATCAGCTTGAGTGTGTATCCCTGTGTGAGAGGAGAGAGAGTAAGTCAAGGAAAGACAGACGGAAAAAAGAATTTGCTCTTTATTCATGTCAATTATTAGAATATACAGAAAAGTATGCAACTTAATGATTCTCACAAGCACAACACTCCAGGCAACCACCTAGGTCAGCAAGAGAGCAGAACCAGCATCCGGAAGTCCTCATAGTCTCTACCCACAAGGGAGCTTCTGTCTGACTCTGGCAATGTCATAAATGGCTGTTAGGTTGGCAGTCCTCCTAGAACTTTCCTGTCTGTCTTATTGAAGACTGTGGTTTTCAGCTTAAACAACTAGCTGAAAATTGGGTCTTTGTTTATCCCTAATAGATGAATGATCCAGCACTGAGACACACAGGCCTCTACTGCAACCAGCTCTCATCCACTGACCTTCTCAAAACCGAAGCAGATGGAAACCAGGTCAGTAAGAAAGAAAATCCTAGTGCAGAGCTGGCAGATGCAATCACTCTGGAGACGTGGAGGACGTCACATGACATGGTTAAGAGCCGAACCCTGGAAGTCAGACGTGGGTGTGGTCCCTGGCTCTTTCCTTCCCAGCCTTGGCACTGTGGATTTTTAAAGTTCTCTCGAGCTCTGTATGACTACAGAACGGCCAACATGCTTGCTTACTGGGCGTTGAGAAGGTTAAATGAGATAAGCTGGCAAAGGGCGTATTTAGTTCCTGGTCAGATAGTGCAGTCACAGATGTGGCCACTAATAGTGATACGAGCTCTGCGGTAAACCAGTGTTCTAAAATGCTGTAATCAAAGATCTCAGAATAGTTCAGTACTGAGACAAAGCAGTGTCTGCTCTGCACTGTGCCTCCCTAGCAGGGCGCTTCTGAACAGCAAAGTAGCAAGGTGGTCTCTTCTAAATTTAGGGGTGGGGTTAATTCACTTTGGCAGCTGATTTAGTCTTCGATCTCTTACTATTAAGACAGGTGTCAGGGCACACAGACATAAAAATGCATACATCCTCACTGTAAAATGTATGACTTGCAGGGGGCCGTGCTCTCCACAGTGGGCCTATCTCATTTAACCTTCCATTGTAACTGTGGAGGCTGTAGTACTCCTTTCCTTCACAGACGAAGAGACGGAACCTGAGGGAGGACCTTTAACTGTGGGCATTATTCACAAGCTAGAGAGATCTTCCCACCCCCAGAGCCTTCTCGGGACCTGTTAAAGGTGCAGCACACAGAACCATGCATATAAAGTGTTGTGTAAACAAAGAAGGTAGACTACCAAATATGTGTGTATCAAAATCCTAGCATCCACAGAGAGGATAAACAGGGATGACACACAGCTCAGTGGCTCGTCTATCTCACAGAAGGCTCTGGGTTCTATCCCAGTACTGAAAAAAAAAAAAATCAATGAATGAAGCTAAGATGGTCGGAGGACATTTACATGGGAGATGGACTAAGCTAGGCTTGAACAACAATCCTCAGGTCATGTGAAGGAGAAAAGCGTGACAGTTGTTGGGATCCGGAGGCAGGAATAGCTATACCGTCATATAGTTATAGGAAGCCACAGCCACTGAGAACAAAAAGTGTGTGACAAGAAACCATGGCAGTCAGTAGGCAGTGGTAGCACACGCCTTTAATCCCAGCACTCAGAAGGCAGAAGTAGGTGGATCTGTGAGTTTAAGGCCAGCCTGGTTTACAGAGTGAATCTAGGACAGCCAGGGCTATGTAGAGAAACCCTGTCTTAAGACAGACAGACAGACAGACAGAGAGAGGTTGAGGACAGAGGAAGGGAGGGGAGAGACAGAGAGACAGAGATAGACAGAGAGAGAGAGAGAGAGAGTGTCAGTCACAGGAACCAAGAGGCAGAGTAGATGGCGTCACACTTGACTTGAATGCTGAGTGCAGGAACCTGGGCTCTGTCCTGGTGACAAAGCCATCCCTGAAGGAGATGACTGTTAACACACTCGTTGGCTAGAGGAGAAGGAAGGGACGTTGGGGTTCAGAATGGGAAGTGAGTCCAGAGGCCGTGTCCAGAGGCTGAGCTGTAGTGCACTTGATCTAAGTCCTGTGAGGTAAAAATGGGCATTTGTGATGGAAAATGGAAGTCAGTTGTCGTCCACTAGATGTTGAAAGTCACCTTCATACAGACATGTCCGAGCAGCATGACAGATGGCTCCACACCCAGGTGTTGAGAGTCTAGCGTCCTCAGACAGTGCTTGAGTTAGGGTGAACAGTGCAGGGACTGGGGGAGTCTGGAGCTGCGTCCTCTCTCCTCGCCAGCACGTTTCCAGCTCCCCTGTCAGCCTCTGCCTGCCTGTGCAGACGTAGGAGTTTAAGTCTCTTTAGGTCTGGTCTCAGGCATCCTCATAAACGTTTTGGAATCTGATGTAATCTTTATAATTTTTATATACTCTTTTAAAATACTCTTTTTTTTTAAAGAAGCAGAATTTTCTTTCTAGTTTGTTTTGTGGTTCCTTTCTTTATCAGGATTGTTTTAAAATATTTAGGGAAGAAAATCACCTATGATGTTCTCCTCCAATATTTCATACTTACAAACAAATAAGCATAGAATTTTTGTGTTGCTTTTAAAACAAAAGCATCATTGTTTTGCTCATGTGAAAGTCCAGTGTGATAATCTTCATTCATTGTAGCCCAGCACGATGTCTTCTTATCCCTCATTCTGTGTTTGCCAGACAGAAACTGGAAACTGAGTTAGACAGAACTAGAGACATCACAGGAATAGTGGCATGCAGACTGGCGTACAGAAAAAGGGAAGACGAAGGGAGTACCAAGGTTCAGCTGCGTGAGGACAGACAGAAAAGAGGAAAGGAACACGGAGTGAAGAAGCAGGGCGTGGGTTGGGAGGCTGGTGTGAGAAAAGAAGGCCCTGTGAGTTTCTAGAAGAGAAAGAATGGGATCAGTAGCTACAAGACCCACTGTGAGACGGATACAGCAGCTGGAAATGGACCAAAGATGGTGTGTGACAGTCTCGTGAGAGAGAGATCAGGGAAGGAGCCCAGCAGAGCCAGGAGCCAAGCCCGAGAAGCTGGTGACTAAGGATGACGGGGAAGGAGGGATGCTAGCCTAACTCAGCAGACTGAAGGGCTCCATGGCTGTCTGTGTCCGAGAGAGGGAGTCAAGGGGCAGACAAGGGAGTAAGACTAAGGAGACCACAGGCTAGCCTGACACAGACACTTGGTGACAGGACACTGGTCAGTTGGGCAGTGGGGGTAATGGAAACAGCTTATATTCCATTTAGAACATTTTCAGAAAAGTTGAATAAACTGGATGCATTAGTGATAAATGACCAATATAAGATGTTACTAATATAAAATCCTCTACAACCTATTAAATATGAGGCACATCTGCCAAAAGTCTTACTTACTGAGCTACCTTAGAAAGCATTTCCATTTGTCACCTGGGGCATTCGGAAGTGTGGCCTCTTAATCAATTCTGTAGACAATGTTTTAATAAGGCTAGTGTGGAAAGACTAATACTGCTTTTGTTTTCCAGTAGGAGATGTCAGAACTATGTAAGTTTAGACATTTTAAGGAATACATTCATTTATTATAATATACTACTAGAAATAAAGGGAAATTTATACTGTTCTCAAATGATGTTTATTGGTTTTTGAGCTTGTGTGTTTGAGTAAGTTGTCTATGAGGGAGAAAAAATCAGAGACAAAATGTCTCTGCTGCTCTGTGTTGTGTGAGGAGCTGTGTACAGTGTGTGACACTAACTGTCTAGATGTGAGCCTCAGGATGCCAGTGCCGGCAGAGTGCGGTGACTTTATTTTGCTAATACTCAGTGAAAGCCCTTATTTCTCAGTGACATAAAAAATATTTTCCCATTAAAACTCATCCATTGAATGATCTTGAGCTAGTTTTCCAATTAGCATGTGATTTTTTAAAGCCCACCACTGTACCCCCAAACTCTGAAGCTGGGCTTTCCCTGGCCGTGACAGTGTTAGGGAAGACACTTTGGGTCCAGATGGCAACACTGTAGGAGGCGTGACCAGTCCAGGTTTGGTTTTATTTTAAGTGTGAACTTTCCAGAACCCTGAGCAAAATGAGTGCAGCGATTTTCTTTTTGTAGGACAAGAAGACAGAAGAGTTCTTCTCTGTGGTGACTACAGACTAGAGGAGCTCTAGTGAGTTTCCACTTCACGTAGTACCCACTCATAAGCCGGGGGGGCAGGCCCTTCTGTCTAAACACATCTTTTATCTGTGTTCCAGCAGGTGCAGCAGCTTCAGGTGTTTGCTGACGTCCAGTGTACAGTGAACCTGGTAGGCGGGGACCCTTACCTGAACCAGCCTGGTCCACTGGGAACTCAAAAACCCACGTCAGGACCACAGACCCCCCAGGCCCAGCAGAAGAGCCTCCTTCAGCAGCTACTGACTGAATAACCACTTTTAAAGGAATGTGAAATTTAAATAATAGACATGCAGAGTTATACAAATATATTATATATTTTTCTGAGATTTTTGATATCTCAATCTGCAGCCATTCTTCAGGTCGTAGCATTTGGAGCAAAAAAAAAAAAAAAAAAAAAAAAAGAAAAAAGTTCACTTTTGTTGGGAGATTGAGAGGTGGTGTTTTTGTTTCCTTCTTTGTAAAGGCCTTGGATATTGAAAAGAATAACAAGGCAGAACAGTTGGACAATCTTATTTCTTGAGCCAAAAGTTAATTATTCTTATTTTTATAATCAGTCATTGGCTTCTTATCTGGATAAAGGCTTTTGGAGGGAAACCAAAATAACGAGTTCGGAGGGGAGGACGAAGCCCCGCCTCACTGGCTCAGCCCTGTCCCTGCCCCGGAAGAAGAGCCTTGGGGCTCCACCTGTCTGTCCACCAAAGGCTGTCACCTCCTCCCACCACAGCCTCCCCTCCCCTGCCCCAGGCAGCTTGTGCGTACAATCAGCTTCTTCAAGCAACTCCGCCCGATCTGTTGGCACCGAGAGATTATTTTGCGTCTACACATGTACCCTTCTCCTTTTTATAAAGATGGATTTAAACCACGATGCCTCCAGGAGAGAGGATGAAATGGGTGTGTTCACCACGGAATCCAAAAATGCAGTTTGGGGGAAAATGCAATAATTTTTGATAAGATGGGTGAAGGACAGGAACCGAGTTCTATCAATTATTGTAGATAGGATTTTCTGACTAAGTCTGCGGGGAAGGCAGCCTGTTCTTTCTGCTTTTACTCTGTTAACAGCAAGGTAGCTAAAGTTATTTAAAATAAAATGAAGTTTATGATCCGAGTAGCTTTTTTTCCCTTAAATCTCACTGTAAATATATTTTGATTTCTTGTAGAAATTGATTTTGTTCTGTTTAATTTTATGCTTTTTTTCATCCTCTTGGTTTTTCTAAATTTGTGTGTGAAATATAATGTTGATTGAACTGCAATTACATTTGGCTGGTAATTTCGTTATCCCAGTAACTGTGAAGCCATGTATGGATTTACTTTGGGTCTCATCAAAGTGGCACCGCTGGAAAGAGCAATTCTAGCTGAGCTGATCAAAGTACACAGGCCGCTTGTATGAAGGGAAGTCAGCGCTCAAAGAAAATCTCCTCTTTTTGTCTCAGAATAACTTTGGGAATTTGAATTTCCATCAGTGCAAATGTGTTTCTCTGTTCTGCTCCAAGGCCCTCGTCTTGTTACTCTGCCACATCCCGGCTCACCCTGGCCCCCCAAGAAAGGAGCCAGCAAACTGACTCTAGTGCTAGCAGTTCTGCTACAGGCTGGGAGAGCTTGAGCAAGCATGGCCAGAGAGGCCAAGGGAGACCTCCCGTGCTAACCTTGCCCGACACCTGGCCTGTGGGCGACAACACTGACCTTCTGCACCAGCTACCTCTGCTCGCACGGCAGAGAAAAGGCCATAAGAACCAATGCAGATGAGGAGCATGGACTCAAGACTTCAAGGAAGAAGCCATTTCCCCAGGTCCTTCCTTCTGCATCTCACCGCCCCTGGTACAAACAACTCCATAAGAACAGCATCTACTCAGAAACTACAGGACTTTGAAACTGGTGGAAGGGCTCATGTGGTAGCAGCTATGAAACAGAAATAGGACCCTCAGTTACAGACATTCTCTTTTTTAGTTTTCCAGAAAGTGCATCCCTGATCTCATCCATTTCCAGCTTGAAAGCCCAGCCATGTTACTCTAGTTCCTACCAAACTGCTCTAAGAGGTCGTTTCCATTTTGTTTGTGATAATAAACGTGCAGACTTCAGGAAGTCCACCTTTAATTCAGCATTCCAGATGGAGTTTCCTGACTCCGCGCTTGTGCGTAAGGACCTAGAAAAGAACAGCAGGAAGGAAAGTTGGAGATGCTAATGTCCTCCCCCATCCCCACTGCACCTTAAAGTATGCATGTCACCTTCAAGGTTTTATAATTGCACTGTTTGTTTTATGTATGTACAGATTAAAATTATTGCTACATTTGAGGAAAATAAAATTGCTTGCTTCTATGTAATTCCTGTCATTCCACAGGAAATTGACTTTTCCAGCTACTGAATAGAATTTGTTTAACAACCTCATGGGCTGTCTCTTCATTTATGCGCTGTGGAGGGGAGGGGACATATAGAAAGATTTTGATGAGACCAATGTCACGATGTTACGAGGGGGGGGGAGCTTGAGGAAATGCTGACTTAACTGTGCCATTGGTCTGATGAGTAAACCCTGTTGTGTCTGGGGCTAGCATATATCCAGGCAACACTAAAGAACTGTGAAAAAGCATACCTCTCTCAGTTACTGATACAGGTGGAATTCTACTCAAGGATGCTGCTTCAGTGTGATGGTGCACTCTATAAACGTTAGGCCCTGTCAGGAAGACGACTCAGCATCTGGAAGCCCAGCAACTTCAGTTCTGTCCTAGAAACCATGGTGGAAAGAGAGGGCTCCTCATCCCTGAAAGTCGTCCCCTGACCTCCAGAGGAGTGCTATGCTGTGTGTACACACACACACACACACACACACACACACACACACACACACACCAATAATAATTTTAGTTTAAACTTAGACCCTCAGTAGAGCCAATTCCGGAGGGCCTGTTTCTCATGTATATCCCCACACATAATTGCAGACTTGGAATCTGCTGTTTAAAATCATATTCCAAAATGAAATAATACATTTTTCCCATAGGATGAGAGGAATGTGATACTCCTTTTAGATGAGGCCTCCCACTGGTGTAAAGTTATCCTGAATGGCAGTGAAGAGAGAACAGCAGACAGAAACAGTGAGGAAAGCTGAGGTGCGAGAATGAGGACACTGCCTGCCTTGTGGTCTTGTCTAGGGAAGATTCCATTAACAGAGAGGTTCCTAGAAGCTGCCTCTTGGGCTGACCAAGCAAAAGAAAGGATAGTTGTCTGCTTACACAGTGCTAATCCTGTGCTGACATTAACTGCTCTTGTCAGAAACGCACCTGCACTTGAATATGCTGAATGGTCCCTGACCATTCCCCTGCCTCTACGTTCCACTGATTTAATTGAGCCCATGCATTCTTTTTGCTGGAGGTTGAGCCTGTTCTGCCAGCAATGTTAGTTTTCTTTGCCTGTTTTATTTTCATTGCTACCATAATCTTAATATTGAAAAACAAAAGGCTCTGCCATCATTTACTTACTCGACATATTTTATTCCTTACCCAAGGCTCCAGGAATAAGAAAGGGTGAAAACAGAATTGGCCCCTGCCCTGTGCTAACTTGTGGGGAGTGGCACAAAGGAGGGAGAGGTCTCTGAGAGAGGCCACACCTGGAGGTCAGCGCAGGCTCCCTTGCACAGAGATGACATTGGAGGTGAGGTACTGAGAGTACAGCAGACAGCGCCGGGAAGGGTGGGTCCAGGACAGATTTGAGGAGCACAGGAAGGTGGAGATGGGAGCCATAGAAAGCTGACTTCTGGGTCAAACAAGCCCTCAGGGTTCTGTCAGCTGGTGGGGCTGGAAAGTAGCTGAAGGGGCCGACTCTAGTAGGAACCTGTGCTAGGCTTGAGGGCCTTGTTTGGAAATCATAGCATCTGATAGCTAAGGTCTCTTCCATAACTAGCCCTACCCAACCAGAAGCAGAGCCTTCTGTTCCTTCTACCCACCTATGTGTAGCTGGTGACAATATTAAAGACATTCAAAGAATGTACATGTGTGCTCTAACATTTTCTAAGGTGGTTAGGATCACTGCCTCAGCCTCTGCAGACCTTCGAGAGAGCCTCTGCAGACCTGCGAGAGCTGTAAACAGGAAAAAAGTTTCACCGAGTTATGACACAAAAAAAACTGTTTATCAATGTGGGGACATGAAATTCAGCTTTAAAAATGTATCGTGTGTGAGTGTATCGCCTGCATGTGTGTATGTGGGCCACAGGAGAGCCTGATGCCTGCAGAGGGCAGCAGAAGGCATTGGATCCCCTGGAACTGGACTTACAGATGATTGCAAGCCACCATGGAGGTGCTGGGACCGGAACCTGGCACCTCTGCAAAGGCAGCAGTGCTCTAACCACTGAGGCATCCCTCCAGCCTCGTCTTTTAATTGCAGACTCTGGTTTACTGTCGTGAACTAGATGATTCAAGACTGTTAAGAGTCTACAGACTTTAATCTCATGTAGAACTTAAACCCAGCTTTCTTCTGGGAAGTATGCTAAATACAGCTCTGTTATAATGAATTCACCTAGCATGCATGGGACCCTGGGTAGACCCCAGAAGTCTGTGTCTATCAGGATCCTTTCCGTGAAGCCGGGTCATTGTAGAGTCTATAATTCAAAGTCAGAGTTTTCATGGATCACAGTTGGAAGCGTTCTTGTCTGTGCTCACTTTAGATGGTGAAGCCTACCAAGCAGAAACCAAGAGTAAAACGATGAAAGGACCAGCTACTTTCTCATCAAAGAGTCCTCCCATCCCTGTGGCCAAAGGTCCTAAGATTTAGAACAAAGTAAAAAAAAAAAAAAAAAAAATCCCAGGCCATAAAAATAGCTTCTGTTTTTGATGGGCTGGTGTGTGACTGACATGGACATCACCAGGCATAACTGCTTGAGCTGCCGTTTACCACGGTGGAGACTCCATCTTACCTGCGGCAGAGACTCTCGTTCTCTAAGCCAGCGGCTCTCAGCATTTCTAATGTGACCCTTTAATGCAGTTCCTCGTGTTGTGGTGACCCCTAACCATAAAATTATTTCGTTACTACCTCAAAACTGTAATTTTCCTACTGCTATGAAGTGTAATATAAATATCTTATATGCAGGTTATCTGATAGGCGACCCCTGTGAAAGGGTCGCGACCCACAGGTTGAGACTCAGTGCGGCAAATGTTGCTATCCCTTTCCGCTCTAACAGGAAGTTCGCCATCCGCTCTCTCCCCCTGCGTTTCATCTTTCAGCATCCCCACCCCGCAGTGTAGAGCAGGCCCGTTCACAGATCTTGAAACTGAATCCCCAACTTGTGGCGAAGGAGTTCAGAAATTCCGGCCTGTGAGTTAGATGTTGAGCTTTGGGATGAAACCCCTCAGTGTTACACAGAACCACCACTAAAGATGAGACTCTCAGATACCAACAGAAAGGCTGGGAGCCACCAGGGCTCCGTTATCATGGTTGTTTCCGATGGGGTTTCACTTTGTTACATAGACCAGGCTGGCCCCAAACTCATGGAGATCTATCTGGCTCCATTTCTCTACTACTTTAAAGGTACATACCACCGTATCACCATACCACCGTACCTGCTTAAGGCTGATAATTTTTACTTGTATGTGTATTGGGGGAGGGGGGGTTGTTCACATAACAGAGGGCATTAGATGACATCATCTGATTCACTGGATGCTGGAGTCACACAAATTGTGTGTGTGTGTGTGTGTGTGTGTGTGTGTGTGTGTGTGTGTGTGTGTGTGTGTGTGTGTGAGAGCTAGGACCTCAGAAAGAGAGGCAGAAGAGGGCACCAGACCTCATTATAGATGGCTGTGAGCCACCATATGGTTGCTGGGAATTGAACTCAGGACGTCTGGAACAGTGCTCTTAACCACTGAGCTGGCTCTCCAGCCCGAGGAACAAACACTCTTAACCATTCAATGTGTACATTTTTCTAGCTCCACACTGGGAATCCTAATGAATTCAAAATTATTCTTCAGAACTTAAGTTCCATTGAGGCTTCTGACTTTTTTTATTTAGAAAATAAAACAGCTTTGGAAGTTCTTGGTGGCGACTGCTTCCTACTTAGAGCAAATCAGCCCGAGTGTGGCAACCTCTGCTCTCTAGAAAACAAACGTTCCAAGCATGCATCTGGTCTTTATTCTTTGTCTGTTGTTGAGGCAGGGTCTCACTTCATAGACCAGGCAAGCTTTGAGCTTAAAATCCTCCTGCCTCAGCCTCCAGACAGCTGGGAATGGAACCACATTCAGGCTACTACTGGTCCTTATACTCAACTGTTCCCACATTCATTCCTGCCTTGTCTAGAATGATTTCTTTCTAGTTCTCATCCTTCAGGGCCCTGTTCCAGAACCTTCCCCAGGTTACAGCCCTCGCTTTGCACTCAGAGCGGGGTTTCCTTCATCAGCACTTGGCTATATGCACACTGGTCTCTTTCCTCCACTAAGTCGTCTCCTTCAGAAGTCAGACACATCTTTTCCCCTTCTCAGAACCTTCTCGACAGCCCCCTCTTGAATGCTGATTGGAGCAATGGAGTGTTTCAGCTGCTAAGGGACAAGTCGGCACTGAGCTGTCCCCTGGAATCAGGATCTTTGCATTTCTAGAAGGTTACAAATACGTGCACAACTTGCATGGCGCGGTTCTGTTTCTACATTTTCCTTTTTTCACGAATTGTGAAGGAATTCTTTTTTTTTTTTTTTTTTTTTTTTTTTTTTTTTTTTTTTCGGAGCTGGGGAATAGGCAAACACTCTACCACTGAGCTAAATCCCCAACCCCAGGAATTCTTTTTTTTAACCAGTCTTTGAAAGTCTCCAAATGCAGGAACTGAACCAGGTTGAAGATCACTGAAACACTTGCAGGCTTCCTTCCCAAATGAGCAGAAAGTGAATCCCGTCTCTTTCTGATCTGCAGTGTGGACCTCTGAAAAGCAACATTTAGTGTTAAGATGAAGCGGTTGTGGGATGGCTCTGAGATTTCTTAGACTCACCTTCAATGCCAGTGCCTCTGAAAGCTGCCCACTCGAAGTGTGGGGCAGATGGACTGAGTCAGCGAACAGGGAGATCTCAGATCTCAGAGGTCTTACCTGGGATTTCTTTCCTCGAAACAGCCTAGCCCTGCCTAGCTCTGCTTTGCTCTTGGTTCTAAGACGATCGCCATACAGCCTGTCCCAAATCTTAGGCTCCGCGCTGCCTGTTCATTTTCCATTTTAACCTACAAACTTGCATAAACACAAGCACATTTAAATTGATTCTCACCTGAACATTCTTCTGGTGCTAGGAATTACATTTTAAATGATAATTACTCGGTAATCTAGAATTTAGAGTTGAAATCATATGTGGAGAACGGTTCCTATTGAACATTCTCCATTTAAAGACTCAGGTAGCTCTCTTTAGTCTTCAAATTGTTCTCCTAGCTTCTCTTGAAAGTTTTTCACTAAGGAAATCCCCGAGCATATATGGGAGTAGAAGCAAAATGTTTAAGAAAGATATAGCTCCCATCTGTGAACCTATAGCCCTAGGGGGTCTGTCTTAAGTGACCCACTCCTAACTGATTTATCTAATGTAATCTTATGATCCTAAGTCAGTGGATCTCAACCTGTGGATCCCTTTGAGGGCGAGGGTCATGTATCAGATATC
Source organism: Rattus rattus (assembly GCF_011064425.1). Lineage (NCBI taxonomy): Eukaryota > Metazoa > Chordata > Mammalia > Rodentia > Muridae > Rattus > Rattus rattus. The sequence goes on along the minus strand of NC_046160.1, from coordinate 24,903,795 downwards.
CTGCATATTGGATATTTATACTACAATTATAACAGTAGCAAAAACACAGTTATGAAGTGTTGTTGAAAATATTTAATCTTGGGTTTCTACTCCTCCTTACATCATTCAGTTCCCAGATAAAAGACACAACCCCTTTATTTTTATGATAAGCCTTAAAGCACTAGAGCTGGGCAGATCTCTGCCCTCTAGGCTATTAGTGTCTACTCCGCTGTCAATAACCCCGAGTTATAACTTGCCATGTTCTGCCTGGGCCACTCTTACTCTGATTGGCCAGCCCTCATGGCCACGTTCTCATGAGTCACCTACCCCATGGTGTCTCCTCTCTCTACTTTCTCCTCCCCTTTCTATGGTCTCTTGCCTTAGACCCCAAGCCCGAGAATGGAAACCCTGCCTCTCTCTCTTCTGCCTAGCTATAAGCTGTCAGCATCTTTCTTAACCAATCAGGATAACTTGGGGATCAAGGTTACATAGCATCACTTGGTGTACGTGAGAATCTTCTCATCCCTGTGGCAACCAGGGCCAGTATTTGTCATTGTAATACATAGCAACAGACCAACCTTCCACGGTGAAGTAGCGATGTAATAAGTTTAGGGTCCAGGGGTCACCAAAACATAAGGAACTATATTATGGGGTCACAGCATTAGGAAGGTTGAGAACCACTTCGACCTAAGTGAAAGTAAACAGTACCCCCCTCCCTACCCCCAAGGTCTACCTCAAAGAAGCTAGATTCTATAAGGCTTTGTCTTATAAAAACTCAAAATACTTATTTTAGGTGATGAATTTTTAAAAAACAATTTAATAATTGGCCTGAGAGATGGCTTAACAGGTAAAAACATTTGTCACACAAACTTGATAACCTGAGTTTAATCCCCAAAACCTATGTCAAAGTAAAATGAATTATTTATCCTCACTAGTTCCCAATAATGACACAGAGAGACCAAGATTTGTTTCCAAGCTTCACCTCAATATCTGGGCAGTCAAATGATCTGTCTTAACCCCCTAGGCTAATCTGGCTTCCTCCCAGCCAACATACCAATAATACTTGCACTGAGGCCTTCCATTTTTTGCTGAGCTCATCAAGAACTCTTTTCTCTTTCCTCAGGGCAGATCTGCAACTCACTTTCTCTCCCCCTCGCTGGCGAGACTTCTGCCCAGCCACTGGATGGTCAGCATTTATTGACAAGGCAGAGAATAAATGGTAAGAATTATTTGTGCAAACTTGAAATGAGATTTTTTTTTTTAAGATTTATTTTATTTATACGAGCACACTGTAGCTGTCTTCAGACACCCCAGAAGAGGGCATCAGATCTCATTTCCGATGGTTGTGAGCTACCATGTGGTTGCTGGGAATTGAACTCAGGACTTCCGGAAGTGCAGTCAGTGCTCTTAACCACTGAGCCATCTCTCTCTCTCTCTCTCTCTCTCTCTCTCTCTCTCTCTCTCTCTCTCTCTCTCTCGACAGGAGATTCCTAACATAAGCATTACAATGCCACATCCTGATTGAAAGAAGATATGTGAGCCCCAAGAAACGAGCATTTGAATAACACAAGGATACCTTTACACAGCGCCCAGAACTGTTATGCCTACAAGAGTAAATAGAGAAAACTGAACCCACAAAGCCGTCCTGTACTGTGCAGGTGGCATACACACCATACATGTACTATGCACCTATGCACAATCGATGACTGTGACCGTGGCAGGGAGCAAGTGCTGAAGGGAAAATTTAAGTAAGGAGGGAGAGGCAGGAACTCTGAAAGGGAGGAGGAGCCACCATTTAAAATGGGAAAACAGGGGTTGGGATTTAGCTCAGTGGTGAGCGCTTGCCCTAGCAAGCGCAAGGCCCTGGGTTTGGTCCTCAGCTCAAAAAAAAAAAAAAAAAAAAAAAAAAGGAAAACAGAACAGGCCTTCGGGAGAGGTGATGTTTGAGTGACAAGCTAGAGATGAGACAGCAGGAAAGGCCTTATGGAGAGGAGCCAGAGGTGCAGAGTTCTGGGGCGATTGAGGAGCAAGAGAACAGGAGGTAATGGGTCAAAGAGGTTCTGCAGCCTTGGGACTTTTAACAGGGAACAAGTTCTCAGCCTGGGTATTGTGCTGGTTGGTTTTTTTTTTTTTTGGTTCTTTTTTTCGGAGCTGGGGACCGAACCCAGGGCCTTGCGCCTTCTAGGTGGCGCTCTACCGCTGAGCTAAATCCCCCAGCCCGTGCTGGTTGGTTTTAATCAGCTTGACAGAAACCTAGGCGAATCGAGAAGAAGGAATTTTCATTGAGAAAACACCCCTCTGATTAGCCTGTAGGCAAGCCTGTGGGGCGTTGCTTTGCTTTGCTTGGTGACTGGGCAGGTGGAACCGGGTGACACAGAAGGCAGGCTGAGCCAGCTATAGGGGTAAGTCAGTAAGCAGCGCCTCTCCGTGACCTCTGCATCAGCTCCTGCCTCCAGGGTCCTGCCCTGACTTCCTTCCAAAACGGACTATGATGTGGAACTTTAAACTGAAATAACCCCTTTAATCCCGAAGTTGCTATAGAAACCCGAACAGAGTCAGTACTAAGGAACTTTTGTGTTGAAAACAGTTGCAAAGAAAGCAAATGCAGAAGCAAGGAGACCTGCTGGGGAGGTGCTGCAGCAGCAAGAGGTGATTAACTGAACGGGCCCTGATGAGGTCCTGGACGCGGTCCTCAGCCACAGGCAGCAATCTGCTGGCGTCTCAGATGCAGGGTAAGAGGAAGAGTGGGGAAGGGGGAGAACAAAAGTGATTCCCCGGTGTTGGGCCTGGGCAACTGGAAGGATGGAATGGCCCTCACAGAGGCGGGGAAGAAACACATATTTACTTCGCTTCCTGTCATATGTTTAAGATTCCTATCAGGCATCCAAGTGAACTCAGATCAACAGCGGGATAAGCATGGGCCTGAAACTTTGGAGAGAAACTGGGGTTGAAGATACAGGCAGGAAGTCATCGGCAACAGTCTTTAAGGAGACTGTAAAATGACTCCAAGCCAGGTTTTGCAACTATGCCATCCCCTTCCGGGGAGTTTACTCCAAGAATAAAGACTAGTTGATATTTGGAGTCTAGCAGTGTAACTCACCACAGCGACAGTAGAGAAAGGTCATATAGTTGCCTCCATAGGTATAAAAAGATATTTTATTTTTTAAAATCTTTTTATGTTAATTTAATTTTAGAAAAGGAATCCAAAAAAAAAACAAACCCTATAATTTGATTCAGTTAAAAAAAATCTAAAAACATTATTGTTAAATCGATAGCAACCAATGGACTCCTGTTAGCACCACTGCTGTAGGACGAGAGGTCCTAGCCAATGCAATGAGATAAGAAAAAGAAGAAGGGGGTTGGAGAGATGGCTCAGTGGTCCAAAGCACTGGCTGCTCTCTTCCAGAGAACCTGGGTTTGATTCCCAGTATCCACATGATAGGTAGCTCACATCTGCCTGTAATCCCAGGGGATCAAAAGCTCCCTTCTGGCCTCTGTGGGTACAAGGCACACACTTGGTGCACAGACATGCATGCAGAAAATACCCATACATACAAAATAAATAATTAAAAAGTGTTTTAATTCATCACATATAATATATATATATTAATATATATGTAAGTATTTGCCGGCATATGTCTGTGCACCGTGTGTTTGCTGTGCCCATGGAGGCCAGAAGGTGGTGCTATAGTCTCTGGAGCTGGTTGTGTTTCCTTACCCATTATCTTGCTCAAACTTTTAAAACTGTTTTCCAGTGGGTCCTTGTAGGCACAATGTTATTGTGCACTGTGTAATTCAGATGCTGATTTCTGTGCCCGCCTATCTAGTTGCAATCCTTATCTATGTATCTCCCGACTCAATGTCCTGTAAGTATTGCTCCCCATTTATTTTCTGATTTGTCAATAAAAGCCGATCAGCCAATGAGCAGGGGAGAGAATAGGGCAGGATTTCCCTCATAGTCAGGGGAGGGGGCAAGATAGACAGGGGAAGTGGGGATTAGCCATGGGGAGAGTCCAGGAGACATGGGAAAAACAGCTGAAGCAGAGAAAGCAATAAAATAAAGTATCTCAGGGATTTTGGCTGGGAGATAGCCATATTATTTTAGAGGATTAAAATGGAGTAATACTGCTCAGTTGTTGTGCCCTTAAAGCTGGTTAAATAAATATAATAGTCCAGCCTCAATTATTTGGGAGAGGAAAACTACAACACACACTTATTTAAAAGCCATTAACATAACCTAGAATTTAACTTTCCAGCTTCCCCTTCAACTATTACCTTCCCTTCTTCCCTCTGAATTTCCCGAAGTGATCTCCAGCACTCCCCTCCCATTCTTGTCTCAAACTAGAATCTGATTTTCACCCTCAGGCTCTAAACTGCTTTCACTGAGTCTGCAGTGCACTCCCAACTGCTAAAGCCTTTTCAGTTATTTGCTGAAATCCTGTGCTGTTCTTGTTGCTCTCTTGCCCCGAGCTTCCTTTGGCTCCCTGGCCTGGCGCTGCCCTCAGCACTACACAGATTCTTCCGGAGCTCTCTACCCACTCAGGTAAATGTGCCTCAGAGGCCCAAATGTTAAGTGTTTGCTCCTACAGTGACCCTAATAGAAGACAGAGCAGCCTTTAGGAGACAGGACCTAGAGGGAAGTCGTTGGGTAGCCGAGAACATGCCCTTGAAAGAATTCTGGGGCACCACTCTCTTCCGTGTTCTCTTTCTGTTTCCGGGCTATGAGGCAAGAGGCAGGCTTCGCCACATATGTTCTCTTTGTAAGTTAATTATCACATGTGTTTCATTATAGGAATAAGGAGTTGATCAATATACTCATCTTAATATTTTTAGCCTATTCCTATTTATTTATTTATTTATTTATTTATTTTTGAGACAGGACCTTGCTCAACAACAAGATCAGCTTTGAACTCAAGACATCCCCCCTGCCTCAGCTTCCCAGGTGCAGGGCCATTTCTCAAGTCCATAAGCCACAACTCCTAGCTTTCATGTTTCATATAATTCTTTCTACTGAAAAAAATTACTCCATATAAATGGTTATGGGATGGTTTTGTACACTGTGTAATCACATGCTGATTTCTGTGCCAGAGGATCAGGTTGCAGTCCCAACATCGGCATTGTCAAGCATCTCCTGTCTTCGATGGTGTGTAAAAATTATTTTCCATCATCTCTGATTGGTTAATAAGGAGCCAATCAGCCAATAGCAGGGCAGGAGAGGAGGAGGGGGGCTTCTGATCCCAGTGACAGGGTCTCTGATGGGGACCAGAGAGAGGTGGATTCACCAGAGACTCCACCAGAGAGGGTCACCATGGGAGGTCAGATGGAGCAGCCAGGGTGAGACTAAGGTGGTGGGGTGGTAGGTCAGACCAGCGTAGTTGGGTTAGAATAGATGTGAGCCCCTGCCCAGCCATAGTGCAAGAAGCTTTTTAATAAAAACGCCAGGTCTCTATGTCATCATTAAAGAACAAGGGAGGCATAGAAAAGCTCTGTTTACTGTTTAGGGAAGGGAATAATTCTTGGCTGGTAAGACTTTGTGAAGGTGATAAGTTAAATGAAGTTAAGTTCAGGAGAAAGGGGAAGACTAGAAGCATTCTACTATTGAGCGAGAGATGAGAGGCTAGTGACAGGGCAGCAAGGAAAGGAGAGGGAAATGGGGAGCAGGGAAGGGGCAGGGGAGGTAAGGAACCCAAAGGCAACATTTTAAACCTGAGTGAAGTCCATTATTCCTAACCAATATATATATATATATATATATATATATATATATTGTGCTTCAGCAATGACCCACAGATACTACTGGTGCTTATCAACTCTCCTCACTTGAACTTGGTGTCGATGATGATAATGATGATAGTAGCAGGTGCTTACTAATGAGGGCTTTAATTTCAATTTGTGCTGGTTCTCAAGAAACCACCATAATTAGAAGGGAAGAGTACATGAACATTGAAAGGAATCCATAATGCATCAGGATGTAGGCCATTTGGCTCCCCAAACCCAGCTGACATTCTCTTCTACCAGAACATCAGTCACTTGAACAATCGGAACTTCTTCAAATACTGGCTGACTTCTTCCTTGGGGTATGGCCTCAGGGCAATGCAAGTGGCAATATTCTCTGGCTGCTCCACCCACAGCATGTGGTCAACGTTCTTCTGCTGCAGGGTCTCAGCCAGCTCCTTCAAGGTGGTCTCATCAGCAGCCTACGAGTTGCAGAACACACAACACAGACTGAACCACCCAATTAGGAAGTGTCAGAGGATCACAAGAGGGTGGGAGGGCTCTGAAACTGGAGCTGTGGCTCCACCAAAGAGTGTAGGGCAACAGCTGTGTCCACTGGTTTGCTATTTCCTTTCTTTGGGATCTTACCGAAGTGGCTAGGAAGGGACCGAGGAGGAGGCTTGATAGCCCGTTAATCAAATGCAATTTTCTTTTTCGTATTGAATTCTGGTGTATAGTATCTAGTTTCCTTATGGCTGGTGCCTTCTGCAGCTCACCCTCATCCTTCAGCCATCCGTGACCCAGCTGACCACTGGAATGATTTCTAAAGTTACACATATTTCCTTCTCCCTCTCTCATCACCTCAGGCCCAAGCCTAAGTTGATGCAGGACACATCTCTCAACTACTTGATGCAAGAGGGCTCAGTCCACTGTGGGTGGTACCATCCCTAGGCAAGTGTGTTGTTGTAAAAATATAAAAAATAAAAAAGGTATCACTGTCTTTTACCTCACTAGGTTCGGCACCATGGTGCCCCAAGATATCTGCTAGATATCTTGGTGGAAACACACCCCAACTCCTCGGTGGCCCAGTGTCTCCAGCTGCCACACAGTTTGCTATACTCAAATCGTCACATAAAAGAACACACAACACGATAATCTTTGACCCAATTGGTAAGATATAATTGCCCACCTAAACATACAAAGCCCAGTACCATCCATCCCTTAAAAACATTTTTAACAACAACAAAAAAAATTGTAACAACCTGTAAAGGTACAGCATAGAATCTTAACGTCACCCACCATATTGTCCTGCCTCGGCTTCTCTCTCTCCTTCTCCTCTCCTCCTTTCCATTCCAGTCGCCTCCTCTTCCTTCAAACTTCTCTCCCGCCCATCCTTCCTTCTCCTCCAATGACAGGCCTCCTTCTATCCTGTACCTGCCCCTCACCTATATTTTACAAATTCAATGGGGAGAAGGTTCTGGTGAAGTCACCTGATTCCTGAGTACAAGACTAGGCAGCTGTCCTTGGGGCAGTGGAATTAGCATCAAAATACAGATAACTCCAGGGCAAACCACAACACAAGTGGATCTTAACAGTATAAGAAAGGTAGCTGAGAGAGTCAGGGGAGCCACTAAACAGTGTCCCTCAGTGGTTTCTGCTTCAAGATCCTGCCTTGAATTCCTGCTTTAGCTTGTCTAGATGATGGATGTAACCTGTAAGGTGTAATAAACCTTTCCTTCTCAAGTTGATTTTTTTGGCCATGGTATTTATCTCAGCAACAAAAAGCAAACTAGAACGTTGTATTATGCATTCAACCTGAGGATAACTTGTAAGATTTGTTTTGTTTTGTTTTGTTTTGTTCCCTTCAAGTGAGTCCAGGGATAGAACTCAGGTTGTCCGGCTTGGTGGCATATGCCTTTATCCAATGAGCCATCTCACCAACCCTTTTTAATCTACCCTATTATATGGTTTTTGGTTAGCAGAATAGGATCTAAGGCCAAGAGGATCTTGACCTGGATAAAATCACAACTTTTTGAAATTCTAGGAGATCCAGAAGGCTTTCTGGTAAAGAATGTCCTATGGTCCTAACCCTTAAGAGTTAGTCCAGGAGCCAAAGGGATGGCTTAGTGTCTGGGGGATACTGCTCTTTCAGAAGACCAGAGTTTGGTTTCCAGTACCCACACTGAGTTGTTCACACTGCCCATAACTACAGCTGCAGATCCTACATCCTCTTCTGTCTTCCAAAGACACCTGCACTCATGCTCATATACCCCACAGACACACATGCCCACACATAATTTAAGTAATCTTAAAAAAAAAAAGTTAATCCAATGGGTATGTATCATCTAGACGAGAAAGCACCCCTCAGATGTAAACATGTAGGTTGTCACAACAGTCCCTTTGGCCATTGTTCTTCCATTCTCACTCCCTTGACAGTGTTTTTCTACCTAACAATCTCTCTCTAGAGAAACTGGTACTATGTAGATGACAGTTATGAGACTCCAGAGCTTCTGAAAAATGTATGCCTTTTCCTGCTTTCCTGAGTGTTTCTCCTTTTAAATAAACGGCCTCTATTTCTTACTAACCATACTTATTAAGGCAGTAGTAATTTTAGGCTCGTCTTTAAAAGGCAGATTGGTGTACAGGCATAAAGGGCCACGCTTCCCCCAGCTTCGCCCTCCCAGGGATCTAAGGGACACTGGAACAACCAGTTTCTGGTGAACCCTGTGACAGCGGGGTCTACGTCCACTCTTCACAGTCATGCTCTGCCCAGGGAAGGTTCGCTACAGAGCAGCTCAAGCCGCAGACCATTCCCCAAACTCTTAAAAGGTCCCTCCTACAATCACGCCGCATGTGTTTCCGGAAGTTAAGGATTATGCCCAAGAGCAGATCTACTTCCGGCTTCGGCACCCCATCCCCTTAGCGTCCCTCCGGATACTCCCCTACGCCTCACCTCGAGAACCACCTTACGCATGCGCCCCAGCTCCCGGAGATAAGCTTCTGTGTGCGGATGGTCTCGATGAAGGTGCAAGGCTGCTGTGGCGGCGTGACAAGCCTGCGCTACCAATGCGCCCGTGGGCCAGGAAAAAGGAGCTTGAGATAGATCCTTTCGTAATACTAAGTACTGTACAAGGATCTGTGGCTCCACCCCAGAGCCTGCCATCTTCCTGATCATCAGAATGGCCGGACGCATTTTGCGTTGCATGCTGGGATTAGTGTGGAGCTGTGGGCGCCACCATGTTTTTGTACGGCGGAAGCGCAAAGCACGCTGGGATCAGCAAGTTGCGTTTTTGAAGTTGCGCTCGGCGGGAATTCTTAGAACTGGATCTTGGATCTTGAGTGGGGAAGCGTTGATGAGAAATCAAGACCCAGTGGTAGACCGATTAGCATTAATGTACAGCTTCTTTGGGTATTTGAGGAAGCCCGGCTGGACCGTAGTGGCCACGGCGGTGAAGTAGGCGTGGACAAGGCTGACCAGTACCAGGCAAAGGAGAACAGCGGGGACACTTTGCTTGTTTGGGGACTGTCAGGCAATAGTGGCAATAGATTGATGATTCGCGTTTCTTTTCCTGTTTACAGTTAAGATCGTTCGGGTCCATGTTAAACCTGCCCTGTCCGTCCACTTGAGAAAAAGCACTTGAGAACCCTAAGAGAAGATGGAATCTGCAAATACTTTGTGTCCAGGCACAGAGTGTAAAGGAGGTATTAAAGGGTTGGCCTTTCCCGTACCACAGTAAGATCTCTCTTTCCAGACTATTACAAAGGAAGGGCCACTGTAGGGCTGTAACTTTGGTGATAAGATATGGATTTTATTCAGGGCTCTGCCTTTATAAATATTCTGTTTTAGACACATTACAATTCTGCCTCACTTTCTCCTTTAAAAAAAAGTGAGGTAATAAACAACATGTGGGTTGAAATTGTTACTAAAAAACTAAAAGATTGATGACTTGTTAAAAAAAAAATGCTGCAATCAGGTGTAACCCACAACTCTAGAACTAAATTACTATGTAATCCCCAGTTTGCCTGGAACTCACCATGCTCCTCTGCCTCTCTCTTCTGTGTGTCATCACACCAGGGTAAAGCTAAGTGATCAGTGAAAGGTTTTGAATAGTTATCAGACTTCCACAGATCAATTATTCTTCAGTTCCCTTGTCATCTCTTCAATCCAAAAGATTGAAACATTTAGTTATGATCATGTGGGTCTTCTCTTTCTGCTTGTTAATTACCGCCATTTATTGTGTGAACGTGGAGAGGAACTGGAAACAGCAGAGAGACGTGATAACTGCGTCTAAAGCTCTTAAGGAAATAGGTCAGGAGTCGGAAACCGTGAGAGACCCAAGTGAAATACCATGGTGATGCCTACTGTGGGAATCTCTTGACCTTACGGAAGTTTGTGTTTTTAAACATTTTTTATTGATTTATGTATGAGTACACGCTATCTGTCTTCAGACACGCCAGAAGAGGGCATCAGGTCCCATTACAGATGGTTGTGAGCCACCATGCGGTTGCTGGGAATTGAACTCATGACCTCTGGAAGAGCAGTCAGTGCTCTTAACCACCGAGCCATCTCTCCAGCCCCAAGCTTTTGTTTTTGTTTTTGTTTTTTTTTTTTAAAGGAGATATATACTAATAATTTGATGTCTAGCCTTGGCCGGGTGATGAATGAGCCAGGTCTGGGCTGTCCCAAGACAAATGAAGAACAGATTTCTGTGTATGTCTATTCTTGTGAACCCTGCAAAGTAAATACTCGATCTGCTTAAGGAACCTGGTTATATGAGGTGAAGCATTGTTCTTCTCCAGGGAAAGTCCATCTGGGCTGTGGGAGAGCATGGAGAATCGTGCTTTTCCACTCTAGACTTGTGCTTCTGTGATAAGCAGGCTTAGATGAGATGCAGTTGCCTACAAAGCAAGCAATGGGCAGATCAGGAGTCTTGTTCTCCTCAAGTGAGTGCACTAATCAGGCGTGTTTCCACACCAGCATTCAGCAGGGAGGTTGATCAGCTCTGGTTTGGTTGTTCAGGCCTATGGTTTCATAAATTTATGGCAGAACTAGTTGTGTCAGTGCCTTTAATCCCAGCATTCTGGGCAGAAGCAGATGGATCTCTGTGAGTTCAAGGACACCTGACCTATACAGTGAGTTTTGGGCCAGACATGTAGGAAAGACCATCTTAATAAATAAATAAGCACATTAATTAATTATTAATTTGGCCTATTTGTATGGGTTATCTATGGTGACGACTGTTTCTGGTTGTCAGTTTGATGGGTCAATGAAGAAGGACCCTCAGCTGTTGAGGAATTCACTCATAGATTGGTTGACGGGCAGTTCCTTTAGGGCATTTTCTTGACTGCTAATTAATGGAGGAGCACCTAACCCATTGTGGGTAGAACCATCCCAGGCAGGTGGTCCTGGGGTGGATAAAATACAAACTGAGCAAGCCAGCAGCAAGCAGTGTTCCTCAGCCATCTGCTTTAGCTCCTGCTTTACGCCTGTGCCCCAACTCCTCTTCATGGCAGACTGTAACCTGCGAGATGAAATAGGTCCTCTCCTCCCTGACTTGCTGCTTTTGGTCAGCATTTAGCACAGCAAACTGCTCCTTTTTGGAGCACGCTTTTTGCCAAAGTTAAACCTTTGTCTGATTATGAAGGGTGTTTATTTGTCTGTTTGTTTGTTTGTTTTCACTTTCTTTAGGTGTTTTAGCTCACCTGGAAAGACTAGAGGCTCAAATGAACAAATCGAATAGAAAGTCTGAAGAACCAACAGTTCGTGAAAAGGAAAGTTCTCTTAGAACCAAGATTCGAGAACTGCAGCAACAGCGAGATAGGCTGAGGGTGGAAGTGAAGCAGTGGCGAGCGAGAGTGAGTAGAAAGGCCAGGTTGGCTCTACCGGGTCGGGGAGATCAGCCACAATCTGGGAATCTTAGGGTCGGTAAACCTGGATCATGTGCTTGCCTTGAGATCAGACCAAATTGATTTCAAGTCTTTGACTCATCAAATAATCAGACCTGTAAAGATGTTGCTAAGAGTATCAAGTACTAGCCACACGGTGGTTGTGTACACCTTTGATCCCAGCACTCGAGAGGCAGAGGCAGACGGATCTCTGTGAGTTCGAGGCCAGCCTGGTCTATAGAGCAAGTCGAGGAGAGCCAGGGCTTATACAGAGAAACAATCAACTACTAATTGTCAGGTGGATGAGGAGGCGGGCGTGTTCTTTGTAACAGTCCCCTCATAGACACCTGAGCCTGGTTCCTCGACCTCAGCAGATCTGAGCTGTTTATAATTTTACCATTGGTGCCAGTGTTCCATTACCCAGTCTCAAAATTTCATAGCGCACATTGGCCAGTCCTTCGTTCTGGTTCCCAAATGAAGCTGAGGTCCAGTCAGCAGATCGGTCAAATGTTCCTTTCAGTTGTCTTTGTACCTAGAGTCTCTTCTGCTATGCATTAAACATTATCAACACAAGTGGTAAGTACTTACCAGATGGCTTGGATCTGAGGAGAATGACAGTTGTTTGGGAGTTTGGGATCTCTTAATATTTCCATTTTTTTCACTAAATTCTTCAGGGCCAAGAACATGTTACAAAATGTTACATCTTTTCCCTGCCCAAAGGCAGTCAGTAACCACTCCCATGATGCCATCGTCACCCATAGGGCTAGCCTTCCTGCCTTCTCCTTCCCTTCCTTCCCACTCTTCCTCTTTTCTTTAATTTGCTTTTTAGTGAAGTAAAATATGTAATGTGAAGAAGCTAATGAATGTCTTAAGGGAATACAAGCAAATGAAAAAGGCAGGCTATTACCAGGGTTGTCCTTTTGCCTCCTGGTAAGCATGCCCTTCTTTTCTTTTTTTTTTTTTTTTTTTTTCGGAGCTGGGGACCGAACCCAGGGCCTTGCGCTCGCTAGGCAAGCGCTCTACCGCTGAGCTAAATCCCTAACCCAAGCATGCCCTTCAGTGTAGCCACGGATCCAGCCTCTGTCACCAAGAATGGTCTTTATCTGTTTCTGAGCATTGTTTTAAATCTTGCTACTTAGCCAGGCTCGAACTCAATCTAACCCAAGCTGGCATAGACCAAACAGCTGGTCTTCCTGCTGTCTCAGCCTCAAGAGTGTCACCATACCCTGAACTCCATACCGCTGTATAGCGTGAACCCTTGTGTCTGGCTTATTGTGCTGAGAGGTACAGTCTGTGCAGACACATTCACGCCACTGTCTCTGCTCCACAGTTCTGTTTCATGACCTTTACAATTGACCTGTTCCGTGACAGCTGTGTGGGTGGTTTGGGTTATTTCACTTTGGATTCATTATGAGGGTTACTGCTGTTACGTTCTTCTAGGACATGGACATAAGTAAAGTGCGGGTGCCCGTTTTATGTCCCCAGCAGTAGCTAGTGAGCGGTTCCCATTGTCCTGCAACTTCACCAGTGCTTGGCGTCGTCGGTTTTAAGTTTCTCATTATGGTAGGACTGAAATAGTTCTTACTGTGGGCTTCATTTGTGTTTGACTTTCTTCTTGTCATCCTCGTAAACAGTGAAGTGTCTGCTGTTTTTTGTAATTGTTGCATGGTATTTACACAATTTTATTAAGTGTTACTGGTAATCCAGAGAGAATTTGAAGTGTACAAGAAGTGGAGGTTATATGCAAGTCTCTGGCCATTTTGGCAAGGGACTTGAGCATCAGTAGATCTGGGTATCCAGAGTGGATCCTAAAATCAATCTCCCTTCAGGGCTATGTGTTAGAATCTTGAGAATTTCAAGTATTTGTTCAAGGCCTTTGAGAGAGAGAGATAGAGAATTTCAAGTATTTGTTCAAGGCCTTTGAGAGAGAGAGAGAGAGAGAGAGAGAGGTCATCAGTTAAGAGTTTTTCTTTACATATTTCGGGTTTGAGTTCTTCCCTTTAGACTGGCTCACCTTCCATTTCTGTACATGGAGATCATTTTGAAACTTAGCTCTGTGTTCTTGTTTCATAAATCCTCATCTAACACCACGATGGTGGTATTCTGTACAATTTAACACTTCGTAGTCTTTCAGAGATAGTCTTTCTAGAATAGATTTCTGTGTGTGTGTTGTCTCATCGAATGGTAGTTGGCCGTTTCTGGATTGTTTGGTTCTGTTGGTCTGTTAAACAGTGACCTTATTTTTTGAGGGCCAGGTATTTAGTCTGTGATGTGCATGGCGATGTGAAACATGGGCATGGTGCGAGCTTTAAACCTCACTTAACAAAAGAAAAGATCCTGTCGACCGTGGCGGCACAGGCCTTAGAATGCCAACACTTGGGGAAGGTTAAGGAGGACCGATCCAGAGTTCAGGTTCAGCCTGGGCTATAACAATACAAGCGATAGGTTACCCCTCAAGTGTTTTATTCTGTCTTTTAGATGTTTTTCCTAGTTGAGTGTTTTGTTGTACAGATCTACATTTGAAGGCTGGATATGGCGCACATCTTTAATCTCAGCACTCTTGAGGCAGAGGAAAGTGGATCTCTGAGTTTGAGGCCAGCCTGATTTACATAGTGAGTTCCAGGACAGCCAGGGCTACATAATAGACCCTGTCTCAAAAAGAAAAGGAAGGAAGGAAAGAAAGAAAGAAAAAAAGATTCTTTCCATCTTATATTTGGAGTCTAGAGATCAGTTTGAATGTCATTTTCATTCATACTTTAAGGATGTTATCTGTTATCTCTAGGCCCATATTTTCATAATTAGGCATTAGTCTTATTAAGTGATATTCTTGTTTGAATTTGCTTGCTTGCTTTTCCACAGTTTAATGTTCTCTGTCTTTGGTATGTGACAGATTTATGCCATAATGTGGTCAGGTGCGGTGTTCTTTATTTTAGTACTTGAAGGTTTTCTTTTATTAAAAATGTGACCATTATCATTTCAAGTAATGTATGTAAGTGGCATTCTTTACTATGTTTCTGGGATTCCCATGAATACTGGGTTTTTTAGTTAGTTTGTTCTCGTTTTCCTGTAACATATCTATACTGATTTTCTAATCTTAAGTTTTGCATTGATGCTTGTTTTAATGAATAGAAAAACATGCCTGTTTCATTTAACTACCTTTTCATTTCTTTTTTTAAAACTTATTCTTCTCTCATATTATACCCCACTGCACTTTCCCCTCTGTCCTCTCCTCCCTCTTCCCCTCTCCACACCTCCCCTCTTCCCTAGATCCACTCCTCCATTTCCCTTCAGAAAAGGGCAGACCTCCCAGGGATATCAAGCAAACACAGAATATCGACTTGCAGTAAGACTAGGCACAAACCCTCATATTAAAGCTGGAGACAGCTCAGTAGGAGGAAAAGGGTTCCAAGAGCGGGCAATGGAGTCAGAGATACCTCCCACGCCCACTGTTAGGAGTCCCACAAGAGCATGAAGCTACAGAACTGTAACAAGTATGCACAAGGCCTAGGTCAAACCCACACAGGCTCCATGGTATCTGCTTCAGTATCTGTGGGTCCCACTTAGTTGACTCTGTGGGCAATGTTCTTGTGTCCTTGGCCCTTCTACCTCCCAGAGTACTTCCTCCCCTTCAGAGCATGTTTGGCTGTGGGTCTCTGCATCTCCTCCTGTCTGTTGCTGGATGAAGCCTCTCTGACGAGGATTATGCTAGCTTCTGATCTTCGAGTACAGCAGAGTATCATTAGGGGTCATTTCATTGAGGTTTGGTTGGTTGGTTCTATCCTAGGTCTCTGGGCATCCAGACTTTGGTTCCTGGACCTCTAGATAGTGTCAAGTGTGGGCTCCCTTTTACAGCATGGGCCTCAAGCTGGGCCAGTCAATGGTTGGCTGC
Source organism: Rattus rattus (assembly GCF_011064425.1). Taxonomy (NCBI): domain Eukaryota; kingdom Metazoa; phylum Chordata; class Mammalia; order Rodentia; family Muridae; genus Rattus; species Rattus rattus. The sequence goes on along the minus strand of NC_046160.1, from coordinate 24,888,326 downwards.
TCCCACAATTTCTGTGCCACCTTTACCCCAGCACATCTTGCAAGCAGGATAAATTGTAGGTAGAAGGTTTTAAGACTGGGTTGGTGTCCCAGTGGACAGGGCCTGGTTACAGGACATGTCCGATTCCGGTTCTGTATCTCCTGTTGCTAGGATTCTTCACTAGGGTCACCTTCAGAGATCACTGGAAATTTCCATTGCAGTAAGTTTCTACCTTGAACCCAAAATGCCCCCCAGTTCCAGTTGTCTCTCCCAGTACTCTCTCCCTTCATCCTCCCAATATATTTTATGTTATTTGTGGCTATTGTGAAGGGTATTGTTTCCCTGATTTCTTTCTCAGCCCATTTGTTGTTTGTAGTAGGGCTACTGATTTTTTTTTTCTTTTTGAGCTAATCTTGTATCCAGCCACTTCACTGAAGGTGTTGCTAACTGGTAGGATTTGGGCGTATCACTTGTGTATACTACCATATCATCTGCAAATAACAATATTTTGACTTCTTCTGTCCCAATTTGTATCCCCTTGATCTCCTCTAGCTAGATTTCAAGCACTGTATTGAATAGATGATGGAGAGTGAAGAACCCTGTCTTGGTCCTGATTTTAGTGGAACTGCTTTGAGCTGCCCTCCATTTACTCTAATGTTGGCTATGGGCTTGCTGCATGCTGCCTTTATCGTGCTTACGTTTGTCCCTGGTGTCCCTTGTCTCGCCAAGACTGCTGTCAGGAAGGGGTGTGGATGTCAGAAGCTTTTTCAGCATCTATGAGATGATTTCAGGTTGTTTACATTGACATATCGAACCATGCCTGCATCTTTGGGATGAAGCCTGCTTGATCATAGTGGATGATCTCTTTGATGTGTTGTTGGATTTGGCTTGCAAGTATTTTATTGAATATTTTTTTTTTTAAAGGAAAGACATTCTTGTAAAGATTTATTTATTTATTTTGTATATAAATACACTGTAGCTGTCTTCTGACACACCAGAAGAGGGCATCGGATTCCATTACAGATGGTTGTGAGCCACCATGTGGTTGCTGGGATTTGAACTCAGGACCTCTGGAAGAGCAGTCGGTGCTCTTAACCACTGAGCCATCTCTCCAGCCCCCTTATTGAATATTTTTGCATCAATGTTCATGAGGGAAATTGGTCTGTAATTTTCTTAGAGTCTTTGTGTGGTTTGAGTTTCAGAATAACTGGCCTCATAAAATGAATGTGGCAATATTCCTTCTGTTTCTATTTTGTGGAATAATTTGAGAAGTATTGGTATTAGGTCTTCTTTGAAAGTCTGGTAGAATTCTGTCCTAAAACCATCTAACCTTGGGGATTTTTTTGTTTTGTTTTGTTTTGTTTTGGTTTGGTTTGGTTTTCTTGGTTGGGAGACTGTTAATGATAGGGTTATAGGTCTGTTTATATTGTTTAGTGATCTTGATTTAACTTTGGTAAGTGGTATCTATCAAGAAAATTGTTCATTTCTTTTTTTCCAACTTGTAGAGTGACCGACATAACCTCTGGTAGAACATCAGAGTTGGAAGCGGGACTTCCTGGCAGTTAACGTGGTCTTTGGTTCAGCAGAGCTTCTCTGTTCTGACGGCATATCCTGCACCTCTCCACTGACAGGGCTCACCTGAGCGGCAGTTATCTGCCCATAGAGGAATGGGGACTTGGTAGTGGGAAGGCGGGAAGGGTTGGTTTGGGGTCTTTGGAATCTGAATAGAGGATGTGGAAGCGTTCTAAGGTGGACCTCTTACCTGTTCTGACAGGCGTGGCCTACACCTGAGCCTAGATGTCTACCTCACCTTTTCTTTTTTCTTTTGTTTGTTTGTTTCAAAGATAGGGTTTCTCTGGGTAGCCCTGGCTGTCCTGGAACTCTTCTCTGGTCTCAAACTCAGAGATCCACCTGCCTCTGCCTCGAATGCTGGGACTAAAGGCAAGTTCCACCACCAACCACCTGGCTAATCACCTTTTCTTAATAATTGTTTCTTTTTTTATGTTTCCAATTATTATATATAAAGGATCTCATTACATCTTCATATACATATGTAATGTTACTCCTATTACCTTCCCTGCTCCATCCTTTGTCCCAATTTGTCCCCCTTCTCCTTTCACGGTTTTTTGTTTTGTTTTATAAGGTAGTGACCCAGTGATTTTCATTGGGTTGCTTATAAGGCATGATAAGGGTTTGCTTACAGGACAGGAATATCAGCACCTTGCCAGTGGCTATGTCCGTGGAGGAAGTGTTCTCTCATTGTTAACAGCCCTTAGGGAGGTATAGGAATCTGTGAGCCTTCTTCCTTCCATGATAGGATATCTTTTCTGAGACAGGGTCTTGTGATATAGCCCTGGCTGTCCTGGAACACACACTATGTAGGCTGGGCTGGCCTCAAACTCCCAGAGATCTGCCTGCCTCTGCCTCCTGAGTGCTGGGATTAAAGGTGTGTGCCACCATGGATGGCTTGTCTCTCCTTTTGGTATGTGTGTTAGTTTCTATTGTGAGCCATCATGACCGTAGGCTAGGTACCACCCACAATGGCTAGGCCCTCTCACATCAGTCATTAATCAAGAAGTTTCCCCACAGACTTGCCTCCAGTCAATCTGATGGGGACATTTTCTCAACTGAGGCTCCCCTTTCAGATGCCTCTAGAGCAATGGTTCTCACCCTTCCTAATGCTGCCACCCTTTAATACAGGTCCTCATGCAGTGCTGACTCCCAACTGTAACATTATTTTTGTTGCTGCTGCATAGCTGTAATCTTGCTACTGTCATGAATCATAATATAAATATCTGTGCTTCTGATGGTCTTAGGCAACCCCTAAGGGTTGTTCAGCTCCAAAGTGGTCTCAGCCCACAAGTTGAGAACCACTGCTCTAGCTTTTGTCCAATTGAAAAGAAAAAGTTAATTGGATCGTATGCTTGGTAATGTTTTTCTTAGTCAGTGATGAGCTTGAGAAAACGGTTAGCAGGGTTCTGAGCTGTGCTGTCTTCCTCCAGAGACTTCAGTTTTGTTCCCCACCCCCACCCCCGCAGGCAGCTAGCACATGGCTGCCTGGGTGGTCTAGGGTGCAGCCCTTCTCCAGTCACAAGTTTGGAAGTGTTGGGGACAGGTCTATAACCATGAGCAGTTTCTTTTTATGTCATTTCTTAAACCCAGCCACACACGTGCAGTTCTGGACTTGGCATGTGCCAGACTGTATGCAGATGTGGGCTTCCTTTCTTGTGGGATCTTGGCTACTGTGGTAGCAGTGGTCCCCTTAAAAGTAGGCCTTGGAGTGCAGATCAGCAAGTGCTCTGAGGGAGGGGAGAACTTCAGGAAAACAAACTTCTTCAAAAGCTTTTCTTTCTTTTTCTTCTCAGTTCTGTTTGGATTTTAAAAATACCTTCAGGTGGTTTTCTGTTTACTTATTTCATTTGGGTAGTCCATCCAGCTCAGACTTATTCTCTGAAGAAAAGGTAGCCTGGTAGTGTCTGTTGGGCTGTAACTGCAAGTTCAAGTCTTGGGGGTCCTGGCTCACAAAACCCTACAGTCTGGCTGAGAACAGCCTTTCCGGATTTACCACAGCCGTCTGTCTGGTCCACCCTGTGCTCCTCCTAGACTTCGTTCTCACCTTTTCTTGTTTCTCTTCGGTCTTCTCCGGTGCCATCGAATCCTGGTTTATTAGCTAGCGGTTCTGCTTGCGATTCCTCACAGCATGGCCCACATCCTCTCTCTGCTGTACATGTCAGCACCCTGTGAGGTTTCAGTCACGGAAACACCAGTTTCTGATGCCTTACAGAATAAATTGCCTTTACTGTTACTCAATCAGATGGTGGCAGAGACTGTGGTACCCCTGTTGTAACCACATATTTGCTATGTATCTTGTAGGTTAAAGAATCTTCTGCCAAAGAAGACTCAAGCAAAACCATGCTTAGTGAACAGGAAGTTCTGGAAAAGCAGTGGAGAAACCTGAAAGCCATTCTGCAGGCATATCGATTTACAGGTAGGACATTGTTCTCATCTGATTGGTCATGAGTTGGTCAGCTAGCTCTGTTAATCAGTGCTGGACTCAGTTCCTCAGAACTTACTTGCACACCACCATACATACACAAACTGACGTGCTGGTTTGTAGGCCTGTCTGCCTGTAAGCTCTGCCCCTTTAGGCAGTAAAGGATGGGTGGTTGGTGGCTTGCTAGAACCATTTCTCCTCACAATCATTTGCTAGACCCTCTGCTAGAACTTTAATGCTTGCCTGAGTTATAGTCGTGGTTAGAGTTTGAACTTCAGATCTCTGTTTCATCATAAGTAGTAATTTGTTCTTCAACTATGCCACAGAGAACTGTGGGGAAAACTGGGGGCTCACAAAAACTGTAACTCAGGGAATAAAGAATACATAGAGTAAAAATTTCTAATTTTTTCTTAATTTGATATCTGGGGTATCTTCTTACTTCCCCCATTCATCCGTATTTTTAACAGTTTAGGCTCCCGTGAACCAGTCAGGAGGAACGTATGGTATCGCCCACTTGAGCAGTATTTGTGCATACTGTCTGTATACTAAGCCTTGTGCAAGGTTACCAGAATGCCCAGACGGCAGCCCATGACCTCTGTCTGACATCTGAGAGGTGTTGCTTACTGTTTGCCTAGGGCTCAGCGGGAAGTTGACCAACCGTAGAGTCTGTGTGTACATCAGCACCGCCTTTGAGGGGAACCTACTAGATTCCTACTTTGTGGACCTCGCCATAGAGAAACCACTCCGGATTCATCACCATTCCATCCCAGCCTTCATCCCTCTGGAAAAGATAGCCACAGCATATCTACAGACTGACGTTCAGCGCTTCCTGTTTAGTCTCTCGGAGTACCTAAATGCCTACGTGGGAAGGAAGTACCAGGCAGACCAACTTGAGGTATTTGGGTAGGAATTTTTGTGTCTAATTTTATTGCCCATGACAGACTTCAAAGGAAGACAAAGGAGCATGCTTTCTTAAAGAAAAAAGCACATTTATTTTTGAGACAGAGTTCTTTAATTCTAGCTGTATATGTGGCCCAGTGTGGTCTTGAACTTGGGCCAGTATACCTGTCTCTACCTCCCAGATGCTGGGATTACAAGTGTTTGCCAACATGGCTGGTTTTATTTTTAACCTATTTGTTTTTGGCAAGGTTGGAGACTGAAGGCCCTGTGCATGCTGGGAAAGCACTCTGCCACTGGGCTATGGCCCCAACCCTGACGTTTCCTAATGCTGAGGCAGAGTGTGTCCATTACCCTTCTTTACTCTGGTTGGTTGGTTGGTTGGTTGGTTGGTTGGTTGGCTGGCTGGCTGGCTGGCTGGCTGACTGACTGGTTTGAAATAGGTGTTCACTCTGTAGCCCATGCTGGCCTGGAACTTACTGTGACGTCGCAGCCACTCTCAGACTCCAGAGCAGTCTTCTGCAGTGGCATCATGGGTAGTTATGGGCCTGTGTCACCATACCCGGCTTGTCCACTCGCTTCCTAGTACTTGTTTCTTACCTAGAAGTGGTTTCCCTCTCTTCCTTTCCCACCCTTCCGCAGCTCTCAGTGATGCTGAAGAGCAGATCCTGTTCTAGGGTCACCGTCCTAATGGGGATCCTCACACTTTTGTCACAGCATGGACAGTTCCATGCTGTTAATGCAGCACGGATTCTGAACTCTGATGCTCCGTGTGCAGTGCTGTGCCGAACATAAGTATAGGTGTCCAGTACCACAGAGGACTGGTAGGACTCCTGAACTCTGGTTGCCTTCTTAGGGAGGAAACCCTAAAAGTAAATACAAAGAAAATAAACGACTCTGTAGCTAAGCAGCTCCACCTCTATCCAGGCATCAGTTAAACAGAGTGTCTTTCCACACGATAATCTCAGTGAAACTTGGCAGAAATGCTATCTCCCTGCACCTGTTCCTTGACCATCCCCTAGAAGTGCTTCCTGCCAGACTCTTGATGGCCCTTTTGTCTCAGGAGACAAAGTATTGTGTGGGGTCAGGCTAGAGGGTTCACCCCAAACCTCAGGGTGCCTCTGGAGCAGTAATCGCCCTCTCCACCCTTCCCCCGGTAGAGTGACTTCTGCGCTTTCCTCACGGGACCTTTGCAGAGAAGCGCCCTGTGCAACTTGCTGTCATTCACCTATAAAGTGGAACAGGGGACCCAGGCCTTCTCCTTTAGTGCCAGGTTGCTGTATGAGGACCTCACAGCAGCTCTTCCCACGGGAGTCACTGTGACAAGGCCAGCAGGTATGCGGAACGAAGCCTCACTGAAAAGTTTACATGTTCTGTCTGGTTCAAGCAATTGGAGTGGAGTATGTGGGATAAGATCAAGTAGACCACTGGGAGCCCTCTGTTCACATACTAGAAATTTACCAATTTCTACAGTTTCTACAGGTTTTCCTCTTTGTAGATGTTAAGTATCATAATCTTAGTTTTCCCTATCCCTTTCCTTTCCCAGATCGGCCAGAATGCTCTCATTATTTACAATTAAATTTCACGGGCACGTGCTCCCCACCCCAAGACAGAACACTGAGGCCGAGTGCTGGGGTCCTCTGGGATGGGGTTAGCATACACTGAGTACTCTAGGGTATATTCTCTAGGTGGCAGGGCTGGCCAGGACACTTTGGTGTCCTCTTGCCTAGAGGTACCATAATAGTCTGACATGGGCAGTAGTGGGGGTGGGGGGCAGTATTCTGACGATGCCACAAGTTGCACACCCACAGGTTTTAAACTGTCCGTCTCTGTCTATATTTTTCTAAGTTCCTGTTCTCTGAATAACCCTGGTGAGGCATCCTCTCTAGAGCTATAGACAAAAAATAAAAAGTCACGTGGGTCCAGAAGAGTGGCGGTCTGAGTGCTGACTCCCTCCTCTGGTTGGATTAACAGGCTTGACAGACTCTCTTCCTTTAGGTGTGGAAGCATCGTCCCCTCATTGGGAAGAGCACAGAGCATCCCATGAAATGCTCTTCCGTACCAAGACCCTGCACCAGGCGTTTGCTTCGTTTTCCAAAGAGACAGAAATGCTGCATTTGAACCTGGTCTCCTGAAAAACTGTCTCTGTTTGGGACCATCTGAAGTGAGCACACTTGTGCTGCCTGCAGTCAGGACCTGTCAGCAAAAGCTGTTGGGAGAGCTTGCGTGGGTACCACTGTGAGAACAGATACCTATGTCCTGGGAATGACCAGGAGCCTGTGTGTAGACATAGGCAAGTCCACGTCTGTAGGCACTGGGCGATTCAGACGGTCCTCCATGATTGCCCATTCACTCGGTACAGTGCTCCAGAGTGTCTCTTCCTCCTATAAGTACCAGTGTTGATTTGACCGTATGTATATATATTCTTGCTGAAAATCAGCTAAAATGGGGGTAGCTGAAGACATTTCATAAGCATCTCTACCTTTGTGGGAGCCATCAATCTCTGGCAGGGCTTATAGTTAAGAAGGGGAAGAACTTTTTAGTCTAGGGTTTGGAGCAGCATGTTCTAGGCCACTCTTTGGTGAGAGGCAGTATTTTCATACTTGGGGTTTCTGTATACTTAGTATTATTTCCTATAACAATTGGGCAGAGAACGGAATGCATGAAGTCACTTTCAGGACGCACTGTTGGAAATGTGCACATCGATCAGGGGACCCTCCCCGTCATGTCTCCCTCCTGCATGCTCCAGGCATGGCTGTGATCTTCCCACTTCCTAGACACTTTAAAATGCCTTTGCTCTTCAACCATGGGGCTGTGGGGTGCAACATGTACTGTTCCTCAGCTTAGGGCTTCTTGACATCGTTAGGCCTGTCTGCTAGTCACATTCTGCCGTTACAATTCCTTCCCTTCCTCTGCTAGTCCCAAATAGGATGGCTATTCCACAGGCCCCGCTTTTGGGCTTCACTCTAAATTAGCTGCTCCCTAGAAATCTCCATGTGAGGGAGCTCCAGCAAACTCCCTGAAGAATGCGTGGATGGTAAGCCAGCATGGGTCCCCCTGACAGAGGTTTGGGGTGGGAAGTCTGTGTCACAGTAACAGAAATGCCACAACAGTCCCATCAAGTTGAGTAAAGCTTTTAATAAAACAGTCCTGTTCTTTATCAACACCTGCAGATTCTCTGTTAAAGCAGTAGCAAAGGCGACTGTAGCAAGAGCTCAGAAGACAAGGCAATATTGGAAAGTTGTTTTTTGAACAGGTTAAAAATATAAATGTAGAAGATCTGTTTATATATTTTTTTTCTTTCAGAAATAACCCCCCTTCCCAACCAAGTGAAAGGAAATATTGCACTTTCTGCTCTCGTGACTAAGGTGACACGGGGGTTCCAGAAGAACCTTTCAAGATTATCAGGAACATCGGGGTAAGGGCCATTGACCTAACTAGACAGGAGGGCGCAGCCAGGCGCAGAGCCTTCTCGGCCCTGAGCCCAGCCTGTGCCCCCACCCTGCAGCACAGGCAGCTTCATCCCACATGTGCTGGCATCCTGCTCACAGTGGCTGTGGCCTCTCTCGGGGTGAAGGGCTGAGCTGGAACAAAGGCTCTGGAAAGGCTGCTCCAGTACTATGCCTAGACCCCTGCTTTGGGGAAGCTACAGGCACACTGAGGAGTAGGAATAGCCACGCTCAGAGCTCACAGCCACACAGGAAGGCTGGAGGAAATCTGAAACCTAAAGTCTATGGGAATGTGCACTTCAACAGTTGGGAACCCCGGGACTCGGTCGTTTGCCCTTTCCCAAAGCTTTTCTCTGCTTCCAAAATGTCTCCCTTCCAGTGTGGACCGCTGAGGAGCCAGGGCTGTTCAGGGGTTGTCCACCACTTGGTGGGGCAGTGTAACAGAGGAGCCATTGGGGAAGGCAGCTGGCCTGTCCCGCCCCTTTAAGAAAAAGGTCAGAAGCTCCCCTTTGCCCTTCACAAAGATGGGTCCTCGCCTCACAAAGCGGAAGCCATACTCGCGAAGGATGACCTGTGTCTCTTCTACCACCTGCACATGGAGAACAGAGACAAAGTTAGAGAAAGCCAGGATGGTAGGAAAGAAGGCTTTTTCGTCAGTTAGGGCTGATGGCTCCAGGTGCTGCTGCTTCAATAGTAGTCTACATAGATAGAGTGTGAAGTACTTCCTCCCAGCCCCGCATGGGTGAGAACCACAGACGGCCACTCAAGCAACAGACTACCAAGGTTTCGAATGGACCAAAGCCTTTTCTCCCTCCAGTTAAAGCTCTAGAGGCCTCAATACGTGTTACCTACTGCCAACACTGACCTGAGGCCCACATATATATGGGCCACAGGGGCTGTAATATATGGCAAAGCACCCAGGCTTCTGCTTCTGTTGCACTCCCTGCATTCAAACACATGCTCTGTTCTGGTGCTGCACATACCTGGATATTGCCCATGACCCCTGTGGATTCCATCCTGCTGGCCACATTGACCGTGTTGCCCCAGATGTCATAGTGTGGCTTCCGGGCTCCAATGACTCCAGCCAGAACTCCTCCTTTGTTCATGCCTAGGGTAGAGAGTGTGGAGCACGGCCACAAGCCAAGCTTGTGTTAGCTTGCAGAAGCTACCAATTTCTCTTTCACAGACGATCATCTGACCCCCACCACAAGGCTGTGTTCCTTGTTAAACATTCCTGCACAGCTGTTTCTCAGGACTGTAGTGGCCAGCTTCAATGTAACCTTCCTGATACTTCAAACTCCTATAAATTTGCCCAGAAGTGGTGAGGCCACTCCTCATATGTGTAGCTGGCATAAACCTTGGGAGAATCAGATGCAGAAGGGAGTCTGAACCGCCATTGGGAACAGTAGGGATGGGTCTGTCTTTATACTCTTTCATCACTGTAGATTTCTACATGCGGTCACCTCAAAGGGAGCAGAACTAAAGGTCATCTGGCTCCCCTACCATCTGCCTTTTAAGCCTCTGTTCTGCCGAGCGCCCCAGCGATGGCAGTGCCGTTACCTATGCGCAGCATGAAGTTGTTGAATGACTGGTTGTTGATGTTTGTGAGCGTGTCCTTCATGGCTAGTGCAAAGTCTGCCAGGTCAGCCAGGTGCTGCCAGCGCTCCTTGTCTGACTTTTCCTCCTGTGCGGAAGGAAGCACGGTAACACTGTCAGAATAACAACAAGGCATAGCTGCGACAGTATGGGTTCTCTCTTCAGGGCCAGCATGTCACCACTGCCGACAGAAGTCACACATCTGTCTAGGGCAAAGACGGCCCAGCAGGCGGGAAGGAGGCCCTGTCTCAGTTGCCACCTGTGTGCCACGTGACTGATCACAAGGCAGAGCTCTCGTTGCTCTGTTTGAGTCTGGTCCTTGCTTGGTCCCTCAGGGTTGTAAGCATTTGGTGAGCACCTTCATCTTGGTTTACATAGCCTTAATTGAGAAAGTGTCGGTGTAAAGGAAAACTAGATGATTGTTTGAGATCCATGCTTGCTTGTGAATCTCCATCAGGGAATTGCACAACAGGTTCCACAGGTCTACCCAAGCTCAGTGAAAAGGCCAGTCAGCAGCAGCCAGGAGTTTCCACTGCTTCAGAACTGATACAGTTCCTAAACCCTTGGGGGCATGGCCCATTGGTGCTGCTGGTGGCACTGTGGGGATGAGCCCTTCCCACAAGAATCATCTTTTCATCTGATTCTCGTTTCCCATGGGCTACGGCTGCCCATCTCTTACTCTTCTGGTCAGAGCTGCCTCTCTAGCTACTGGGTTACTTTGTCAGTTACAGAATTACCTTGCTGGAGCTTGTAAAGCCATTGGTGTTGACATCTGGTGTGACTCCAGAAGCTGCCATATAGGTGCTGCCGATGGTTTTGATTTTGGTGATGACCCGGAATTTGGGATTGTCCAGGAGCTGCGGACAGAATTAGTAGAACTAAGGAAGAGGAGTGAGTTTGTTATCAAATTTGCCTGTTTACAAGGTCAACAATGCATCTAAGGGACACTCTCCTGTAGTGACTTTGTTCATCCCATGCTACCTTGGCACATAAAACTCAGCCTCAGTTACCATAACTTAACACTAAGTTAAGTCTCCTTAGGTGGCCAAGTCCTAAGGAAAAGTATCCAGTCAGAGGTAAGAGAGATGATCCTTAATCACACGAACTTTTCCAGGGCCATCCCAGGACCCTGCCTTAGCCTTCGGACTCATGGGTTCTGGATGTCTGCAGAAGCTCAGTTAGTGTCAAAGACTCATGTGGGAAATGTGGAGAACTTGTCTTGGGATGTGATATAAAAGGAGCTAGCTCGGATTGGAGGACACTCACAGAGTCAAAATCAGAGATGATCTCATTGAGGAAGCGTAGACACTCGATGCCACCATTATTGATGCTCTCCTCAGTGTAGAAGTCGGCAAAGTTGGGCAAGGAGGCAAACATGACTCCAATCTCGTCGTAAGACTGGCTGTACAGCTCCTAAAAAGAGGCAGGACCGGGCTGGGGTACAGCACTGCTGCACAAACATAAGGGCCAGAGTTGAGCGCACTGAGGTGGAGGCCAGCCGGCTAGTCAGACTAGCAGCCCTGGGTTCTGCAGAGACACTCCCTCCACATACTGGGGACAAGCAGTAAAGGAAAGCACTAGTGTGTCATCCTCCAGCCTCTATGTGAACACATGCATACACATACATACACCACCCGCAGAGCAGGGCCCAAGCTCTCGAGGGATGGCTGCCTGGTAGGATGGTGTACTAAGGGGTCTTCTGTTGTCCTCACACATGATGTGTTCACTCAACTATTGAACCCAACTTTGAATGATTAGAATGAGGAGCATCCTCCATGGCCTCTGCATTTGTTCCTTCCTGCCTTCCCTCAGTGATGGACTGTTTGCCTGGAAGTGTAAGTAAGTTGCTTATGGTCATGGTGCTTCATCCCAGCGACAGAAGCCTCCGGGGAAGGCCAGTGGAATGGCCAACCACCTTGGTTTGAGAAGGGGCACTCTGGTTCAGCAAGGCTCTGTAGAAGACACCCTGAGACTACCTCTTGTTGATGTTTCTGGTTAGGTCCAGCCATACTTGGACTTGAACCCCAGTTATAAAAGGCCTTTGATGGCGGGTGCTCCTTGGCAGAAAGCATAAGCTCCACCTGACATCCTCTTACCTCATCTCTCTTCTTGGAGCCCAGGAAATGGCGTGCAACATGCTCTGGCAACATGTTGGTGACCAAGGCCTCGTTCCATCGGCGCATCTCGTACACACGTTCTTTCTGGTCATGGACCTCAATCTTCCACAAGAACAGTGTCCGGGCCAGTTTCTCCACCTACAGGCACAGGTTAGGTGAGATGAGTGCTCGAAAGCCATCCAATAGAAAGATCTGGAACGGGGTTTTGAGTATCGTGTGCTGACACTGGAAGGAGATCGCTAAATGACAGGTGAGCTGAGAGGAGTCACCTAATCAAAATGTCATCCCACATTTGTACTGAGGACCTGGTTCTCTTGATACAGTGGAGCTCCAAGAGGCCTTTGAACTTAGTTGCAGGGCCGGGGTCAGGGGCCGGGGGTAGGGGGACAGAGAAGGCTCTGCCAGAACCAAGAGGCATTCCCATCTCTAGCAGATCCATCTGTGAAGTGCCTTGGGGAGGCTGTACTTTCCTGGCAAACCACTTGGGGGCATCCAAGCTAACTGTCCTTGTATGGTTACTTCATCTTTACTGAACAGAACTTCATTAGGGCCTTTCCCTTTCTCTCTGGCTCCAATGCTAGTGCGGCAGTGACCGCCCATGCCAGGGTGAGTGCAGAGGCCTTGAGCCCTGCCTAGGGAACACTGCCCATCCCGGAGGAGGGCAGAAGAAGAACCCAGGACACAGCAGAGCTGTGCATCCCACTGTCGTGTCAGGTGAAGGAGCTGCTTTTCGAAGGTGTCTGTGCTTCTGAGTTCTAAGATTGCTGGCTAGGAGGCCCTTAGCATGGAAGCGGGTGTGGCACTCACGTGGCGTGAGAAGTAGTAAAAGCTCAGCATCATGACGAACATCATCACAGTCATCGAGTACTTGGAAGGCACCAGGGGCAGCCTGCTGGATAGACAAGAGCATGAAGTGTGCCTTTGCCACCCTCCAGCAGGGCTGTGCTGTTAGCTATCCCTTCAGAAGCTCCCCCGCCCCCGCCCTGGCATCAGTTCCTCAGTCCAGGTGGCCCTCCCCTCCGAGGCATGTGACTGGGCTACTGGAGTTGGAATCAGCAGCAGCCCCGACTTCCCCGGCTGCAGGCCGTTCACATTGGGCTGCTCCTCAGACTCAGCTGCAGCACCCGACACATCCAAGCTGTAGCTATCCTGATTTTGAAGAAGAAAGAGACTCCCCAGCGGTGGGACCAGGCTACAGTCTTGCTATGGTGTCTTTCTAACTTTGGTCATCACTGTATACTCTGCTGCATGAAGAGGCAATTGTATCTGTTATGCTGGTGTCATTTGGGCTTTGTATTATGGATGACAATACTAGAGATATTCTTGCACAACTACCTTGGAGTGAGTATGTATGTATGTATGTATGTATTGTATTTATGTATGTAATTTTCTAAGATGTGTATAGAAGTGGAGTTTCTGGGCTATGGGTTTTAGATTTTTTTGTTTGAGATAGGATCTCATGTGTCTCAGGCTGGCCTTGAACTATTGACCTCCTGCTTCCATTGTAGGTACACACCACCATTTCTAGTTTATGCAGTGTTGGGAACCCAAGACTTTGTCCATGCTAAAGCAAGCTTTCTACCAAATGAGTGTGTCTCCAACCCCCCTCCCCCACCCAGGTCTATTCCTAACCAAATCCAAATGGTGATAACAATGTATTCCACCACCAAGAGTGTATGAGGTTACATTGAACTTAATAACAGCTTGAAAATTTTGCCAAATTGGTAGGGGTATAGTGATGGTTTCTTAAGGCTTTAATTGTGTTTGGGTTTTGTTTTGCTTGTCTAAATGCCCTTCACTGGTATCCATTTAAGACTTTTTTCCCCCTGAAATTCACTCTCTAGTCCAGGCCAGCCTTGAACTCACAGAGATTCACCTCTCGAGTGCTGGAATTAAAGATGTGCACCACCACTGTCTAGCCATTTAGACTTATTTTATGAAGGGCACATTCAACTCTCCTACTCTTCCTCTACTAGTACTGTCTTCAAAAAACAAAAACCTCACCTCAGGGTCTGATCTGAAACTTTAGTATGCAAACATTAGGGAATATTCTTGGGGAAGACAGCCCAGGAAAGCTGATCTAGGTGGACTCCTGAGGGGAGGGCTAACCACCTTCATTCCAACTTAGCCCTCTTTCTTCGTCTCCCTGCCTGTGTGTATCCCGCTGGCCTGCTAACTGCAGCTGCCACCCACTTGAGTCTTTTCAGCTCCAGCCTCTGTGCCCTCTCTTCTGCACACACATTTCTGCTCTCCGCTCCTCTGTCTCTGATGTAAGAGGAACCCAGATGGCCAGGTCCACACGGAGCATAGCCTCTGCCTAGCTAACCCATAGAAATGCACAACTGCTTTAACTGATACACCGGCAACCGTGTTACAGTTGCTGTCTCTGGCCAGGGCTATGGAGCAGACAAGGGGGAAGTGCAGTGACTCTTACCTGTCAGTGCCATTGAGCCCAGGGGTGGAAAGGACCTGCATCTTCTCTAAGGCCACCATAGGAGAGCTGTTGAGAAGATAATAGCACATTCAGGCCATAGCTGGACATAAGAGGCTGATACCCCAGCCAGACACTGAGGTGTCCCACATCTACTCGGTGAGATGGAAAGGACCACTCCCAACAAGCTGTGCGTGTCTGTGAGAAGCCCTGAATTTTCATGACTCCTTACTTCTCTAATGAACCTGAGTCAGGGATGGGGTGGGGCACGTGAGAGGAAAGAGGCCATGCACACCCTCAGTCAGGCGTCATCTTACTCCTTTTCCTGAAAGCGTTTGTGGTCGTATTCATCAAAGACAGGACACCAGGCATACAGGTTGATGGCGGTCACGGCGCCTGTGACGAGCAGCATGAGCGTCAGCTTCACCATGTGGCTGACCTGCACCAGCATGATGGTGGCGATGAGGGACAGCACAGCAACATAGTTGTAGTACTTGGGGTTCTCCATACAGCCACCGTCCAGCTCCATCCCGGTTGTCACGTTGTAAGGTCCCATGTAGTACTGGAGACAGCTCAGCTGGAGGCCAGGACAATGGGGAGCAGAGGGGTAAAAGGTCAGAGGGGTTTCTCGGCCACCACGACGATCAGCTAGCTCTCTCCACGGTGCCTCAGAGAGACGGGAAGTTAGCAGAGAGTGAGCTTACACATTAGTGACTGCTGCCAAGAGCCGTGTCACTGCTCCTACTCTACAGAAATCCCTCCGACGGTTAGCAAGTGGTGATAGGAGACCCTGGAACCAGAGCTCCTGGCTCCTGGTCCAACATGCTTTTCCCATCACACTCACTGCAAGAGAGGCTGTGTGGCCATTCAGAATCTCTGGGGTGACAGCTATTCTGCCAACAAGGCACCCTTACCTTGTGGAGTCTGTTCATTGGTTGCACTAATACTGTTCACCATCAACAGAAAGCGTGTCCTCGAGCTAACTAAGCCTTTGTAGATAGCCTGCAGCTCGCCTCGCTTTGGGTAAGGACTTGGCATGCAATGCCAGGATGTTCGGGATCCCTGTGCACCCGTCCCAGGTCCTCGGACCTGGATATCAACTTCGTATGTCTCATGGGATCATGGGCGTCATTCTACATGGTGGACGCCATGCAGCCCACAGACGTCCTGCACTCTGGAGCTCTCACTTCTTGACCAGGTAGCTGTCCAGTTACAGCCCTGCAGCTTCCCGCTTCTAGTGCTTCCAAAGTAAGGCTCTAGGCTTAAGTTGTTAAATTACAAGAATGTTATACAACATTCTTAAGAGGACTTAGGAGAGTACATTCAGTATGCCCAAATTAGAACAGAATGTATCGACTGGTGGGAACAGTGACCTTTCCTGTCCCCTGTCCCTCACAGAGCATCCGGCTGCCCTCTCTTGGAACCCTAGCTCTCCACAAACTGAGCAGAACAGAAGATGGCCTCCCCAGAGATCTAGGCTCTGTGAGGCTGTGTTCCTGCTCAGCCACCTAGGAATGTGGGGGGCTCCCTGATAAAACGGGCCCACCTCAGCCCAGTGGATCCCGACACTGGCTATGCTTCCAGGAACACAGCTCATGAGTGCTTGTATCGTACACCTGTGACTGAGGGAGACAGCTCAGGTGTGTGCGTATACACATACAAGATGCATGTACTTTTGGAAGCTAGAACAGTCCTGTGTCATTCCATCAGGGGCCTCTGCTTTTTGTTTTTCCTTTTCTGTTTTTGAGACGAGGTCTCCCACTGGCCCAGTACAAGTCAATAAGTAAGTTGGCTGGCCAGTGATCCCAGACCCTAGTGTCTTGCCTCCCATCACCGAGACTATAAGCATACACCACCACACCAGGCCTTTTCCACATGCATTCTGGGGATGAAACTTGGGTCCCAAGCTGGTTACCAATTGAGTTATCTCCCAGCTTCTAAAACTGCTTCAATTTTTCACTGTTACTATGTGACCTAAAGCAAACAAACAAACCTTTCTGAACTTTAATCCCTTCAGGTGAAACCACAGATGTTGGTGCACCTAGCCGAGGACTGGGGACACTGGATGGTGGGAGGGAAGGGGCTACGAAGAACTCAGTCTGCCTTGGAAGTTTTCTGAAGACCCTCTCCACCTCACTGGGATGTCCTGTGTCAGATTCATCTGCCTGAAATGTATGCTGACAGAGGAATGGACTAGCAAGCTGACAGAGTACAGCCCCTCTCCCCTGGGTTTAGCCCCCCTTCAGCGAGGAAGCAAAAGCTCACCATGTCCACAACATTGGCCATAACCAGAATGAAGATGGCTAACATGGCCCAGGTATTCCTGGCCCAGCGGGTCCGGTCAATCCAAGATGAGAAGGCCACGAGCTTCTTAGGAAATGCCTAGGGGAATAAACAAAAGTGATTTCAAGGGGGTTGAGTTTCCACCTGTATGTCTTGAAGGTACGACTGCTCATGGCTGTTCCCATGCTCTGGTTCTAGAAACCTAAAAGGCCATGCTTTGCCTATGGGCCCCCAAAACTGACAGTCCTTGAGGCAGTATAGCCCTAGGCCTTCAGGTCATAGCTCCTGGTTAGGCAGACACATCCAGAATATGTGGGCAGCCCCCAGAAGTGAGGCCAGGGCAAGGAGCAGCGTTCAGGGATGGCCATCTGCCTAGCTGCCTCCCTCTTCCTTTTCTGCATCAGTACACCAGGTCACCTGGCAAGTGGCCTGTTAGACGCTGTTAGACTGATTTTCTAAGGCTGCTTTCCCCTTGTCGTTCTGATCAAAAACTTCCTGGCACACGAGTGCTCACAGAACTCTCAAGCTGACTTCTAAGGTCTTTCACACAGTTGAAGTCAACCCATCTTCCAGTTGGATTGTGCTTTATTGACTTATATATGTTTAGTCATGGTCCACAAGATACCACGTCACATAAGGGATGAATGGAGGAGGAGGATGGATGGATGGATGGATGGATGGATGGATGGATGGATGGATGCCTAAATGACCCCCACAGACAAGTCTATTAGGACTTGACCAGAAGCCCAACTCCTATCATTTACACAGAGTACTACTCTAGGGACTAGAAGGTTCCAGGCTCAACTGGGGAGTGCCTCTTACCCTGGGGAAGATGGCAGCCATCGAACAGATGGTCAGGATCAAGAGCAGAACCTCTCCAACCACGAAGGTCACGTAGTTTGTCATCAACCTATGGCAGAGAGAAGGGGACTGGGTAGTACAGCGGTCAGCTGAGCATAAGCTTATGACTGGCAGCTTCTCTTTGACACCAGGGAACTGCTGTTATTGTCTTAGCAGAACAAGAATGGCAGGCCCTGGCAGAGAGGAATGCCAACAAAGGGCCTGGGAATGCCACCCTCGAGCTGCTAAGTGTCCGCTGGGACTTTTCCAGAGGTGAGGAGGGTCACAGATGCCCTGAAAATAGCCCAGTAATAGCCTGGGAAAGGGTTCTTAGGAACGAGCAGCAGCCCTGTAGCTGGGGTGAGAACAGTACAGAGCAGAACTCTGAAGTGCCGAGAGCTGGGGAAGTGTGACCTCTGACCGAACACTGCACACGGAATGAGGTTTTCCACATCCACTTCTTCCCTCCGCTCTGGGAAATCCGTCTGCTCCAGATCCTCCTCATATCTCATCCCTCCACGGAGAATACTGTTGCCAAGGGACCCCAGAAGCTTAGGTTGCCAATCTAGTATCAAACTCGGGGTCACCTCTTACATCTCACTTGGTTTAGGGGATCTTTTTGGTGTCTGGTTTTGTCACCACATACAGGCCTTAAGGGCTTCCCTTCCCACTCACTCCCCCTTCGTGATCTCAGTGAGCCTCACGCTCCTGAGCGTGCACTGTGTGGGTGGCGCTCAGCCTCGCCCTGAGCCCCAGACTAACTCAGCTGCCTCATGGGCAGCGCCACACGGGCAGCTCACTCTGGACCTCTCCTGCTCTAAGGCTCCCTCTCCTGTATTCTCTACGTGGCTAATGCCCTTTGCTCAAATGAAGAGGCTCTGGGGATGTCCTTGACTCTGCCCTTTCATACCCCATAGCAAACCAGCCAGTGACTCGTGCCATCACGGTCTTCAAAATCCAGCCATCCAGCCATCAATAAAACTCGAGTGCAGCCCCTCATCCTCACCTTCTGTAACCCTGCCTGGCCTCAGCTTCCACTCCTGCACGCTAACCTGTTCTGACGCACTCAGAGGGTTCCCTTCTCAAATCTGTACCCACCTTGAATCTTTCTGCCAGCCTCTGCACCCAAAAGCATGAACTGTGCCCGGCTCCCTACCCTGACTCCTGTCACTGTCCATACCACCCCAGCTCCCAGCACTGTCCCCTCACTATGCCTTGAAAGGCTTGGCCCACTGCGGCCTCCATGCCTGCCTGAGACGAGCATCCCTAGACTCACTCCCAGCCCTTCAGTACTGTAAAATACCACCTTGTCGGCAAGCCCTGCTCTGACCATCCTACAGAAGCCTACGAACCTGCCAGACCCCCTTTTACCCTTCTTCTCTTTACCCACATTCATCACCACCACACACAGACTTTCCTGTTTACCTGTTCATGCCTTCCCCCATCACCGCCCCATTCCCCATGAGATAAGCTTCACAAGAACTGCTACGTCCCCAGACCCAACTCAGCGTTTATAAACTGAACGGCTCTAATTTCACAACAGTCTTGAGAGTCATGCAGGGCGGGTGTCCTTACTTGGCAGATGAACAAGCGGGCACTCATGGTGCCTTCGGGGACCTGCCACTGTCCTGCCTACAGAACCTCAGATGGCAGCCAGGTACCAAGGGTACCAGCTAACCCAAGCAGGGCTCCAGGATCTGTGCATGGAAGACTCGTGCATCGGGGGGATGCCCACTTGTCCCTTGAGGCCAGGAAGGTGATAATTAACCTTCAGGTAGGACTTCCACACCTGAGCTGACTCTGGAATACCGTGTCTTACCCCAGAGGAAATGCCACTGACGTCAGTTTGTGTCTAGAGCCTAGAATCTAGATTTACAAAGATGAGCCAAGAGTCAACATGACTCTGACTAAAGATTTGGTGACATCCCTACTCTTCTCCCTAGAACCTCTGTAGCAGCCATCTAACCATGTCTCCATCCTCTTGGATGGGCCTGTCACCAGCCTTCCTGCCCCGGCTGAGATCTCGTTCCGGGGTTGACGTTGCCGTGGAATCCAGGTGGGGGTCAGGGAAAGCAACCAGGAACCCAAACAAGGCCAGAGGCCCCTGCCCCTTACACTGCTGCCGCCCATTCCCTGATCCCCCTTCTCCTGGCCTGTCAGCCCCACCCTGTACCTCCTCACCAGGGGTCGATAAGTATCTCCACCATGGCCGTGCAGAAAAGGACCACACAGGAACAGCTGAAGGCAGCCCCACTCTGCTTCTCCTTCTCCACGGAGTATCGTGTTTCCATCTCTGGGTCCATGAACCTCATCGTTAGGAGGAACGTGTTTCTCTTCTTTACCCTGCCACGGAAACAAGCCCTGTGACCCACATGACACGCCTACCATGATTGCTGGGACGGATACTGTTCCCTGCACTGAGTAAGGGCCAGTGAGGGTTGGCAGCTGGGGCCTCAGCAGGAGCCACTTACACCTGGGCGGACTCCCGCTCCAGCAGGGCCTCGTTAAGAAGCTGGTTCAGTTCGTGCTCGTCCTCAGAGGCGTCCACCACACGGTCTGCCAGGTCCTGGAGGCGCAGCCTGCGGCGGGGGTTGGGGAACGAGGGGTTGTCAGCCTGTAAGCCAGGGAGGCAGAGTCAGTGGGGCAGATGGGACAGGTGGGGTCGGGTGTGGGGAAGACTAGTGGAGGGGGGGAAGGAAGGATCACACTCCTGAGGACCAAACCCTTTCCCTGGTTCCACCCGGCCACTGTCTCCCTGGGAAGCTCTATGGGAGCTGTCCACTGATGCAGGTGCCTTGGGGAACCGGTCTCGGATGGGCCTGTCGCCCCTCTTCTCACAGGAAGCCTTACATGCGATGACCTTGGGATCCTGTAATCCCAGTCCCAGGGCTCAAGATTATCAGTCGCTAGTGGTCTAATGAGAAAGGGCTGGCAGAGCGGGCATCCACCACCACTTTACGCCCCATCAGAAAGAGAAGTAGCAGGTCCAAAACGGAAGTCCTACAGCCATCAGCCCAAGGGGCGACTGCTCAGACCCATCAAGGCTGTGCAAGTCTGAAGGGCATTTGAAGGCAGAGCTGAGATTCCTGGTTTGAGGCTCAGCCTTCTGGCTGGCTGCTTGGTCCCAGGCCATTTTTTCCTCCCGTAACACACTGTGGGTGGCCTACTCTGGCACCAGGAGCCTCTTTCATGGAGTGTGAGCTAGATGTGTACGACACCCACTAACGGGTAGGGCTGAAGACTCACGGGCCTCTAGAGCTACGTCCGAGCCAAGCTACATAGTTTATGAGTCCACTTCCTATCAAAAACAAAAATCTCTTTGCTTTTATTTTATGTGCATTGGTGTTTTGCCTGCATGTATGTCTGTGTGAGGTGTCAGAAGCTTCTGAACTGGAGCTACGGACAGGTGTGAGCTGTCCTGTGGGTGCTGGGATTTGAACCCACGTCCAATGGAAGAGCAGTCAGTGCTCAAAACCACTGAGCCATCTCTCCAGCCCCAAGAAAATTATTCTCAAGAGAAGCAGCCGGATGGATGCGCAAAGAAAAGCCAGCTTCCATGAATCTCTGTCTACCTCCTACAGCATCCGAAACCTGTCTCCTTTCACAGAGACATGGCAGATGCCAGCTTCCAGCCACAGGGACTTTAAGGCAGATGTCGCCTTCATCAGTGAGCACATTCAACAAGTTTCTTAGTAAAGGGAAGTTCTGGGTTGTCTCCTCATCCTTTGGGGCAACATGGCAGCCCTTACTTCCAGGTCTTCGATGCATAAAACTCATGGGTTTATGAGAAGGGCGTGCCTTGATACAAACTCTCACTCCCAAATAAGCTCCCATCCTGGAATCCTCACAGAGCATGAGCCTACACGCCTGGGCCACCCCAGCGAGAAGACGCTTCAGGGGAGTGCCTCTGGGGACCTTATCCTCCCTTCTCCCCTGTAACTGCATCCTCACAGCCTGGGCCCCCGCTGCAGCAGCCTATCCGTCCCCACGTCCCCATCCCTGCGGACTCCACACCCACCTGGGCCTCCTGTTCTTCGGCCTCCTCTGACGTGGAGCCGCTGGCATGGGCACTCCCATTGGGCTCCTTGGTCTCAATAAGGGCAGGGGAGCTGGGCTTGGATGCCGGTGCTCCGTTTGGCAGGGCCTGCCACAGAAAAGAGTGCTCCTCAGGGCCGTGAACCATAACCTCCTCACTGCCCCAGCCTGTGACTGTTCTACTGTTGTTCTAGAAACTTCCTTCTACATTTATGGAAGTCTTGCTGACATAGAAATTTCATCAGTTTGTCCTCTATAATGTCCATGTTTTAAATCCTGTCATTTCTAGTAGCTACTGCTACTAGGAATAGTTTTTGAAACAGAGAGAGGACCCAGTTGCTCCAACTCCTATTGCTAAGACACCGACTCCACGCAGTGCCCTGAGGTCTCTTGGGTGGGGGCCTTGTCAAGTGAGTAACCGCTGCAAACCTCAGGTCAGTGTTTGCCCTTGGTGGCCCGAGCCAGACTCTGTCAAGGGAAACAGTTTGCTCGCCCAGTTCCTAAGTGTCTGTTGAGCCCTGACTTCTCCTAACCCACATTCTCAAGAGGAAGGGCAGACAATAGCAAAATAGGTAAAGGAAGAAAAGGCAGTCATGAGAAAATGGGATGGAGAAAGAGGGCGTGGGGGTTGCTGGGGGGAATCCGGTCATAAAGAGGGTCATCGGAGGAGGGTGTCTCTGTGAAGACAGCACTTCAGAACAGATGTGAAGGGACATCAAAAAGGAAAGGGAATTACAGGGAAAATGAACAGCTAGCAGTAGGCTGTGCCCTGAGGATGCAAGTGACAGCCAAGAGGCCAGCATTACTGGAGCAGAGTAAGCAGGGGGGGGTTGTGGCAGACACTGTGCAGGGACCAGGCCCGGGGCAGGGGACGGCTGGACTGCGTTTGTTCTGTTCCTTCTCATTTCCGCTGGAAACCCTTCCTTGGCTCTGGCTCCCCACTGCAGCCCCTGCTCACTGCATCTCCCTCCCTTGGTGCACATAACACTACTGTAGCTTTAGCCACTTCCAGACTTGTGGTGGCCTCTCCCTTCTGGCTGCTGTCTCAGGACATACTAGTCATGTGAACTCCAGCTTGCCACACATGACACCGTTGTCCCCCAGACCTGGTTTCAGAAAGAAGCTACCGCCAGACTGAGTGCATGGGACTCAAGCATTTCTCATGCTGTTCTCTTCTTGTTGTGTCAACCACCAGCCAGCCTTCTACGACCGCTCTATTAACGTAATGTATTTTTTGTCACAGGATGCTGCTACACAGCCCAGGCTGGCCTTGAACTTGCTTATATAACCCTAAGAAGTTCCTGAACTTGCTGTGTGGCCTAGGCAGGCTTTGGCGTCCTGCCTCAGCCTCCCGTGTGCTAGACTTTCAGGAGCTCGCCACCACACCGCACCTAACTGCTCTTTTCTAAATCCCCTTCTTTCCTCCTCGCTGCGCTTAGAGTTGGACAGAGGACTCACCGAGCCGTTGAGGCCATTTTGAGCTGTCTTCTTCACCTCTGGCTTGGAGGCAATGATGAGGTAGGTTTCGATGCCCTTCTCATCTAGGTAGTCGCAGCGACTGCCCCCATCACCAGGTTCGACATCGAACTCCCCTTTCAGGCAGTCCATGGTGCTCTGGGAAATGTGCACGCGCCTGCAGCACAGAGAGAGGCTCTGCGCATGCTCTGGAGGTAGCCCTTGCCTGCCCCAGAGACAGACGGTGGCACACAAGCACTGCTGCTGGGATGAATGACTCCAGAGCATGTGCGGTAGGGACCAGGGGAGCAGACCTGCAGTTGGCTAATTGTATGGTCAATGTGGTGCCCAGTGCTCTGAGCTTCCGTCCCAGAGGCTGTCGAATTCTTAGAACAGAAACGAAATTTTCCTTCCTGATTTTTAAGAGTATCAGATGAGTGGCTAAAGAGATGGCTCAGTGGTTAAGAGCACTTTCTACTCTTCCAGAGGACCTGGGTTTGGTTCCCAGTACCGGCATCTGGCAGTTCACAACTATCTATAACTTCAACTCCAGAGGATCCGATGCCTCTGGTCTCTGCAGGTACCACACAACATGCATGCACACCCACATACAGATACATATGCCTACACATATGTGAAAATAATAGAAATAAATCCTTTAGGTATCAAATGAGATACCAAATTTGAATATCAGCTCTGAGTGCTGACATCAAGAATTAGATTCTCTCTACCTTGTCTCCCCTCATACCAAGGGGACTAGAAGCCTCAGAGTCACTAAGGAGAGAACAGGAACTGCCTCTAATAAGGCCCCAAAGGCAGGAAAGGTAGGCCAGGCCTCCTGCATCCTGCCCAGAGACAGGCACCTGAGGGCAGTCTCCCAGACAGCTGGGTATGCAGGTGTGCTGCTTAAGTTTTGTTTGTTTTTTGGTCAACTCCACACCACCTAGAGTCACCCGGGAATAAGGAATTTTAACTGAGGAACTGCCCAGATCATATTGACCTATAACCATGTCTGAAAGAAATTATCTTGACTAATGATCCAAGGGCCTGGGCTTGGAAGCCAGCTTCCATGAATCTCTGTCTACCTCCTACAGCATCCGAAACCTGTCTCCTTTTACAGAGACATGGCAGATGCCAACTTCCAGCCCACTGTGGGCGGCACCATTCCTAGGCTCTGAATTGTACAAGAAAACTAGCTGCCAGGGAGGAAGAGATTGAGCTAGTAAACTTCCATGGTTTCTGCCTCTGTTCCTTCTCTGACTTCCCCTTTAATGATAAACTGGAAGTATAAGCCAAATAAATCCTTTCTTCCACAGGTTGTTTTTGGGCAGTGTTAAATATAGGAACAAGAATAAAGCTACAACATGGGAGGAATGAGATTTTTGGACCCCCTTGTCCCTCATTAGGGCCACAGCCCTGAGAGTGGATGAGATGATCCCCACTCCCTTGGCCCTTATATCTACCCCCTTGGAACGAGTACTCACCCTGGGATGCCACCAGCCTCCATCTTGTTTGCCACAGTGACATCGGTAGACCATACATCATACTGCCAGCGCTTCTGGCCCAGGACGCCACCTAGCACAGTGCCTGTGTGCACCCCCACACGCATGTCCACTCCGGTCTTGGTCTTCTCCCGCACGTACCTGCCAGGCACAGAGTGGTGGTGCTGGGTCAGGCATGGCATTGTGAGGTGCCCCGCAGCCTTTACCCTCACAGGCGGAATCCTCCTCCAGACTGAGAGGACCTAGCATGTCCCCTCTGGCTTTCTGCCTGAGCTAAGTGGCTTGCACTGGGGTTAATGGAGGCCAGGGCCCAGGTTCAGTGAGGACAAGCATGGGGAACACGGTTCCGCAAGAGAACCTCCTATTTCTTCCATCCCTCGTTCATTCATAAAGTTAATGCTTCACTGAGTGTGTGTCTGGTGTGTTCTACACGCTGTGGACACAGCTAAAGTGCGTGCTGGCTTCCATGTTCTCTCAGCATTGTGAATTTCTGTTACAGAATCCATGCTGGCATCCTGGCCCTCTCACCCCACCCCACCCTAAACCTCCAGCTCATGGGCTTCCCTTCCCCTAGCCAGACCTGAGACTGAGGAGTTTTGTTGTTTCCCTTAGCTGTGAGGAAGCCACATCTGGATTTCAGGACCAGAACTGAACCTCATTCCGTGCCTCAAGTAGATCAGCCATGGTGCTAGACATTTGGCCAGTCCACCCCCCCCCCAGAGGGACCCACTTACGAGATGGCCTCTACCATGGCAAGCCCCATCAGGATAGAGCACACGGCATGGTCCTCCCGGTAGTCAGGCAGGCCGCAGATGCAGTAGTAACAGTCGCCTAGGATCTTGATCCTCAGCTGGTGGTATTTCTGAAAGGGCAGAGCGTGGGCAATGCTCCTGGCCCCTGGCCATGGAGGAAAGGCACAGCAGGTGGAGGAAGGCCAGGTAGGGAAAGCTTGGGAGCCAGAGACAGGGCAGAGGGTTGCGGACCACAGTAGCAGGAGTGGGCACGTTTGGGACTTACGGCCGCCAGCTTGTCAAAGCGGGCAAAGAGCTCGTTGAGTAGTTTCACGAGCTCCTGGGCACTGCAAGCAGAGGACAGCTGGGTAAAGCCCACAATATCTGCAAACAGGATGCTGCAGGAGGAGAGGGCATAGGCAGTGAGACTCCAGGCAGCAGCTCGCCACCAATCGCGTCAACAGGGAACAGTCTTACCCAACCCTGACGCAGTGAGGTCCTGACACGGCTTGGACTCTGAAGCTTATCTTCTGCAAAGGTCCTGCCTACTGACCACTACCCCACCCCTTCTGACTCCCTCCCACCCTTAGCCTCAGAGGGCTAGGTGGCTGCCAGGAGCCCTTCTCTGGGTGATATTTATTCAGCTGCCGGTAAGCCCAGGCAGGTGATGCACATTTGCACCCTGCCGTCTACTGCAATGACTCCTCCCAGTGGTTCAGGGGAACCGAGGTGCACATTGTGGGGTGGCCTTGCCTCTAGTCCTTGGGAAAACCAGGCCCCCCATTACTCAATAGATCCCATGGAGCAGTGTGCCTCCCTGGCCATCCTGCTGTCAGGGCCCAGGGTCCCTCCGCCATCACACCTGACATTCTCATGGCGGTACATGTACATGGTGTTGAACTGCTGCTGGTCCTTCTGACTCTCATCTTTCTTCATGTCCTTCAACATCTCGTCAGCCACATGCTTTGGCAGGATGGAAAGCATAAGGTTTTCCTGTGAGGAGAAGCACAGGGTTGGCGGGAAATGGCGCACTCCTCCTATAAGCCAAGTTCAGACACTTCAGGAAAGAAACCCCTGATCCTGGTGAGGGATGTCAGTCAGGAACTACACAGCTTTGCACCGAGGCTCCAGTGCCCGTATGGCAGCAGACAAAGGCCAGGCTGGGTGGTTCCTTCCCCGGACACGGCAGCCTGCATATCAACTGACAGCCATTGGCCCAACTTGCTCCTCTTTCTATGAGAAGTGTGGCCCCTCTCATGTTCTCCACGATACCTGTCCCTCACTGCTGAGTACTTCTCATGCCTCCCACAGCACCTTCACAGAGCAATCACCAATTCAGACTCAACCTGACTGAAGTCCTATGACACATACATACGGGAATCCCAGAGCCGGCAAGAATTCTACATAAGCCTAGCGCCTCCTAAGGACACAGGTCAGAATTGCAGTGCAGTGCAACACTGTGGACCTCCCTTGTGAAAATGGAGGCAGCTTGCTGAGCAGGGAGACGGTGGAGACCACCAAAGTAGGGAGGAGAGTACCACGTGGGGAAGGGGTCAAACCCACCACGTGAGCCAGCGCGGAGTCTCAAAGGTAGGTAAACAAAGGCCTTTCTGAGAGAGCGAGCCACGTATCCAAGGCAGACACTCAAGGAAAGTCCTCTACGGCTCAAAGGCCTGAAAGTATCTTGGTGACAGTAGAAACAGAAATGCTGTTCAAGTCCTAACTAGGTGGAGATCAAGAGTCGGCATGCTGGCCTCTGGGCCAAACGTGTTTGCTGTCTGCTTTCATAAAGTTTTATTGGCACCCAGCCGGGCCCGCTTGTTTACACATTGTTTCTGACTGTTTTCACACGCCAACAAGCATTGAGCAGTTATGACAAAGACCATATGGCTGGCGAAGCCAGAAATATTTGCACTCTAACTCTTTCCAGAAAAAAAAAAAATCTGTGGCTTGGACATCTGAGGGGATGGCGCCAGTGCTCAAAATATGGAACCGTGGAGGAAAACCAGATGTGAGGGAAAGTCGGGAGCGTGGCCATACACGTGCCTAGGCTGTGGAGGCCCACAGGGCCTTCATGAGGGAACACCCTGCAGTCAGCGCTGAGGAGAGGCCTAGAGGCCACACCAGAAGCTCTGGAAATCACGGTAGCACATGGGTCAGATTGGGTGGAAGGGAAAGAAGGAGCTACAGCAGACAGTATCGTAATGAGGTACGGCTGGGGGAGGAGGACACAGGACCCCCCAGGGGTGCAGGGCAGGAATTAGAAGAAAGCAAAAATGTGGTCTCCATCATCCGCAGGGGGAAGAAAGGGATGATGGTGGTTGGTGAAGGTTTAACAGGATGGAAACTGTGAAGGTCAAAGGGCAAGAGAACCCTTGGCAAGGAGAGAAGGGGGCGGGGCTGCAGAAAAGAGTAGCGATGTGATAAAGCTATAGGTTGAGCACCCTGGGTGACAGAATCCTTGTGACCAAGCCAGAGGACACCTCGAGCTCAGCTACTGAGAAGCTGGGGGTGTCAGGAGCTCGGTCACCACTGCCTGAGTCTCATGAGTCACCTAGTTCCAGGATGGCTGGTGCCCAGCTCTAGCCCGAAGTGCTTCGTACACAAATCTTACTGCTTGCCCTTGTCCAGTGTTAAGAACCTCGAGATGGCATCATTACAGCATGGGAATGAGAAGCCACATAAATAACCCCAGTGCGCCCTGCCCTAGCTCCACCGGAGCCCAAGAAGCAGCAGAGTGCCCCAGGGACCTGCAGCCTAGCAGAGCAAGTAAGACTCGGTGACCCTGGCCCTTGGCGTCCCCAAGCCCCTGCCAGTGAGGTGAAGTCAGAGAACTCTGATAGTAAACAAACAAACAGCCAGAGCCAGGGCCCTGTTAGCCTCAAGGGCAGCCCAAAGAAAGCTGGAGTCCTGAGTAGCAGAAGCTGGGAATTCGGAAAGCGGTGGAGAGGAGGCAGGGGTGGGGGTGGGTGTAGGGCTTTAGACTGAACATCTCAAGGCACCGGCCTACCTGGAGTGGGAAACATGTAATTGCTCTTGTCAACCAAAACCCACAGGGGTGGGAGCAGGCAGGGTGAAGAATGTAACTCTATATTCCCAGTGTGATATCACACAAGTCACCCAAAATCCCTGGTGCCTGGTTTCCTAGGTGGTGAGTCGGGACTAAGTGGCTCATTAGCTGGAAGCACTCAGAACAATGCCCGGCCCCCAGGACGTACTTGGTATATCCTAGCTGTCCTGTGTCACTGCGAAGTATGGCTGAGGGAGTTGGGACCTCAACAAGGTGTGGCCCCATCTTCCTCTCAGCTTCCAGGGTGGTCACAGAGTTCTGGGCTGTGCTCCTTTGGATAGCGTAGTATCAGCAGAACACCTTTCTGTCCCTCAGCCAGGCTTCGTGGGGTCTCTCAAGCAGGTGGGGTAATGAAAATATACAAACAAGGGTCCCTCTGTTCGCCGCAACTCTCCTGACACTCCACCACCTTCGACATGTGCACATGTGTCCGCACCACCAATGTGCATACATGTGCTAAGTGACAGAGGCTCAGAGTGGGGGCAGTGTGTTCCGTGTGTAAGCACATACACAGAACTCAGGTTTAGGAAGGTCGAGCCCCGAGTTGATCTTGCTAGCCTGTGAGCTACAACCCCAGCTACCTGACGCCACTCCTCTTCCGCTGCCTCAGAGCTCTGGGGACACAGCAAAACCCTTTTGGGCCCCCTTAGGACCTCGAGGATACCAGAGATCACTCCAGCCCTGGGAAGAGTTGTACGTCCCTGGTCACATCCTGACCCCCCTTTAAACACTGCCTCCTCCCTAGCTGGGTCTGGACCCTCAAGTCTCAGCATGACTACAAGATGAGGGTGACTCTGGAGGCTAAACCACAAAAAGTCTCAGAAATCCCTTGTCTGTGGAGGCCATTAGTTTCCTCCCTGCACCTCCCCAACCCCCTCTCCATAAAAGCCTGTAATCCCAGCACTAGAAAGGCAGAAACAGGATGGTCAGGAGTACAAGGCCAGTCTGAGGTCAGTCTGGGTTACATGAGACATGATCTCAGGAAGATAGGCAGGCAGAGGGATGGGGGGGGCACAGCAGGTCGGGGGTCATGCTTCAAGGGATCAGGCTACCAAGGCCTCTCACCTTGGGCAAGCACTTCTGGGTTTAGCCTTTCAACGATACAATGGGACCCCTTGTAAGCTCTTTCCACTGTTCAAAGTATGAAACCTTTCAGAGAGAAAACTTTTCAAGAGTCACAGAAAAGTTAGTTATGTCACAAGGACTGTGGTTAATATAGATTTTACCCATGGTGATCTGGTGAAATGGACAGGGTGCCGTAAAGTGAGCATGAATGTTATATTACCCATCTAAGTCCCCAAACCAACTGGGGAGGAACAGAAGAGCCACAATAATAAGGGGGGGGGCTGACATCTGCCATGCTGGTAGATCTGAAGGACTTCACTGCATGCGTGGCCACTGAAATGTGCCCCTTGTGCCTGTACTTTTAGACAGTCTCTCCTCTCCCTAACTTCCCCCAACATCCCCCACCCCGCACACACACCTCCTGCTGCAGGAGGATAGCACACTCAGGCTTCCCTCAGGAAGTGAGCAGGAAGTTAGGGAGCTTGAGCAGGGCATCTCCGGGGGCTGAGAGGCAGCTGGAAAGTCAGGTGAGGGATTTGCAGGGATCACAGAGCCCCCTCACGTCTGAGCAAAGGTGCTGTGTGGAGAGGACTCACGTTGGGAGCCTTGGGCGAAGGCTGATAAAGGAGCAGATGCCTTCTGAGAAAGGAGAGTATTTTTTGTCACAGTACAAAGAATGTGTTAGCCTCGGGGGTGGGATTCCTGAAGCCTGGTAAGAAGGATTGTGGGTGTTAAGCTGGAGGTAGGAGGCTGGCCCAAGGGTGGTGGACTAACCAAAGCCTAAGAGCCAGAGAGCAAGGTCTGGGGCACTGAGACTGTACCACTCTCTCTGAAAAGAGAGCAGGTCAGCTCTGCCCTAATGGCTACAGGTACGGACAAGTCAAAGGCCTGAAACTGTATGGGAAAAAGGACAAAGTCTGCAGAGAGAAAGACTTGAACTCTGGGAGGCCTTCAGGGTAAAAGCAAAAAGCCCTCAGGTTTGGGGGAGAAGCACCCCCAGGCTTGTCTTAGGCAGTGTGCAAACACA
This sequence comes from Rattus rattus, assembly GCF_011064425.1. NCBI lineage: Eukaryota > Metazoa > Chordata > Mammalia > Rodentia > Muridae > Rattus > Rattus rattus. The sequence goes on along the minus strand of NC_046160.1, from coordinate 24,857,855 downwards.
CCTCGAAGTACGGGGCTGACGGGGTGGAGGTGGCGAGGCCTGTACCTCAGAGAAAAGGCCACAGTACCCTAGGCAGGATCCTTGCCTCCTAACCCGGGCCAGGGTCACATGTGTAAACAGTACACGGCTATGCAGAGGCGAAGTCTGTCAACATGGCCCCCACCCAGCTCAGGAGGAACCAGTCAGGTCCTTGTCAGCAGTGACTCAGAGTGCTGGCTCGGGACTGAGATGGAGGAAGGAGGCCAGCATTGTCCCAGGGGCCCTCGGTTGTTAGAGTTGACACTCTGATGAGGCGTTCAGGAGTTAATTACAGCAAGGAAGCCAGGAGGGATTTGGATAAATGAACTCTGCTGGTGAGAGGCTAAGTGTCTGCAACAGCCTTGCAAGAGAGGAGACACTGACAGCAAAGGAATCCACGAGTAGGAGGTGGTGGGGGAACTGTGTGTGAGTGTGTGAGAGAGAGAATGCGTGTGTGAGAGAGGACGTATGTATAAGAGTATGGGTGAGTATGACTGCGTGTGAGAGAAAGTGTGTAAGTGTGTGTGTGTGAGAGAGTGAGAGTGTGTATACAGGTGTGAGTATGTGAGTGTGTATGTGTGAGAGTATGTGTGTGAGTATATGAGTGTGAATGAGTCTGTGTGTGAGTGTGTGTGAAAGTATGTATGCATGTGAGTAAGAGAGTATTGTGAGAGTGTGTGAGTGTGCATGTATGTGTGTAAGTGTGCGTATTGTGTGTGTATGTGTGTTAGTGTATGAGTGTGTGTGTAAGAGAAAGTGTGTATTGTGTGTGTAAGAGAGTATTGTGAGATACTGTGTATGTGAATGTGTATATGTGTAAGAGAGTGTGAGTGTGTGAGAACGTGTGTGTCAGTGTATGTGTGAGTGTATGGGTGAGTGGGTTCGAGTGTGTATATGCGTGTGTGTGTGTGTGTGAGTGGGGATGGGGGCTGGGGGTGTAGACCCTGGTGGCATGGATGTTGAGTATACAGTGTCTGTGAGATGGTAAAGTCTCCCTCTTGTGCTGTGTAACATACACCTACCCACCCACATACTTGCCACTGTAAGCAAGCCTGCAACTACTTAGCCAAAAACATCCTGGTCCTGTTTCCAATTTATCCAAATACCCAGATTCCTGGAGCTTCTAGGCCATTTGGAAGACCTCCAAGCGCCCATTCTGGTCTAACCCTCTGGGCAGAGGAGGCTCTGGGAGGCAGGAAGTGAGGTCAAGTCCAAATATCTCAGCTCCCCCCAAGGAGAGGACCAGTGTGGAAAATCTGGAAACTGAAGGCTATTGTCCTTGCATGATCTAGTCCCAGACTCAGACATTCAGTGACTAAGTCGCCCTCGTCTGTGCAGGTGCAGGAAGATAAGCATCAGGTCGGGAAGGACCAGGACCTCAGAGCTCTCTTCATTGTTGACCATGCCCCACTTCCTGTCACGGGCTTGGGCTCCCAAGTGGTGTCTAGAGACCAGGAAAGCGCATGGGCCAAGATGACTGCACTCTGAGGAGACAGCCCACGGCGTCCAAAGTTGTGTGGCACCTGCCATCCTTGCCGAGCCAATCTGGCATGGAGTAGGTGTTCCTCAGAGGCTTAGTGAGTTAATGAGCCATCGAGGAGGAGACATGGCCCAGGAGACAAGCTGTCATGTTCTAGAAGAGCTCTAGCAAACTTCCTGAGTCACCGAAACGCTCTGAATCTGTGCTGGCCAATATGGTAGCCACTAGCCATGTGCAGCTACTGAGCACACAGATATTGACCGATACAACTGAGAAACTGGGGCTGGGGACATGGCTTAGGTGGGAGAGTACTTGCCTAACATGCATAAAGCTCTGGGCTCAGCCCTCAGCATCACCTAAACCAGGCAAGGTTGAGTCACCCAAGGCTACAGAAGACCCTCGTGTTTAACAATCCAACTAGGAGAACTGACTTTTAGTTGAAGTCAATCACAGCTTAAACGGTTACATATGGCTAGTGGCTTCTGTAGTAGACAGATAGCTTTAAGACAATGTGGAAACTAAGTCTAGCCTGAGCCCTGTGCTCACGGGGATGTGCTGGTGACATCTGTGCGTGGTTGGGGACAGTGCTTCCAGAGTCTGACCTGGCAGCTCACATCACCTGCTCTGTCACTGACCCAGAAACACACACACACACACACACACACACACACACACACACACACACACACACACACCATATGTGCAGACACACATACATATACATATACTCATGTACACACATATAAACACATGCATAGGCACATAAATACACATAGACAAACATGCATACATACGCACATTTATACACATGCATGCATAGGCACACAAATACACAGAGACAACACATGCATATGCATACACATTTGTGCACACACAAACATGGAAATAAACACATGTGTATGCACACCTACTGCAGACACACAGAGCAAGCACATGCCCTATCCCCACACACCACTGCTCTGACCCAGATCAACTACTTTCTGCCAGCACCTGTTCACCAGCTCCCTTCTTCTTCTTTTTGAAAAGCTCAGAGAGAATCATGTGTTTTATAAATGTTCACTATGTACTATGTGTGAGTGTGTTGCCTGCATGTATGAATGTGTACCACATGTGTGCAGTGCCCATGAAAGCCAGAAGAGGACGTCAGATTGGAACTGCAGTTACTAATAATAGGCTCCGGGATGGAACTCAGGCCTTCTCCAGAAGGTGCTCCTAACTGCTGAGCCATCTCTCCAGCCCTAAGACTCATTATGCTTTAAGACCAGTTCCAAATACTGAGTATTTCCACAGTGGTCTGCTGAGTCCCTCATCCCTCTGCTTTTCCTGGACCCTTTGCCTTTATTTTACACTCTGAGCTCTTCTTTCTTGGACTGTGTTTATCCCATGTCCAACCCCATTCCGATTGGAGGTCCTTAATCCTTAGGCACCCTTTATCATGCCATGTCCTACACCAGGCAGACCAGAACACGACAGAACTCCTGACTGGAATGGGGAGGCAAAGGCTGTACCCTTCTGGCTAGCTTCTGGTAAGCCCCAGTGACTCTGGACCAGAGTGAAGGCTGGAGGGGGGGCCTTTCAGGAGAAACCTGACTCTCATAAGACCCTAGTAGAAGCAATCGAAGGCTTGCCAGGAGCTGCATGCTCAACAGCTTTTGCTGAGCCCACCAGCATATTAGGAGGCCCTATCTTACCCACTTAGCCCAGCGGGGCCCATGTAAAAGGCCACAAATGTGGGTCTCAGCCCTCAAACCTACCAGTTGTGTAGTTAATTCACAGAACAACCTCTATTCCCTGAAAGTGTCTGTGTGGGACGTTTACCCCTCCATTATGATATCCAGAAGCACCTCAAACTTAACCATAGCCTACCCATAACCTAACAACCTCCTCTCCGTCCTCAATTCTTTCCACTCTCTGGTCCACCTAGCTGTAAAGCTGGCCATCTCTGCCTTCAGGATGCATCTATGTCCTCCTTGCATTTAGCTTCTACCATTGTCTTCCTGATCTGGGTCACCACGTCCCACTGATCTCCCTGCTTCCTTGGCTATATCTTCCCCACCAACAGCTACCCTTACCTGTTTAAACTCCAATGCCCTGGGATGGCTAGTCCTAGCCCTCTTTAGCGCAAAGCCAAGGCTCTCGCCAGGACTGCAGGCTCCAGGCTGAGGCTCACAGGACCACTCTGCCTCTCTTCCCTCTCCTGTCCCATTGTACTGTGGTCCTGTCCTGTGGGCACACCCCATTCCCATCTCCTTCAGGACTGTGTTCCTCGTGTCCTGGGGACACCCCCAGGTCCTTTCCCATGCTGCCTCCCCCTGCATGGCTTGCCGCTCGCCACCTTCAGGTCTTCACTCCACTCTACCTCAAGAAAGCTTTCCCTGGCTCAAGCTACTAATGCCAACTCCCTTCTACCGTGGTTCCTGGTAAGTTCCTTTCCCTACTCTGTAGCTCATACCCATTCTGCCAGCCACCCTCACAGAATCTATTACGCTCAGGACCATGTCCTCCTGGAAGGTGGCCCTGGGCACCTGTGACCTGAATGTATGCTTCCTGTATGTGTGCGTGTGCGTGCCTGCCTGCTTGCCTGCCTGCTAGTATATGTATGTGCATGCAGGAGCCCGCAGAGACCAGAAGAAGGCATTGGATGCCCTGGGGTTGGAGTTATAGGTAGTTGTGGGGCCCCTGACATGGGTACCGGGACCATGAACGCAGGTCATGCGCAAAGGCAATGTGTGCTCTCAACCACTGAGCCATCTCCCCAGGCCTCTCATGGACTTCCTAACCATGCTATTCTCTATTCCCGCTCCACAGACAGGCTGGGGCTCAGAGCACATAAGAAACTTCTCAGGGCCAAGTGCCAAATGGTTCAGCTCGAGGTCTCACTCTGAAGCCCAGCATGGTGGCTCATTCACACCTGTAATGCCCGTATTGGAAGGCTGAGGCAGGAGTGCCATGAGTTCAAGGCTAGCCTGGGCCACAGGGTGAGATTAGTCACCAATAGTAAAAAACCCAGGTTGCTGTAGAGGATGTAGACATCTCTTAATTATTAATTAGGCATTTAATAGGCTACCTGGATTACTAGCCGCAGTGGCAGTCCCTCAGCCACTTAGGAGATGCTCCAAGCCCTGGCCACAGACCACGGGTGCACAGCTGCTGAGGACGTTGCCAGCAGTGGTGGTCAGGACTGGAGACCTGCTCGACCAGCAGAGGCTCAGAAGGAAGTCTTTAGGGTAGGAAGGGCTTGGGAGGTGGGGCTCAGTTGGGGGAGGGGCTTAAAAGTGCCAACCTCATTTATCACTGATGCCTGGAGACAGCACAGCACAGCAGAGCCCTCCTACCCTCACCAGAAGCCCCCTTGCCCAAACTGCCTGAAACAGGGACATGCCTTGCTAAGTTCTCAATTACTGGCATGAAGAACATTCTATAAAGTCCAAATGGTGGAAACTGGAAGCAACAGAGAAACCCATTATTTACCATACAAAATAAGGAAGGCACCTTCCGACTTTTCTCACATCAAGGGATTTCAAAGCTACAACGAAAGCTAAAAATATTAACTATATTCAAGAGTGTTCAAGGCTAAAATGGAAGTGTATTTCCAAATTAATGCTGGAGAAGGGGCATCTGTGGCCCTATCAGGAGATCCACCCACTTTCAACACTAGGAACACTGAAGTCCAGTGCCTAGAGGAAGATACCACGCCCCTGTGGGTCGGGGAGGTGCCCTGCTCTCTGACCACAGCAACCAGAAGCAGGCCCATCACCCCCACCTCACTGTTGCCAGGACAACTTTGGGGTTGGTACTAGAAACCTGATTCTCCCCTTCCCCACGGCCCTCCAAAGAGAACAAGGCTCAGGTTAAGGGGACTCTGCACCATGTCCTAGCAGCCAAAGGACTTGAGGTAGGCAGTAAAGCAGGCCTGAGCAAAGGACAAGGACAGGGACAATCAGACATGGAGCCTATGGGGCAGTGCATTCCAAGTTCTCAGCTCCCGGAGAGAAACCCAATCCTGTGGCAAACACAGGTAAAGTCCTGGCTCACAAAAGCTCCGGACCTCAGGTGAAGGATCATGACCCAGACAGAGACAGGCTAAGAAGCAGGATACGGCAGCTCTTCACCTGTGTGGGCACCACAGAAGTAGTGTCCCCTAAGCCATGATTCCCGGGGCTGACAGTGGACAGCTCTCTTATAACCCTGTACACCCAGCATCTCCCACCGGAGCCTGAATGCAGCTTCCGAAGTGCTGGAGGGTGGGGGCTGAGATTAGGGTAGGGTGTGCCCTGAGGAAGTGTAAGCCTAGGCTGGCCACCTCCCCGCCACCTCTCTATGCACCTCATTCCTCACTTTCGCTGCCTGGGAAATGCTTCTGGGGGTGATTCAGGTACCTCACGATTCTGAAGTCTGTGCCTGGCAACAGGTGTGATGTTCTGGGTGCCTCTGTTGCCAGTTGGGGTGCTTGGCAACTCTCAAGGTCCCAAACTAATCCTCAAAGTAAGATCACATGGGAATCACAACAAATAATGAAAGTTCTTCCCTCTGGTCCACTGGATCCACACTAACATACCCATGGAGCTGAGAGGAGACTGGAGAGACCCCAAGTCCACTCAGATAGCTCTACTCCATCCAGGTACCTGACCACCCGTGAAGTCTGGCCTGAATCTCTTTTCATGGCAGAGTCATGCTCAGAAAGACACATTAATTAGGCTTTGGAGTTAAGCCAGACACAGCTCTGCTCTTCAGGGAAGTCAAGTCCGGCAGTGGGGCCAAACCACTTTGTTCCCAACCTTTCTTACTTACTTTGTCTCCACCCATCTGTCACCAGATGGGTGCCTCCCTTGTGAAAATGTGGGAGGGGTGTCTGTGTGTGAAAGGAGTGGACCACCTCACCCCTTCCTGGCAGCCATAACTCTGTTCACCTTCATCCCAAGCAAGAAGCCAGACACCTCCATGGAGATGGTAGAAAAGGGACTGTGCCCAGAGTCACCTGGACAGGGTCCCTGCGGTGACAGAGGAGGAAGATGAGGGCAAGAGGAGACTGGCTGAGGGCTTCACGAAGCCTCACGGGGGCAGGGCTGCCGCAAAAGCAGTTCAGAAAGCACCTGATACATGTTGACACCACAGTGTGAGACCTGGGCCTCAGTGCTGCCTTCTCAAAGGACCTCATCCGGCTTCAGAGCTGGCACCGAGGGTGTTCTGACATTTATGCAAGGACCACACAGATGATATTTAGTGTGGCAGGGACTTCAAGTGATTCCTTAAAGCCTTTTGTCCTGAGTGTCCCTGTCTGTCATCTCATTTCCATCCGTACCAGGGGCTCGGACAGAGGAAAGCACATGGAGACCTGCTCTCGAATCCCAAGTCGCCCTGGCCGAGGCTCCTGTGTACAGTCAGCCCTGATGCCCAGAGAGGGAGTGACCACTGTCCTGACTGGAACAGAGGAGAGAGGTACTCTCTCAACCAGCTGCCACCTTCCTCCTCAACCCTCCTTCAGCTGGTGTGTCCCCAGGGGCTGAAACATGTCCTCATAGTTAACAGCATCAAAGGACTTCACAGTTTTTAAGCTCACTTCTACCTTCTTACTCCATGTGCTTCCCAAATCATCCACGATGATGATTTTGTCTTTAATTCTGTTTTTTCAGAAGATTAAACTGGAGACAAAGAGGCATAGCCCCAAAGTCACAGGGAAAGCCTAGTGTCCCAAGAAAGCTGGTGCAAGCACTTAATTCAGATCTGAGGCCACTGGCATAGGGTTAGGGGGTGAGGCTGATCCCCTGTGGTACGGGCTCTGGTGTCAGTCACAAGATGAAGAGACACACAGGGGTGGGGTGTGCAAGAACCTGGGTCTGCCGACTCCATGAACAAGAACAGTGTCTAGGGCATTGGGGGTTCCAAGAGCAAAGAAGTATTTTCTAGATAAGCGAGGGAAACGTAAGTGTCTAAGCACACTCTCACTCATCCCTGAAAGGAAGATAAATTGTTTGAACCTGTGTATGAGACGATTTGGCAATGTTTATCAACATTGAAAATGTACAAGGCTGGTGCCTCAGGAAGTGAAACACAGTGGTACTGTATGACCCGGCAATTCCACTGCTGGCTTCATAGCCAAGAGGGGCAAAGTAAAGACTGGACTAGACGCTCGAGCATCAGTGTTCGCAGTGACATCATTCACAACAGACTGAAGGATAAACAAGGCGATGCTCGACAGAAACGCCGCTCGAAGGTCCTGGCGGGTAAACTGTGGTCTACAACAGTAGAATGCCACCCGGGAGAGGAGGAATTCTGCACATGCTGTGCACAGAGGAACCCTGAAGACATTATGCTAATAAACAAAGCAAGCCGGATGTAAGAGGGTGGGTACTGTGCTTCTGCTTACGAGATACCTACAGAAGGTGGCTTCACCGATGCCGCCAGAGGCTGGGGGACGAGGGGTCCGTGTTAACGGGCAGGACTCCTTGCTGTTTGGGATGATCTACTGCTTAACACTGTAAAAGGACTTGGTGCCGCACTGTTCTTAAAAACGGCTAGGAGGGCTGAAAAGCTGGCTCATCTTGCGATCTGAGTTCTAGACCCAAAGCCTACATGAAAAAGCCGCACATGGTGGTCCATGCTTGTAAGCCCCACACTGAGGCAGCAGAGACAGGCAAATCCCGGAGGCTTCCTGACCAACCAGCCTAGCCCAGTCTAGAACAGCCTACCCAGCCTACCCGAATTTCAAGTTCTGGGCTAATGAGAGATCCTGTCTTTTTTTTTTTTTTTTTTAAAGGGAGCTTGTTCTCTGGGCTCACACACACACACACACACACACACACACACACACACACACACACACACACACACAGCACAGAGACACTGCACACACATAAATTCTACCTCTCTAGAAGCAATAAGAAACATCACAATTGTTAAGATATGAGGCGCTTAAAGAAAAAAAGAAACTTATTTAGGTGAACCTAATACGCTCCGCCATCTTTCCCCCGAGGAACCAGGCAACGGTGAGATGAGACGTGGCGTGCTAAGACTCTAGACAGAGCAACAGGTCTGAGGCGCTGAAGGCTGGGAGCTTAACACGAGGCCGACTTCCGGGACTCTGTTCCTCCTGAGCGTGTGCAGACGCAAGAACCAAAAATGAGGTACAGACAGAAGACTGTCCACAGCATCCGACAGCTAAGGAGCTCAAGCCCCTCCCCTGAAGAGGAGGACCCGCCTCCTAAGAGCAGACGCAGTACTCTCTAACGTTAAGAACTTTAAGTCATCCTCTCCACCACACCGGCCGGACCTGAGTGATCTGTTCCAACCACAGAGTCTGCTGGGGAAGGTAAGGCCATTCACAGTCAACCTTCCGTACACAGTATCTGGCATTTAGTTTAAAAAAAAAAAAACAACAAAAAACCCAGAAGACAGCCCAAAATCAAGAGAAATGTAGGCCCTCTCTATTCCAGACACTATGGCTGAGAGATCTTAGCATAAGTGCTCTGAGATACAGAATGCTCTATTTAACCAGAGACCTGAAGTCAAGGTTTCTGAAGGATCCATTTGTGTGTGTGCCCATGTGTCTGCAGAGGCCAGCAGAGGGCATCTGCTGTCTTGGATCTGGAGTTATGGGAAGTGGTGGGCCACTTGATGTGAGTGCTGAGAACCAGGCTCCGATCCTCTGAGAGAGCAGCAAATGCTTCTGCCGCTGAAGCCAAGCTTGAAAGTTTAAATAGAGGTCAGAGTGAGTTACCCGCAAGTGAGGTCATGCCCCGGTGGCCAGTCAGTCTACTTTTACACATAATTCTTCTTCAGGACAAGAGACCAGGTGCTGTAGTGTGCAGAGGTCCTTCTGTGTGTCAACGCTGGGCTCCTACTGAAGTTGGCTCTCATACAAGAATGCCCATGCAGAGTACACTGCGGACACTGTTCCTGTGCTCGCCGCGCCCCTCCCTGAATGCAGCCATGGATCCTGTGGTTAATGAGCTGCCCTGAGTAAATTTACCTGTGGTTTTGACTATGAGTGCCACTTTTTATTAAGGCTGGAAAAGAAAACCCAGAGGTTGGTGGAGACGGCTCAGTGAGGCAGGATGCTTGATGCAAAAGCTTAGGGACCAGAGTCTGAAGACCCAGCAACACTCATAAAAGCCAGATGTGGCCATGAATGCCGGTAACCCACCACAGGGGCACGTAGGGTGGGGGATGCTGGGAGTTCACAGGCTAGCCGGCCTAAGCCAAACAAGGAACAGGAGGTTTAATGGGGATGGTGTCTCAAAGGAACAAGGCAGAGAAACTCTGGCCTCCACATGCATGTGCACAGGCATGCACACACAACACACACACACACACACACACACACACATTAATTAAATAAAAAAAAATCTAGCTCTTACACAAGACATGATATGAACTTTTTAGAGGAAAATCAAAAGCAAGGACTCGAATGGCACGGGGTCTCTTCCCCATGTGCGGCTGGCGGTGTAGAAGAGGGAGTGAAGGGCTGGGGATTTAGCTCAGCGGTAGAGCGCTTACCTAGGAAGCGCAAGGCCCTGGGTTCGATCCCCAGCTCAAAAAAAAAAAAAAAAAAAAAAAAAAAAAAAAAAAAAAAAAGAAGAGGGAGTGAAGGAAGACCAGAGCTGAAATCCCAGGACTGAGCAAAAACACATGGGCACTAAACAAATTCCCAGCCAGGTCCCAAAGGAAGTCAACAACAGAGGCTTCCGTGGACAGCCAGGGACTTGGGTGGTATTAAAAGGGAGTGATGCTGAGGAAAATATCTTCATGAAGGACCAGGACCAATGGAGTATGTTAGAGCACACCTCAACCCCTGCACTTAGGAGGCAAAGACAGGAGGACCACAAGTTCAAGGTCATCCTTGGCTACATTTCAAGGTCAAGTCTACCCTGGGCTATGAGCAATCCTATTTCACAAAAAAATTTAAAAACTCACACATAATACTTCAAACCATCAAAATTTTGGTCTGGAGGCTGGAGAGATGGCTCAGCAGTGAAGAGCGCTGAGTGCTCTTTGAGAGGAAGGTCCTGGGTTCAAATCCCAGCAACCACATGGTGGCTCACAACCATCTGTAATGGGATCCGATGCCCTCTCCTGGTGTGTCTGAGGACAGCTACAGTGTACTCACATACATAAAATAAATAAGTCTTAAAAAAATTTTTTTTGACCTGAAAGCTGTCTGAATTGAGAGAGAAGGTTAACTTTATCTGTAAACTTTGAAGTCTGACTGTCTACGTGGCTGCGGGGACCTAATCCAGAGATGCCGACAGAATCACTGTCTCCACCACACTCTCACAATGTCCGTATCATTTTGCTATTATTCTTTTAAGAATATAAACCAAGGGTTGGGGATATAGCTCAGTGGTAGAGCGCTTGCCTAGCAAGCGCAAGGCCCTGGGTTCAGTCCCCAGCTCCGAAAAAAAAAAAAAAAGAATATAAACCAAAAGAATTTGCACATCAATGTATCTTTGAGTAACATTCCTTAAAGGAATTATAAATACTGTTGTCCCTGTCATGTCAGGTGACACGCTACAAAATCCTGTATTAAGACATGGGCAGAAGGACTGGCAAGGATTGGATGGCAAAGCAGTGAAAGAAAAGATCAGAAAGTGAAACCGGGTCAGCACAAGTACTCTCTGCCTGAGGCGTAGACAGGAAACGGAAGAGAGTTGTGGCAGTGGGGAAGCCAGGCATGGTGGCACACTCCTGTGATCTCAGTGTCCAGGGGGCTGAGGCAGGGTTGTCACTAGCTCTAGGCCAGCCTGAGTTGACTCTGTATTTAAAAAGAGAAAAGAATGCTAGAAGGATGGCTGTGTGGCTAGGTAAGAGGACGCAGGCTCAGTTCCCAGTGCCTACGTGGCAGCTCACAACCATCGGTAACTCTTAAGTTTCGGGGGATGTGGCAACCTCTTCTGGCCCCCCTGGGCACCAGGCATGCACAAAAGGGGCAAACAGGCAAAACATGCATACACATAAAAGCATAAAATAAAATAATTAGTAAAAATTTTTAATTAAAAAAACAACAACAGAAAATCAGGACCTATGACTAACACCCTTGCTGTGTACGAGCATGGGGACCTAACCAGATCCCCGGTACAAGTGTGAGAGCTGCAGAGTTGCTTGCAACTGACATCAAAGAAGAGATGCAGGGGTGAGGTGCAGGGGTGTGGCACAGGTGAAGCACAGGGGTGAGGCACAGGGGTGAGACACAGAGGTGAGGCACAGAGGTGAGGCACAGAGGTGAGGCACAGAGGTGTGGCACAGGGGAGAGGCACAGGTGAGGCACAGAGGTGTGGCACAGGGTTGAGGCACAGAGGTGTGGCACAGGGTTGAGGTGCAGGGGTGAGGCATAGAGGTGAGGTGCAGGGGTGAGGCACAGAGGTGAGGCAAAGAGGTGAGACACAGGGGTGAGCTGCAGGGGTGAGGCACAGGTGAGGTGCAGGGGTGAGGTACAGGAATGAGGCATAGGGTTGAGGTGCAGGGGTGTGGACAGTTATTCCCAGGGGCTTCCTGTACAGATAGTCTAACAAAAACTGAAGTTCCAGGCTCAGAGGAATAGAGAGGGGTTAGAGAAGAAAGTGGGCGTGGCTAGTAAATACTGACTATGTAAGAAAATCATGATAATGTGTTGTCCATCTTTACACGCATGTTGAATTAAAACACAGCATAACAACAGCCAGAAAGTGCAGAGTAGGAAATCGTTAACTGAAATTAAGCTGTTGCTAAAAAGTCTTCCTTGTAACCACTGATTTAATGTGAGCACAAGTTCTATTTGTGCCAAAGACATTGGACTCATTCTGGAAAATACACATTATTCTTTGGTGTAGCAAAATAAAACCCAGGGATGTTTTTCTGAGTTAAGCTAAAAATAACAAAAGCATAATTTTAAACAAATTCCTAGATGTTCAGAAATTGTGAACTCATGAATCAGATATATTCCGATAAACACGCATGGAAATGCAACAAATAGATGTAGGCCGGGAGTGACGTCACACCCACCATCTCAGCATTAGGGAGGCAGAGGGAGAAGGAACAAGAACTCAAGACCACCCTTGGCTACATGGTGAGCTTGAGGCCAGCCTGGGCTACATGACAGAACAGAACAAAACAAGGACAGATACTGTCGGGGGACTAAAGCAACCGGCTCAGTGGTTAGGAGTACTTGCTGCTCTTTGCAGAGGACCAAAGTCTGGCTCCCAGCACCCACATCCCACAGCTCACAACCGCCTGTAACTTCAGTTCTAGAGGATCTGCAGCCTCTCTTGGCCTCCTCAGGCCCCAGACACTTGTACGCTGCACATACATACATGCAAGCACTCACATATCCATAAAAACTCTTTTAAAGAACACAGGATAAGCTAAAGCAGTGTGGTTAGGAAAACGTATCACGTTAGATGCATATGACCACATTAGATGCGTATGATTTTAGGACCTAGTGTGGTGGCTTAATCCCAGCACTCAGGAGGCAGAGGCAGGCAGATCTCTGTGAGTTCGAGGCCAGCCTGGCCTACATAGTGAGTTCTAAGACAGCCAGGGCTATGTAGAACATCCCTGTCTCACAAAACAAAGAAAAAATTTAAAAGCACATTTTAGCAAAACATGTCAAAGGTTATTCATGTAGGTTACATACATAGAAGGCAAGGAGGACATGAAGTAAATCAAAGAAACAACAAGGAGAAAATGATAAAGTTGTTAAAAAGAATAAATGAATGAGTGAAAGGCAAGAAATGTACAAAGACAGCAGAAAAATATAATATAAGGTATCTCAGCGGTGAGACTAATCCTGAGTCTATTGCTTAGCAAGGCAGATGAAGAAAAAAACTGAAAAAATGGAGGTACAAATTACCAGTGATCAAAACAATCAGTGCAGGGCTGGAGAGATGGCTCAGCAGTTAAGAGCACTGACTGCTCTTCCAGAGGTCCTGATTTCAAATCCCAGCAACCACATGGTGGCTCACAACCATCTGTAGTGAGATCTGATGCCCTCTTCTGGTGTGTCTGAAGACAGCTGCAGTGTAAAATTATATATAATAAATAAATAATTTTTTTTAAATCAGTGAAAATTTCACAGATGATAGGCCATCAAAAGAAAGAAAATATCATGAGCATTGTGTCAACATTTTGAAAATTTAGACAAAATGAACAAGTTTCGGTGGGTGGAGGTCTTCAAAAGGTATCAAAACCCAACAAACTCTGAACCACCTGTTTCTGTGACAAAAGTCGAATTTTCCCATTGTCCCGGGTACTTGGAGCTCCCCTGAAGAACTCCGAATGTCTGCACTATGCACAGCACACACAGACTCCTCCAGGCAGCAGTGGGGGAGCGGGGTCTGGCAAGCCAACAATATGGATATGAGATTGGCAAGCCCCTTCCTACTATAAGCAGAGTCATGAACTCCTGAGGAAACGGGAGTGCACCAAAACCCCAACAGGGGGCGTAGTCATACCCCTCCTGTTGAAAGGGCACTAAGCCCTCCTGCAGGGTTCACCAGAGCACCCACTACCCTTAAAACAATCTCTCAGGGGGAGCTTTGCAAGGAGAGAAACGGAGGCCTCAGGAGGCTAAGGAACGGAGCTGAAGAGATGGCTTCATGGTTAAGAGCTCTTGCAGAAGACCCAAGTTACTCTCAGCGCCCACAGGGGGGCTCACAGCATCTGTAACTCCAGTTCCAGGAAATCCACTACCCTTTAGGAGAGTGCCTCTGTGGGTACTGCATGCACAGAGCACACAGATACACATGCCGGCAAAACACACATAGATGTAAAATAAAAATGAATAAAAAGAGGCTAAGGCCACACTCAGGATACAGCCTGGTTAAACTCATCCCTCGTAGTGGGCACGCACAGATACATACTGTGTGCTCAGTGAACGCAGAGGACCCCCCACCACCACTCCTGTCTGCCTCACCTGCAGCTTGCTTGCTGGGGGCCCCCGAGGTCCACCTTGCTGGTACGGGTAGGTAGGCAGCAGAGGGGAGTGCCAGTACCTGCAGGCTGTTCCACAGTGTCCCAGATTTCTAGGGCACCAGAAAGACCAATCTCCAGGCTTTCTGCACTGACCCTGCCCAGAGGCAGCATGTGGCCCTGGGGATAAGAACTTAAAGGTGCGGTGGCCATTCCCAAGCTCACAGGTGAGTGACCCCCCCCCACCCCGAAAACCCTGCAAGGCAAACGCTGCACCTGTGCTCTCAGTGAGGGAAGTGAGGCTCTGAGGGATAAAGAACTCCCTCCTGCGCTACCTCAGCGGTGACTCTGGAATGCCACCATGGCATAAGAGACTAGACGCACAGCGCCTTTATAAAGCCATAACGGCGAATTTTATAAATACATCCAGTAGGTCACCAAGAATACCACGGGCCGCACATCAGGGGTCTTTGTGACCACAGGGGCAAGGGAAATCCTCCTATAAATCCTGCTTTCTCGAAACGCTGGAAACTTCCAGATCTCCCTGGTATACAGAGGGCACACACCCCAGGGCAGACGGAACTGGGTCTCATCAGCCAAGTGACTACCTGTGTCTTCAAATACCACTGTCTACATCAGCGGCTCTCAACATTCCTGATGCTGACACCTTTCAATACGGTTTCTCGTGTTGTGGTGACCGCCAGCCATAAAATTATTTCACTGTGACTTCATAACTGATTTTGCCACTGTTGTGAATCATAACCTAAATATCTGATATGCAGGTTATCTGATATGCGGTCATAACCCACAGGTTGAGAACCGCTGGTCTAGAGAGCGTAGATGAGGCCAACAGCGGGAGCTCATTTAAATGATCCCCAAGCTAAAGGCCCATCAGCCTTTGCGGCAGAGCCTAGAAGCTTCTGGAAACCTATAGCACCCATTCACCCCACCCAACCCACACCCACCACCAGCATAACATGAGGACTAGCCTCAGTTTCAGGGAATGGAGGTAGACCTACAGGACATTGGTGGGTGTCATTTCTAGAGACCTTTAAAAAGCAAGATGAGGGGGCTGGAGAGATGGCTCAGAGGTTAAGAGCACTGACTGCTCTTCCAGAGGTCCTGAGTTCAAATCCCAGCAACCACATGGTGGCTCGCAACCATCTGTAATGAGATCTGATGCCCTCTTCTGGTGTGTCTGAAGACAGCTACAGTGTACTCACATACATGAAATAAATAAATCTTTAAAAAAAAAAAAAAAAAAAAAAAAGCAAGATGAATTCAGACCGGAACTCATTTAAAAGGCTGAGTCACGTGGGAGTGGGGGGGTTGGGGGAAACCATTCTGTGTGGATTAGGCTGGAGCACAGCCAGTAAACAGAGAGCAGGGACAAGCGAGCTCTTCTCCAGATGGAGAAAGGTAAACAGGAGAGCCTCAAGGACCGGGCTGCTGCTGCTACTTCCTAACTGACTTAGACGGAGGTAGTGGGAGGGGCTATGGGCGGCATGGGCTCTTGCCCTGCACAAGCCCACAGCATCAGCAGCAGGCTCTCCTTACATACTCCTTCCCTTAGCACAAACCCAGGCCCAAGACCCCCTTCTCCCAGGGCCCGCCAAGCCCCGAGTCTCACCTGCTGCTGGCTCTGCTCCTCCAGGTTCATCTTCACCTCCAGCGACTGGCGGGCCTCCAGGAAGGCCTTGCGGTGCTTACGGTCTGCCATGTAGTAGGACATGATGCCCACGATGATGGCGCACAGGTAGAGGAAGACGTTAGCCAGGATCTGCGTGCCAAGGAAGAGAGAAAACAGGGCTGATGACCGTGTATCTTCAGGAAAATAGGGACATGGAGGTGGGGCTGGCAGGGTCAACTAGGAGTCATCCAGCTCCAAGGATCAACGTTAGGGGCCCCTGAGTGGAGCCTTCCCTGTAAATCACAATCAACAAGACATGGCTCCGGGCCAGGAGGGTGTACAGGCCACAAGACTTGGATGCAAGCTGACAAGGTCTGGTGAGAAATGGCTGTTCCTCTCCTGCATCATACAACGACCGGTCGCCTCCCTGAGAGGCGGAGCAACTCTTGGCTACTCAGCTGTTTAATCAGTGTGTATGAACCCCAGCTTGGTAGGTGCTGTCCGCACCAGCCCACTGCCCACAAGTCTAGCACCGGTGGGAGAGTATGGCTGTCAGGAGGCTGCTCTGTCTGCCGACCTGGTCCCAGGCATGCCTAAAGGGTGCTGGATTTGCAGACCCAACAGTTTCCTGCTGGAGGAAGCCTTGGATAAGGACCTGAATGTCCCCATCACACATGGCTCCCGGTGTTACAGGAGCTTATTGGCTCTGAGCTTTGGTCAGTACCTGGAATGGCTGGGTCAAGGATTTATTCCCTGTTGGTCTGCAAGTCCACTGGCCTGAGTGGGCTTTCTCATGCAAAGCTGCTTCCTGGTCTAGCTCTAACTATTTCTCTGGAACCAGCTCCACGTCATGTCTCTCTCTTTCCCTCTTTAGTTTTTTTTTTTTTTTCCATTTTATGTTTAAGAGTGTTTTGCCTACATATATGTCTGTGTACCATGTGCATGCCTGGTATCTAAGGATGTCAGAAGAGGGCATCAGATCCCCTGGGACTAAAGTTATAGACAGTTGTGAGCCACCATGTGTGTGCTGGGGACTAAACTCAGGTCTCCAAGAGTAGTCAGTGCTCTCACCCAGTGAACTCTTTCTCCAGCCCCTCTCCACACCTTCTTGAAGCTATCCTTGCTCCCCTGCCCTGTTCCTCAGGTCCTGCAGGGAAGGGGGGACAGTCACCACCTAGAGATGGTAGGTGCGTCTATCTCCCCTCCACCTCCCACCCCCCACCCCAGGCCAAGATTGGAGTTGAAAGCAGGATGAAGAGGAAATTAGGAATTTAATTTCTGGCCCCACAGGAAGAGAAGGTCAGCCCATGGCATACACAGCAGAGTCTGGGGTCAGAGGAAATTATGGCGAAGTCAGCACTGGGATTTTAAATGCACGCTTTAGAGGACAGATAAGGGGATGAGTACTCTCCTGGTTATGCCACACCCTCTATGAGCTGTTTTTCACTTAATCAGAGCTGGTCCCCAGCACCTTAAGGACTCACCACCACACCCTACAGAGCTTTGGGGTAAGGGGGCGGGGCGGGGCACAGGCTGAGGCAGCGTTGAGTCCACGGGAACCTCCACCACGGGGCTGCTGAATAACGATGATTCAGGGGATGGAATGTGTGTCTGCACTGCTCAGAAGACACTGAGTAGATTCCTAAGTTCCTGGGCGGCTGGGTCACCGTCTAAGATCTGTGTTACTGCTGGGCCGAGGCAGTCCCAGCTGCCATTATCTGGGGTCAAGATCTTCAGTACCATCCCTGTACTGCCTGCTTTCCTGACAGGCCCTGCCGTCTAAGTGGCCAGACTTGGTGGGCTACATCTGCCTGCGCGTCTCAAATGCTCTGAGGTGAACTGAAGCCAGTCATTCAGATGGGCCCTGCTGGGTCTCAGAGTCAGTTGAGCAAGCTGCCCAAGAGTCTCCAGCAGCCCAGGGGCCATCCTCCTGCAGGGCCAAATGGCCACTGACTCTGCCCACGACGCCCAAGCTCACGGAGCCACAAACCGGCAGGTCAGGCTGTTATCCTATGCTTCCTCTATAGCAGCCACCAGGGCTGAGGCTCTGAGAGGCTTGTAAAACAAGACACTGCACATGGAGGGAGTGTCCAACTAGGACCCATACAGCTAGGTCTCCACTGTGAACCCCAGTGTCCCCAAACAGAGGGCTCCAGGTAGGGAAGGATGCCCTACAACCACAGGTCTGACTCTGGAGAAGGTATTTGTACATTTCTCCCTGACTATACCTAGCCTGAACTAGAGCTAAAGCCCTCGAATCATCCTGTCCCCGTCCCCACCCCCCAACATGGGCAGGCCCTGCCTCCCTGCCTGACCATCTCAGAAGGACAAACAGGAAAGACATGGTTACCCTCTAGGGGGGTGGCCCAAGAAAACTAAACTATCACCAGTAACACTTTAACTCAAGGAATATAGATGCAGGCTCACACCTGATGACGCTCTTCACGGGACCATGCATCTGTGGTCTGCCTAGTTCTAAAATAAAGTGTACACAGTAGAGACAAGAACTCAGGAGGACCCCGAGTTTATACCTAATCCTCACTACACAGTGGTCCCTGAAGCTATTTGATCCCCAGCCTTGATCCCCCCGGTGTCTTCATTGGTCTTATTTCTGAAGGCGGAAGTTGAGACTGGGGAAGGTTTGGTCCATGAAGCCCAGGAAGGACTCCAAAGAGCAGGAGAGGTGGATGGTTCTCAGGTTGTCACAATGTTTCTGTCCTCGAGAGCCCAGTCACAGCCCCCTCATCCTTTTCCCAACCAGCATTTGATGCCCACTGGCTCCAAAAAGCTCTCTGTAAGGAAGTAGGTGTGCAGGGCCTGTGCGTGGCAGAACCCCCTGCCCCCATGAATTCACCTCTCTCTTAGTAATTCCAGCAGGAGGCCAGGGTTTGAGTTTCTTAAGCTTCCAGTCCTTTTCGCTTCCCACAGTCCAAGGTTCTAATCCATTCCCACACCCTCCCTTGCTGGAATAATGGTTGCAGAGCCTCAAAGGAGCTTGGCAGCCTCTGACAGAAGTGATGGGTGCTGGGAGGTTCCACCAAGGTCTCACAGAGGCCAATCAGGGCATAAATCCAGCAGACCAATGCTGCCAAGCCAAGGAAACCTCCAACAATCCAGGGAAGCAGGAGCTGGCCACAGGGAAGGAAGGTCCAAGTGCACACGCGTAGAGCCCTGAGGGTAAGGGGTCTCCCAGCACACCACTGCATGATCCCTCAGAGACCCCGGAAGTGCACTGAGTGAGGAAGCCAAGAAGGGCAGCAGGCCTCAGTGTCTCCCATCATGTCAATGGTACATCTACTCCTAGACACAGGACACACTTTCTCAGCTTCCTCTCTTCCAGTCACTGCTAGGGCATTGCTCTGATTTTATGGGGAGTGAAAGTCCAATTCCCCAAACTCTAAAAGGCAGTCCACACATCCAGAAATGAGTTCAGGCTACACTGTGCACTTTCTGGAGGTTAGAGAAAAGCCAGCATTCCCCAGGGACTTGTGAAACTGGTTCCCATCCACCAAAAGGAGTCATTTCCCTTAGAAATAGCCAGCTGAAGGGACATATGGCTCCCCATTAACATATACCAGTGGCACCTGTCAGCATATCAAAGCCCATGCTGGCCTCCAGGCTCCCTCAGTATCACAAGTACCTGTTACACATTGCATCACAGCCCATGCTAGCATCCTAGTCTTCTCATTCCCCCTACCCTAAACGCTCTCTAGCTCACGGGCTTCCTCCCCACAGCTACCCATCCTTCTTATAACTCAGATAGTCTCACGATTCTCTGCACTTAGTCTCACCATACTCTACCTGTTCCTATCCACTTACTCCTCCTCCTCCTCCTTCCTCCTCCTTCTCCTCTCCTCCCTCTCTCCCCTCTCTCTCTCTCTCTGTATCCACATGCATGTGTGCACATGCCTTCTAGTCTCATATTTTTGTTGGTGAGCCAAGCCTTTAATGGCTGAGCCATCTCTCCAGCCCATGAGTTCAATTCTCTTGCTTTCTCTACTATTCTTTCCTGTTGCTCTCCCATTTTCCTAGCCCTGGCCATGTTTACTCTGCTTCTTTCTCTCTCTGCTTTCTCTTATATCTACAATAAAAGTCATGACCCATCTCCTGGAGCGGTCACGTCAACAGTCTCTTTACTGCACCCCCTTGCACACAGAAAGCAGCACAACCAAGCAATGACCCTAAGTCAAACACCCCATCCCCTCGCACAGTCAAGGCTTACTCTGGGTTTCAAACTACACCGAAGCACTCAAGCCCACTTACATGTACAACCCATCTTCCCCATAAAGGACACTGGGCATGTTTTAAACTAAAACTGTCACAAAGATATCAACCTTAAAGCACAGGAGTGTGGGTTGTGTCCGGTCCAAAGGAAAACTCCAATTTCCCAAATTCCAAAAGGCAGTGCATATGTCTGGAAATGAGGGTCCCTGCTCAGTTCAAGCTGGACTATAGGATTGCTAAAAGTCAACAGCCAGCATTTCTCAGAAACATGGGAATCGGTTTGCCGGCCAGAAAGGGCTACTTCCCTTGGCACATACCTACAGTTGCACATCAAAGCCCAGGCTGGCCTCTCTAGTCCCTATGCACACTTATTGTGCATTTCATAGTCCGAGGCAGCCTTCTGGCCCTCCTCACCTCCCCAACTCCTCCTCCACAGTGCCAGCTCCCGGGAAGCTGTAGGTCACTGGCCCGCCCAGGACCTTTCATCCTCTGTATAACAGCAAGGCTCCCCTGACCCCCAACTATGCTCTTGTTATTATCTTGCTTCTCTCAAAGACATCCCTGGCCATGCCCACTCTGCTTCTTTTTCTCTCTGATGTGGACTCTTCTAGATCCCTCTTGATGTTCTTCCTCTTATCCACAATACCCCACCTCTCCAAATCTCAGAGCAGCCATCTTGGTGATTTCTTTACTGGGCCCCCACTCACAGGCTACATACATTTTAAGCCCAAACAAAGATATATGTCTGCAGATATCCCATTGACTCCAAACACAGCAGGAGTCATTGTCTCCCAAGAGGTGAAACATGGGGGTTTCTCTTTCATATTTACAATGTAAGAGTGTCATCTTAGGGAAGATAGATCTGTCCCTCAAAATGTGCTTGGGGACAGAAGCTTCCACTCTGGCAGTGAGCCAGCCCTAGGCTGGCCTGAAGGACGGGTGACTGTCATGTGTCCCTGTCCCCTAGGGACCACTGTCAGGTGGGAGAAAGCCAGGCAGGTATGGCCTTAAGCAAGAGCGTGACAGTGAGAAGTGGGCCCTGCTCTAGATGACCTCTGTCAGCACTGCCTCTCATTGTACTTGGAGAGACTTGGGGCAGGGTTGGGGGGTGCAGCCTTAGAGGGGTACAACCTTTGGGGAGGGGCACGCAGCCTTTGGGGAAAACCTGAACCCCAGTGAGGATCCAAAATGGATCGGGTAACTGTGACAAATGGTTTTCTCGGATGAGGCCTTAGGAGTCACGAGTCTGGGCGTTTCCTTCTCAGAATTTGCTCTCCTCCCTCTAGAGCAGCCAGCCTGCATCCTTCTCCTTCTCAGCCTCCAGCTCTCTCGAGCCACACCCCATCCACCTGCTCAGCTCTGCTCAGGCCCCCCATGTACTCCACAGAACCTTCTGTAGAGCTGGGAGGCAGCCATGCCTGCCCTATATCACCTTCCCTATTTCAGGTACAACTGTCCTATTCCTTACCGTGTCCCCGAGGTCCAATCTGACCCCATGCCCCACCAGGTGATCTGGAAGCTGACAGTTGTTGAATGGGACAGACCCATGCAGGTGACACCATCCTAAGATGTACCAGGCAAACAGCACAGAAATTATCATCAACCTGCCACCCCAGACACAGCTTCCACTGTTTGAGCCTCATTAGCATTCCAGGCTTCCCCAGCCCTCATCCCGAGAAAGAGAGGAAGAGAGCTAAGACAGCAGAGCAGGTGGGTGACGAGCCATGCAGAAACCAGGCGCGGAGAACACACACAGAGATGCTGACCATCATCTACATAGCTGTGTGTGCACAACTTACACCATGGAGGTGGTGATGACATCACCATGGAGGCGGGGCTATTAGAGAAAGATGGGAGGCCAGGCATTATGGTACAGTCCTGTAATCCCAGCACTCGAGAGGCTGAGGCAGGGGGATAGATAGTTTGAGGCCAGCCTGAGCTATAGCACAATACCCTATCAAATAGAGGAGAGAGAGACAGAGAATGGGAGAGAGAAAGAGGGAGGAGAGAGAGAGAGAGAGAGAGAGGGGGGGAGAGAGAGAGAGAGAGAGAGAGAGAGAGAGAGAGAGAGAGAGAGGAGATAGAACACAGGAGCCTGATCTTCCCACACAATAAAGCCTCAAGCTTTCTTCAGGTAAATGAGGTCAGAGCCATGAGATGCTGCCCCACCAAGGCAGCTACAGAGGCAGCCAGCCAGAGCCAGGAGGTGCTGGCACCAAGCCTCTCCCTGCTTGGTGTGGTTCTGGAGCAGCAGCACATGGAGTCATCACATATCACATGGCCAGACCGCCATCTAAGGATGTTCTCCTAAGAGCATCGGCTGAGACACACTCAAGTGCTCCTGAAATTTCTCACCATAGGGGTTCCCTGTAGACTGTTCTGTGTGGCAAAAGTTTGCCATGTTATAGCTGCCAGATCCTTGGGTCTCTATACACTACAAAGTTTTCTTGGGCTGGGATATAACAGTATGGCGTACTTGCCTGGCGCACCTCAGACTCTGGCTTCCATCCCTAATTAGCATAGGAACACAAAGCCACTCCCCGCTCCACCCCACCCCAAAAAAACAGTTTTCTTAATTCTAAAAATAGCCTATGGAAATTTCTTTTTTTTGATTTATTCACTTTTATTTTATGTGCATTGGTGTTTTGCCTGCATGAAGGTGTTTGAACCCCCGGAACTGGAGTTACAGTTTTGAGTTTCTATGTGGGTGCATGTGCGAATTCAACCCAAGTCCTCTGGAAGAGCAGCAGGTGTGCTTAACCACTGAACCATCTCTTCAGCCCAGATTTCCTCTTAAAACAATCAAATAAATAAAATCATTTGAAAAGCAATGAATAACCAGGAGCGGTTGCACAGCACAGCCTATAGTCCTAGCACTCTGGAGATAGAGGCAGAAGATCTGGAGTTCAGCATCAATCTTGACTACATAAGAGAGTTCAAGGCCAGCCTGGGCTACATGAGAGGCTATCTCAAGGAGGAGGAGGAGGAGGAGGAGGAGGAGGAGGAGGAGGAGGAGGAGGAGGGAGGAGGAGGAGGAGGAGGAGGAGGAGGAGGAAAGGAAGAGGAGGAGGAGGAGGAGGAGGAGGAGGAGGAGGAGGAGGAGGAGGAGAAGAAGAAGAAGAAGAAGAAGAAGAAGAAGAAGAAGAAGAAGAAGAAGAAGAAGAAGAAGAAGAAGAAGAAGAAGAAGAAGAAGAAGAAGAAGAAGGGTAAGAGGGCAGCAAGTTAATTTAGGTAAAGGCACTTGCTCCACACACATACACACACATATAACACACATATACATACACACATACATTCAACAAAGAAATATCTTTTTAAATTAAGCCAAAATAAAAACAATGAATACATGAACAAGTCTTCCGAGTAGGTAAGGACCCAGAGCAGAGCTTCAGCCCACGCAGCTGAGGAAGTGTTTACAGCAGGCAGGCATGAGAGAAGTAAGTCCCTCGGGGACTCTTTCCTTTTAAAGTCTATGCATCAAGATGTCTTGAACATTTCTAACAGTCCCTGGGGAACCGGGAGCTCAAAGAGGGCTTTAAAATAGAAGCTGCCCCCAGAAGGTGGTCTGCTGGTTCTCTTGCCTAAAGCCAGTCTTGCCTTATAGCTCACTGCAGCCTGAAGATTCCAGAGCACTTCTGGTACCAGTGTTGGTGTGGGTCACCCTGGAGACTGATAATGTTCTGTTGCTGGGGTTAGGCAGCTCTGAGCCTCTCTTCATTAAGACATACTTGGATGTTTTGGAAAAAAAAAGTCTCTAAGCAGCTGCAGGACATAAGGGAGAGAAGGAGACGGTAACTCACAAGGCAGCCAATCTCCTCTAACCCAAGACAGCATGCCCAGAGCCTGTGGCTATGCCATGTGCCAGTGTGGAGTTCCCAGCTCAGGGAAGCCTTGCTTCAGACCTCTGGAGACACCCATAGTGGCTTCTGTCAGTCAGGATTTTACTCAAATGTTCCCTCTTCCTAGAGGCCTACCACGCCAAGTGGCACAACAACCCCGCCTTCCTTCCTCCCTCCCTCCTTTTCTTCTTTCCTTCCATTTTTATATGCTTGTTTGTTTTTTCCAGACAGGGCCCCATTATGTAGTTCTGGCTCTCTTGGAGCTCATCATGTAGACCAGGCTGACCTCAAACTCACAGAGATCCCCTGCCTCCGCCTCCCAGTGGCTGGGATTAAAGGCAAAACCACTGCTCCTTGCTTCTTTCGTCCTTTCTCCCTTATTCATCTGTCTGCTTCTTGAGGGTGGGGGTGCTTTGGTGGTGAATCTGATTTGCCCCTAGTGCCCAGAATAACTGGAAAGTTGCCTAGGGCTACTGGCGGACAATGCGTGGTAGGAGGAGATGGACCTTGGCCTTGAGCTGGTGGGCTTCGAAGGCTGGAGCAATGACTTCACCTGTCTGACACCTGCCTCCTCATCCTCACCACGGCCTTGAAGACCAGTCTAAACAGTTTCAAGCTGGACATGATGGCGCATGACGTTAGACCCGGCACCTGGGAGGCAGAGGAGGGGGAGTCATGGAGTTCAAGGCCAGTCTGGCCTACGGAGGGAGTTCCTGGACAGCCAGGGCTAGACAGAGAAACCCTGTCTCTAAATAAATTCACCAATTAAGCAATAAAAATAAAATAAGCAGGTCTCAGAGAGATAATATCGGCTCCACCTCCCATAGGGCTCAGCATAAAATGCATTCTTAGGACATTTCCAAATCTTTGCTTCCAGAAAGGAGACAGTGGCTACATAGATCTGAACGAGGAAGGAATACTTGAGAGCTTCCACACGCCTCATCTCCCTTTTTATACAAGCCCCAGCACCATGGGGGGGACCATGACATCTTCCATGCTCACTTGGTGAAAGAACTGACCAGAAACCAGAGAGACAGGCTTTCTGAAACCATGGCATCTTGGCCATGTTGAAAGTGGAACCTGGTCTTTCTCTATGAGCCCAGGTTTCTTCCCTATATTTCAGTATCCTCTGCTAAGAGGAGGGGGTCCCCCAGACTGGGTGAGGGCTAGAGTTCCCCAAGAGTTCAGGACAGGCATCCAGAGGAGACATAAAATCTATAGACAGAGACGTGACTACATGTGGCCTCGAGCAACCCCCCAGACTGCAGTGCCAAGAGTATCCTAGGGTCTCCTTTAAGTATAGCCATCCTGAATACAATATTCACGTGTGCTTACCCTCCCCATCTTGGTACTTCCTAAGTTCCTGCCAAAGGGACTTCCAGAAGCTTCCTGTGTTATGATCTTGTACATGCCTCTAGAGAAAGATACTTAATGTCTCTTCAAAAACTAAAAGGGTTTCTAGATGAGGCAGCCATCTGACTTGACATTTGTACAAGCTCCCTCGTGGCCTGCAGTACTGCCAGAGCAGCCTACCCAACTCCCAGGGGTACCACTCTGAGGCTCTGACGTGAGGACTTCTCCCCAGAGACTCAAAACATGGAGGCCACGACCTTCAGGCTCTTCTGTCTTTGACCTGGCTGGTCCCACAGGTTCTCTTACCATAGCCACAATGGGTTCTGTTTAGTCTCCTATAAGATAGACAACTGCAGGACTCTGTGGCACTAATTTGAACCCCACTTGCCCCGGCCCTCCTGCCTATCAGCGTCTACACTGGATAAATCTGTGAGTTTGGCTTTGTCAAAAACTAGCACACTTTATCTTTGCCCTACAAGGAATGGAACTTGTTGGTATTATATCAAGGCCAAGACTAGCTCCAACATGCTTCCCTGTTCCCCAAAACAGAATTCGTTCACGTGTTCATTCATGAATTAAGATCAGAATACTAGAGAAACTTGCAGAGTAACAAGATTAGAAGCTTGATAACTGCACTCACAAAGAAGGGCCCAGTCCTGATAAGTAAACCAGAGAAGGTCATCTGGTCTACCTCCTTGCTCTCCTGCAGATATAAAGCACTGATGTTGAACTACTTACACTAACCCAGGGGTAGGTCACTCAAATATAGACTAAGTTTTAGGGTTTTTAGTGAGTTCCTGAAACTAGGGAGAAAGTTGCCATTTTGTAGCACACAAGTCCATTTCTTTTATCAGATTCTCAAAAAGATCTATTAGCCCAGATGACTAGGAAGCACAAAGCCAATCAAAAGCTGCCCTTGCTCTCGTTGCTTCAGCAAAGAAATGGAAACAGCTGGCCACAGCACTTTCTGTCCTTTTTTTATTGATGGAACCTTATTATTTTAGTCACCTTGGTCTCTGTCTCCAAACCAAATAATCGCAACCCCACTTACAGAGTCTATTTTAAAATGCTTTAATCATGTTTGGCTTCAGGCCTTTCTTTTAAAAGTGGCCAATTTAAACCTATTGAGCTTTTCCAGTGGGTGGCGGGCCCCATGCAGGGTCCTAAAGATGAAAGACCTCAGGGGGCTTGAATCTCCGGAGGGTAAAGATGCTGCAGTAAACAGGAGAGAGATCGATTCAGAGGAGAGTCAGAGTAAGTCAGCAAACGACCGGGGAGGAGAAGCTGCGCTAGGCACTCAAAGGTGTGTACTTCACACACAGCGAAAACATCAGCTGTGCAATAAATCTTCACGTATGGATTCTGGGTTGTAAGAAATCCTGTCTGATCGCTACCTGATTGCCTATTGGCAATAACAAATGAAAGAAAGACAAAAGGGTAAACCATGTAGAGAGTAATCTGAATAACAGGGTTCTTCACGGTCTAGTGCAGTTCCAAGCCGGGGGTTCTCAACCTGAGGATGGAGACCCCTTGGTGGTAGCATATCATAACAGTAGCAAAAATACAGTCATGAAGTAGTAACAAAATACTTTTAGGAGTCATACTGTATTTCTAACACAGATCCCCTCACACTCATGAGAAGGAACCTGGAAACTATGTCCCAGGGGCTGGAGGGATAAGTAACTGAGAAAAGGCTTGCTAATAAAGCCCGAGGACTTTAGTTCAATCCCTAGAATCCAAGTAAAAATGCCAGGCACGGGGATGCTGCTAATCCTAGTACTGGGGAAAAGACAAGTAGACCTTGGAGCTTGCTGGCCTCCCAGGAGAAAGAGGAAAGTAGTCTAGAGACAAAAGAACACGTCCAAACTCCAGAAATACCATCATCAGATGAACATAGCATGTCATATTTGGAGGAAGTCAGTCCATGACTCCACAGACCCAGAAGCCCCCTCCCCTTGTATCCAAATCCTTAGGGGAAAAACCCCTCTGGGAATCTGAAGTGCCCACCTCAGAAGACTCAGGTCTTGGCGGTGACACATTCTGCCCACTCAGCTGCACAGAGCAGAAGTATCTACCCCTCCCGACCATGCTTTCCTCCTTGGGACTTGATTCATTCCCAGTTCCTCCACTGGGGCTCGGCAGCCCCTCCCCTAGAGCCTCTCACAGTGTTCCTGAGGACATCTGTGCATATGTTTTCTAGTTCCCACTTCTGACTCAATCCCCAGTTCCTATTTCTCTTTTCCTTTTCTTTCCTTTGGCCTTTTGACTGACTTTCGTGCAACCCAGCCTGGCTTCAAACTCACTATGCAGGTTACCCTTCTTTATCCTCCTACCTCTCTTTCTCCTGAGTGGCATGGTTACAGGTATACACCACCACACTGGCTTCTGTGTGATCCTGGAGAGCGACCCCAGAGCCTTGTACATACAAGGCCAGTGCTACACCAACTGCTGTTTTTCTAGGTCAGTTTCTGGGGCAAACCTATCACCACCCTGAGGGGACCTGGTTAAGAAAAAAAGTTCCAGAGCCAGTCATGGTGGTGCACACGTGTAACCCCAGCACTTGAGAGGCAGGGTCAGCAGGATTTCAAGTTCAACATCAGGCTATATGGAGGGAGAGTGCCATAAAAATTCAAGGAAACAAAAGGAGGGGCTCTCCCTCATGCCTGCATTATTGCCTCTCCCTGGTGACTGCTATCCCTGCACCACTACAAGGCGGAGTAACACATCCCGCAACAAAGCAACAGCCGTCCAACCTTCCTGGTACTTTAAACAAAAGCCTTGGAATGGATGCTTCGGCCTGTCCCATGTCCATTCATTAGCTGTCATTTGTCAACAATGACACGATTGGCCTCTACCTCACGTTAAGGTTCCTCCTCCCACTATTTCTTCTCTGCCTCCTTCTTCGCACAAAGCTGTCCAGTGAGATATTCCATCAGTCCATGCTGTCTCTTGCATGTAATTCTGTTCCCAGTTTTAAACCCAGATGTTAAGTCATCTTCTTTTTTTTTTTTTTTTTTTTTTTTTTTTTTTTTTTTTTTTTTTTTGTTGTTTTGTTTTTTTTTTTGTTTTGTTTTTTTTTTTGGAGCTGGGGACCGAACCCAGGGCCTTGCGCTTGCTAGGCAAACGCTCTACCACTGAGCTAAATCCCCATCCCCAGTCATCTTCTCCTTGCTTGATCACAGACCAGTCTTGTCGATGTACCACCTCAGTCACACGACAAAGATACGTATCATCTGTCTTAACCCCATCCTCCAGCCAGCCCCGTCTCGAGCTGGAGCCACCTGTATGTACCCCCCTTGCCCTTCCTCAGCAGATCCCAGCTTAGCTACATGTTAGCATCATGCGGGACACTATGGCCAGGCAACATCCCAAAACAGTGAGATCAAAAGTCCAGACATTGTATTGTTAAAAAGCCACCCAGAAACTCAAAGGTGCATCCAGGGGTAGGAAACATTACTTACACCAAAGTGAACACCCAAGTGTCCTCACCAGGGTCAAGTTGAGGCCCCATGTTTTTGTCAACTGAGGAATGAAAACACAACTCTTCTGACTGACTGCCCCATCTGACAAGGCAAGGCGTCCAACACAACCAAGCCTCAGTAAACCTTAGCTGACCTCCATAATTGGTACAGTTCGCACCCCTGCTTCATTGGGGCTGTGCACTGTACTGTACTTGCAGTGACTACGCCAGTCATAACCCCTGGTATTCCCAGGTCAGTGCCTTCAGGTCTCGTTGTTACTCCTCCAGTCAACATGTACCCCAAACCTTTCTCTCCCATAAGGCTTGGAGATCTCTAGTCTTTCTGGCTCCTCTCTGGTCCTGCCGATCTACCCCTGATTTCATATTAACCTTCCACATTTGCCATTTTCCAAGTATCAGCTGTGGTGGTTTAAATAAGAATGATCCACACAGGCTCATATATTTGAATGCTTTGTCATCAGGGAATGGCATTGCATGGGAAGGATTAGGAGGTGTGGCCTTGGAGGAAGTGTGTCACTAGGGGGATAGGCATTGAGATTTCAAAACCCCACCCTGGTCCAGTGTCTTCTTTCTTCCAGCTGCCTGCAAATCCAGATGTAGAACTCTCAGTCACCTCTCCAGCACCACATCTACCTGTATGCCACCATGCTCCTGGCCATGGTGATAATGGACTAAACCTCTGAAACTGTAAGCCAGCCCCAATTAAATTCTTTCTTTGTAAGACTTGCTGTGGTCATGGTGTCTCTTCACAGCAATAGAACACTAAGACACCACCCCCAGCTAAAGCACCCCAAAGTTGCCCATTGTCGAAAAGTTCTCAGTCTTAGCTCTGGCCTGCTAGGTCTACAGACTTTGGGCTTTATAGTTTTTCCCTACACATCTTACTTCCTCCATGTAGATTGTCTACCTGAGCCAAGCTCTTGCCTCATGTGCCCTACTCCCTGCCAGGACCCTTGATCTCTACGTGTTAACATCCATATTCAAGATCTCTCAAACTTTTCCACCACAATCTCTGGGGAGGTAACCTTTCATCTCACTTTGTAATACACTTGGAGGCTGCATTCTGTTCCATAAAACCCACGGGTGTATTACTATCTTTAAATGTTGAAGTGTTTGTCTTCTAGTTGAATGGGTATCTGTCCTTGACAGTATAAGCAGGGGAAATCTACACCATCCTCACTGACAACCCAGTACTGGGTAAACATCTGACACCACAGCCACTCAGTACAATACACAGAGGCAGGAGGAGAAGAGGGAGGGGCTTGCTGTCCCCATGGTTATTAGACATCAGGCAACTGTTAGGTCTCAAGAAATTCCTGTTGCCAAAGTCTGGCATTTAGACAAAAGCCACCACTCTCTCAGGCACTTAAGAAGATAGTTCCTACTGAACTGTGGCAAAAGGGACCTGTGGCTCCTTCATTAACCAATGCCTGGGATGCCTATTAGCATATCAAGGTCAATCTCTACTTACAGGCACCTGTTAGTGTCATCCTAGTGCTCAGGTTCACAAGCATGCTCCACCCCCTACACACACACACACCACCCACCCTAAACCTCTCCAGCCCACCCCTCAGGCTTCTTTTTTCTCCTATATAACTTCAACCATTTTTCCCATGCACTCTCTTTGCTCCTGGTTCTTCTATTGACCTCTTGGTCTGTGGCTCCTCTCTTAGCCCTACCCCCTCCTTTCTCTTCTCTTCTCTTCTCTTCTCTTCTCTTCTCTTCTCTTCTCTTCTCTTCTCTCTCTCTTCTCTCCTCTCCTCTCCTCTCCTCTCCTCTCCCCTCCCCTCCCCTTCCCTTCCTCCTCTCTCTCTCTCTCTCTCTCTCTCTCTCTCTCTCTCTCCCCCTTCCTCCCTCCTCCCTCCCTCTTTCCCTCCTCTCTCTCTGTCCTCATTTTTCACTCAACAAACAAAACCACATCTCACCCCAATACGAGACATGCAGCTCCCCAAGCTGGCCACAGCTCTCCCCTTCCCTCACGGTGTAGCTAAATGCTGCCTATCTACAGAGCCTTCCCAGCCACGCCCCCAGCTCTAAGCAAGCACTCTCTCCCCTGGCTCTACATTTTATTATGTAGAGATCCGCGCTCAACGAAAATGGGTGTGAGGAAGGTAGGTCTGAACCCGAACTATGTTCATCATACTCTCTGGAAATGAAACGGGCCAAGAGCAGAAACATCACAGGGGCCATCTTGTGCAGAAGAGTGGGTATTTCAAGACCAGCTTCCTTTCTTTCCTCTTCCTCAGCTCTCCCTCCCTGTCTTTCTGGAATGAATCTGAAGTCCTCTTGTGAAGAAACAATGAAGAAACATGAGTGTTATTTGAAATTCCCCACAGTTCCACTTGTCTGGACCCCTGACCAACATCAGTCTGAAAACCCGTCAAGATAGAGACTCCACTGTGGAAATCTCATATTGGGAAGATCCTTCACCCTCTCCCACAACCAGGTGGAATCTCCAGGATTCAGAGTTGAGCACCTTAAACCGCTCCCAGCAAACTTCTCCCTCCACAACCTCCACATTGAGCCCATCAGGTATGCCAAAAATGTCACCGTTTCACTGCCCACACCTCACCTCCCTACACATGCTGCATGGGGCTGGCAATGGAGGGGAGCCTGCTAGGATGCTGGGACAAAGCCTGGGCACACAATAATCCACCTGTTGCTCTCTGTTCTGTTTTATGAGACCAGGAAACTCAAGGTGACCTCACCCACACTGCCAAGCCAATCATCTGTCATTTACTGCCACCCACCCACCCATGTCAGTGACGGATCTACTCCTTTTTTAGAAAGCAGAGCTGATGGAGGATTAAGCAGAAGTAGAGCTGCTTAAAGTCAAAATGAGGAAAACAGAATCTGTTCTGAATTTAAGTATCGTGGATGAAGGATGACAAAGTTGGGCTTTTCCAAATGAGGGTCCCAGTGATGTGCAGGACTGCAGTGAACAGTGGAATTCTGGGAACTGTTTTATCAGTTCCAAAGCTGGGGAGGAAACATGTATGAAGTCAGTGAGTTCCTAATGGATCACAACAGGCTGGTGTTCCCTTCACTATGCAAATTAATAAAATTCAAATGACGATCGATAGCTGGTAGACAGACAGACAGATGCAACAATCAGTGGTGATCTATAAACTGAGAGATCTACTTAAATCATGCAGATCTAAACTCAGAAATAAAACCACACACTCAAAATTGGCTTTGTAGTTAGAAACCCTAGAATTGGGGAAAAACAAGGAAGTTCTAAAGATTTTTTTTATGTGACGATAAGTCAACATACATGTATAATTTTACCTATTTGAGTATAAATCCTTTTGGTAGGGATTATTTTGATAGGATTAATATAAAATAGGAGTAATGTAAAATAAATTAATCGTTTTTTTTTAAGGTTGTTGGTGTGATAGCTTAGTGTTAGCCCGATTGCTAACAGCCTGACACCTGAGTTTGATTTCTAGAAGAATCCACATGGTGGGAAGGAAGAACAGACACTTGGCAGTCCTCTGACCTCCATACATGTACAGATACATACAGATGTTAAAATAAAATTAAGATATGGCTCCATGGCTAAAAGCATACACTGCTCTTGCAGAGGACCCATGCTGGGTAGTTTACAACCACATACAACTCCAACTTCAGGGAGAACAAGGCGCCTAGCTTCCAAGGGACTTTCTATAGAATTCTTACACACATCCTGCCACCTATAGCTTTTAAGTATAGTTTGGGATGTTTCTTAAGGTGGATTTTTAAAAATCTCCATTAGATTTTGTTAGCACATAAAAATAAACTTGGGTCTTTTATATTAATCACATGCCTTCCTTTTTAAATTTTTATTTATTTGTTTATGTGCATGGGTGTTTTGCATGTGTGTGTGTCTGTCTGTGTGTGTGTGTGTGTGTGTTTGTGTTAGGGTGTCAGATCCTCTAGAACTAGAGGGAATTACAGACAGTTGTGAGCTGCCAGTGTTGCTGGGAATTGAACTCAGGACCTCTGGAAGAGCAGTCAGTGCTCTTAATCACTGAGCCATCTCTCCAACCCACCTAATCATTTACCTTTAAACTTGATTTAAAAAATACACACACGTGAGGCTAGGTGGTGGTGGTGCACACCTTTAATCCCAGCACTTGGGAGGCAGCAGATCTCCAAGTTTGAAGCCAGCCTGGTCTTCAGAGCAAATTCCAGGAAAGCCAGGTCTACACAGAGAAACCCTGTCTCTAAAGAACAAAAAACAACAAAACAAAAAACCACATACATATACAAAAATTAAAATAAATTAAAACTTTTGCCTTCTCTTCCATGATCCTTGGACATGCCAGGGTGGGTTCACTACTTAACATTTTTAGTTAGCAGAAGTTTGACATCTGTCCTTGAATCATCGATGCCGGTTGAGAGCATGTGATTCATGCTTGGGACCACGGCAATGATGCATTGAACACACCCTTCATTCTCAGCACAGTGGCGGGGACGCTCTACGGCATTAACGTGCTCTTCACTCTGAAACATACACGGTCTAGTAACGCCTGTACCTCCTGCTCACTAACCGGTGAGGAAGGAAAGAAAGCCAAGATGCAGGATTTGTCCCATCTTCCCTTTCCTTGGGGGCCATCAACTTCAGCACCGAGTGGCTGGCTAGTTCAGGGAGGCAACCAGAGAGAGAAGAGGGAATTCTTTGCCTGTGTGTGTTTGAGGACTCCCCCACCTCTTTGCATTTAAAGACATCCTAGTACGTTGAGAAGGACAGCCTCGAGGGACTATGCACACCCTGCCTAGCCACAGATGAGGATATTTATTTGGGGGTTTGTTCCGTGTCTTGCGCTATCCCAGACATCATGGGTTCAGCAGAATTCACTGTCACGGGGGCAGCTCGAATATTATATGCAAATGAGTGACAAGGACTGAAGTGCTTGTGTGTTCCCTCCACATCTATGCATGGTACCTCGCCCACATCTTGTCCTGAGACATCATTTATAGAATTGTATTTTTTTAATGTTATGGATCTTTCAAAAGATTTATTTTTATTATGTGTATGGGTGTTTTGCCTGCGCGTATGTCTGCGCACCACAAGTGTGCAGTACTCTCAGAAGCTGTAAAAGAGTGTTGAATCCCCTGGAACTGGAGCTACAGACAGTTGTGCACCTCCATGTGGGTGCTGGGAATTGAACCCAGGGCCTCTGGAAGTGCAGCCGGTGCTCTTAACCACTGGGCCGTCTCTCTAGCCCTAACTGTATTGTTTTTAAATGTATAAGTAGATAGGACACGATGCTTTAGTGCACACATACACGCCGAGAGCACGTCAGAAACCCTGTGTGTGGCAGTTGTTAGGCAGAAGCTTCTAGGACTGTGCTGTCAGTCCAGCTGACTTCAGTTCACTCAAGTGTTCCATGTGCGTAACAGACAGACACTAATTTCAGTTTGTTCCGTCAGTAACTGAGGAGTGCGGAAATCTCCAAACACAATTACGGACTCACCCATTCTTTTAGTTTCGTCACTTTTTGATAAACTAGATCAGGCCGTGTCGTTGTTTTGTTTTGTTTTCCTGTATGTGTGTGGGTGTGCATGGCCATGTGTGTGCAAACAGGGGACAGAGGCTCTCGTTGAACCGGAGGCTTGCCATTAACGCTAGACTGGCTGGCCAGTGACCTCAGAGGACCTTCTTGTCTCCACCCCCACAGCATTGGGGTTACACTCACACGCTGTCATAGCCATGTTTGCATGTGAACGCTGAGCCATCTTCCCAGTCCCTACCTTTTATTTGAGACAGAGTTTATTGGTTATTTTGTTGTTGTTGTTGTTGTCTTTGTTTTAACTAAACCCCTGACAAGAACCAAAATGGGGAAGGAAGAATTAATTCTAGCCCACAGAATAAGGCCACTGCCCACTGTGACAGAGCAGGCATGGTGGCAGAATTGGCCTCAAAATTATTTGGTTTTTGTTTTCCAAGACAGGTTTCTCTGTGTAACTCTGGTTGCCCTGGAACTCACTCTGTAGACCAGGCTGGTCTCAAACTCAGAGCTCTGCCTGCCTCTGCTTCCCGAGGGCTGGGATTAAAGGTGTGCACCACCACACCTGGCCAGAATGTTTTTGGTTTTTTTTGTTTTGTTTTGTTTTGTTTTTAATGTTTCTCAGCTGTTTTGTCAGGGGATGGGAGCTGACTGCACACTCTGCCCCTCCATGGGGGCCAGAGTCCGGGATAACCCATTTGACCTTTCTGAGCTTATGCCCCACCTTCACGGTGAAGGGTAGAAGAATATGGGACAGCCCGAGTAACCTGAGGCTAGACCATCTGACTCCAAAGCTAGATCTGCTGTTACCAGTGCTGTGATCATGGGCAGAGTGACAATGGCCAGAACTTTGACAGTGTTGACTGTGTCAGGTCTCAGAGGTTGTGGTAAAGACCGCATAATGCCAGTGAGTAAAGTTCTGGTAAACCAGAAACCTCACCCAAGTGCCAGTTCCAGCCTCAGCATTACCACTGCATGCTTATTTATGACTCCTAACTCCACAGACAGAGGTCCACTGACGTGGACTAAACTGCATTTCGTCTGAGAATATTTGCAATGAGAGGGGCGGGGGTGCTGCGGCTGCCAGAGGGGATCTTGCGTCTACTGCCTCGGCTGCCTGGAGCCCTGGCCTGGGGAAGTGTGAGAGCAGGGTCTGAGATAGACCACTGAGCCCTCTAGAGAGCAGGACCGTGGACGTGATGGTGTCAGAAGCCCTGATTCCCAGTCCAATCTACCCAGCTCTTCACCAGCTAGGGAGCTAATGATTACTGCAAGGTGCCAGCCTGTTTGGTGGGTCGCCGGCCTGGGAGCAGGTTCAGGACTCAAAGGGGAGGTGGGAAACCCTGTGTATGCTGTCAGGTCCTATGCCCGAGAGTCCTGTGGCTCTTATGTGAGAGTCGATGTGGAGACAGGATAGTAGTGCTAGGGGGGAGGCAGGCTGTGGAGGGGTGCGGATGGAGGGGTGCGAGGTGCGGGTAGAGGAGTGGGGAGGGCAAGTGTGACTGCTAGGACAGGGGAGGGTTAGGAGGAATCTGTCCAGGGAGGAGGCAGAGAGAGTGTGGTCATGTGACAGCAGGTGTCTGGGTACCGCTGCTGGGAGGGGATGCTCTGCAGTCCTCCGCACTGCGGTGTCCACTGTAGGCCAGGGCTTTAGCCTGGGAGAGCTGCTCTTGGTGGCAGAGTAAACTTTGCTCTTGTTCACTCAGTACTAAAACTGTGTCTCGTCCCTGGGGACGCTGAGGTCGTGGCAGGCCAGGATCCCTTCTCCAGACTTGGGAGGGAAGGAGGAATTTCGTTGTTTTTCTTTATGCCCTTGCCTAGGTTAAATTGGTTTCTCACTATGAGTGTGTACATAAAATAGGAGAAAATAAGTATTCCCATTACTAACGGGGGTCCAGTAGCTAACAGTAGCTAACCTTAAAGGATAATATTATGGTTATATAAAATCTATGTGAAATATGATATAGTATTTTCCAGGATTTCCATGTTTCCCCTATACCAAACTGAACCGCATAAAATAAGTCTGCATTTTTGACAAATTGAAAGCAACTGGATATAGATGGTTTCATGGAGGTCAACCTATCTGACATTTAACCAATTATTTAGGGAGTGATTTCACTGTACCAAGCCAGTGTGCAGACAATAGTAAACTGTTCTTTTAGAGGCAAGGTCTCGTATAGTCCAGGCTAGACTCTGACTCACTGTATACCTGAAGATAACCCTGAACTTCTGCCTCCACCCCTGAGTACTGGGATTACAGGCATACACTACCACGTGTGGCTTCTGTGGTGCTGGGAATTGAACTCATGACCTCGTGCATGCTAGGCAAACACTCTTCTAACTGAGCTGCGTCCCCAGCCACAATAAACTTTAAAGAAGTCATCATAGGAGGCAGTGATTCTCCTGTAGACGGGGACGCCAGCTCTCTATGTTCCCAGCAGCCCAGAGCTTGTGCAAGCCTGCGTCCAACAGCACATGAGTTTGGCAGAGGAAAAAGATCCTTAAGGGAATAGAAAAGCCAATGTCCATCACAAGACATACAAATGAAATTACATGTTCTAAATTTAACATCAGCTACAGCATCTCTCTAACAGAAGTGGGGATCTGGAAAGGGGATGTGTCAGGCACCAATTATCCTGACCTTTACTGTCCCCACAGGAAGATGGGGACAGGGAAGCAACAGGAATGGAGGCTCCTCAGAGGGGCACAGGCCTGAGGAGGACTCGGTCCCTGAGAGGTCTCTCCCAGTTTCTCTACCTCATGCAGCAAGCACAACATCTTAGGAGGAAAAGCCAAGCTTCTGCTGATGGAACCTTCTCCACAGATAAACATTCCTTTCTTAAAGCCTGCCATCATGGGAAGCACCCTCATCTTAAACCTATTGCTCTAGAATCGATGACTCTAAGTAGCCGAGTCCTGACAGGCAGGACAGACTTTTAGAGCAAGTGGGAAAGGCATGTCTAACAGCAGGTGCTCCCAGGTCTGGTAGGGGCCACACAAGGTGTAAAGCGCCACGGTAACACCTAAGTGCTCTATGATGCAAGGTGGGCTGGGCTGATGAAACCTCAGTAGAGCAAGATGGCCGAATTCAACATGGGGTATAAACAAGGGCCACATACACGCCACCTCCTGTGGCTCCTCTAGGACAGGAATGGGAGCTCCGAGGAAGAGAGGCCAGAGGAGGGCTCCAGAGCTCCTGGAACTGCGGTTACAGCCAGTGGAGAGCTGCCACACGGGTGCCGGGAATTGAAGTCAGGTCTTTTGCAAAAAGCAAGTGTTCTCAAACAACTGAAACAATTCTCCAGCCGGAAATGACTTAACTTTATGAAATCAGAAATTACAGGTCACACGTGCTAGATACACAAGAAGCCACACAGAAAGCTCTATAGCACAGGACTGAATTTCCCTAATCAAAAAAATCTGAACTCCAAAATGCTCCCAAACCTGAAAGCTTTTCATTCACACACGATAGCCCAAATAGAAAATTCCACATTATGCAACATATTTTCCAGACAGAAATTAGTTAAAATCTTGTACAAAAAAAAAAAAAAGAAAGAAAGAAAGAATTACCTTCCTGCTATAACTCTCTCAGTGAATTAAGTGTTACAGTGAGGACCTAATTCAGATTCCGAGCATGCAAGGGCACAGTAGTACATGCATGGTGATGGCAGAGTTCTCTGTACGTTTTTGATTGGGAACATAGCATCCCGCAGCCATCAGCACCTATCCAGGTACACTCAGGGCTGGAAAGAAGAGCGGGAGAAGCTAACTATGGGAGCACAAGCTGTAACCCAGCACTGCAGACACAGGGTTTGTTGGACACAAAAGTGGCCAGACCACTTTTCTTTTACATCAAGGAACCAAGAGAGTTCCAGGGTCTTGTTGACCAGCCACTCTAGTTAAACTGGTGAGTACTGGGTTCAGTGAGAGACCCTATCTAATATAAAAAGTAATTCAGAAGACATCTTGATGTTAACTCTGGCTTCTACACACATACTCATTTGTGTATATGTGTGTATGTATGTATGTATGTGTGTATGTTTGTGTATATGCGTGTGTGCATGTATGTGTATGTGTGTTTGTGTATTTATGTGTATATATGTGTATCTGTATGCGTGTGTGCATGTATGTGTCTGTATGTGTATGTGTGTTTGTATCTGTATGTGTGCATGTGTATGTGTGTTTGTATCTGTATGTGTGTGTGCATGTGTGTGTTTGTGTGTGTATGTACATATGTGTATGTGTGTATGTACACAAATACACTGTGACAGGTGTTGACAGCTATGAGAAGTTATATGTCTATATTCCCAGTTAAAGTCATAGACAGAATTCTGCCAGGGCCACAAGAATCCCACCATAGCCCAGGCAGCCAACTCCCCCAACACAAGCTCCACAAAGTTCCCACAGCACTTACCACACCACCTTGACACCACCCATGCCGCCTGTGCTTATCTTGCTATTGCCTTTTTTAAAATGTGGTGCTACATGCTCCGACATGCACAGTCTGCCACAATAATTCAAAATTTCACATTCAGAAGTTGTGCATCCTCCAGAAAGAATCCTTTTGGGCATTGGAATCTAGAAAACTTGGCCTTGAGAGCAGACACACCATGCTTCCCCGGGCAGTGTTCCCCATCACTGCCCACCTCCACTTTTTTTTTTTTTTTTTTTTTTTGGCTATAAAATGCCATGGACAAGGGCAAGCACCTCCCAGAGGGGACTGGAAAACTGATAGACGCACCGTAGGGGCAGCACTGGAGAGGCAGAGGTAGGTGGATCTCTGAGTTCGAGGCCAGCCTGGTCTACATACTAAGTGTGATTCCAGAGTCATTTAGCATCGTTAGAGCAAACACAGAAGCGAAGACCACAGAAGGAGTACAGGGACTGTTTCCAAATTGAACAGTGAGCCTCGAGATCCTCTCCTCACCTATGCTCAGTGATAAGCTTTAGAGGTTGTCATAGAAATCCCCAGGGAAGAGGACAGATGGTCAAGCACAGGGAAACACAGCAAGGCCATGAGAACTCATGGGAATGTCCCCTGCCTACCTGTCTAATGATGTCCCATTCACAGCCAGACCACTTCTATTTTACACCAAGGAAACAAGAGAGTTAACAGAAGGGTTTTCTTGGCCTTCCTCCACAACAAACCAGAGACCTTCTCTATGCCTCCTC
This sequence comes from Rattus rattus, assembly GCF_011064425.1. Classification (NCBI taxonomy): domain Eukaryota; kingdom Metazoa; phylum Chordata; class Mammalia; order Rodentia; family Muridae; genus Rattus; species Rattus rattus. The sequence goes on along the minus strand of NC_046160.1, from coordinate 24,818,284 downwards.
CAACTCCACTGCTCTAAAATAGGTAAAAAAGAAAAAAGTGGGAGAACACCGATAGCAAAGCGTGGGGGGTGGCTGCATCAGAAGTGCACCGCCCTTTGTCCTCCTGGGCAGCTCTGCAAGAGCCTCCTTTTTATGGAGAAAAAGAAAACAAACCAGTGGCCGCCTCAATGTGCTGCCTTTTGCTTCCTATGCTCACATCTGAGCTGACTGTTAGAGGCAATCACCAGAGGCCATGCCTAGCCAACAAAACCACAATCGCTCCAACTAGAGTTTGAGTTTTCCTAATTACTACTGGGAGTGTTCAACAACTGTAAAGATGCCCATTCTGAGGGTGTTGGGTGTTGTTGCTATTCTTCTGTTTTGTTTATGATTCTGTGTGTGCACAGGTGTAAATGCACAGGTGTGTGGGGTGAATGCACAGGGTGTGTGCACAGGGTGAATGGACAGGTGTGTGGGGTGAATGCACAGGTGAGTGCACAGGGGTGGGGTGAATGCACAGGTGTGTGGGGTGAATGCACAGGTGTGTGGGGTGAATGCACAGGGTGTGGGGTGAATGCACAGGTGTGTGGGGTGAATGCACAGGTGTGTGGGGTGAATGCACAGGTGTGTGGGGTGAATGCACAGGTGTGTGGGGTGAATGCACAGGTGTGTATTCAGGCACACACACCTGTGCACATAGAGGCCAGAGGACACCAGGTGTCCTACTCTATCACAAACCACATAGTCCCTTGATGTGGAATCTCTAACTGAACCTAGAGCTAGGCTGGAAGCCAACAAGACCCCAGCAATCCAGTGTTCCCCTCCCCACAGCCATGTTGAAGACCATGTCTGGCCTGTTACACGGATGTGGGAATCATAAACTCAAAGACCATTCGGAGGCAGGTATTGCTGCAGGACATTTGATCGCACTGTGAATCCTGGGATTGTGTCGTGTACTGAGAAAAAAACAAAGCAATACAATCAAACAAGCAAAAACAATCTTTTTCTAGTCGGTGTGTGGCTCAGCCCTTAGCACACAACTTTAATCCGTCTGGCTGGAACACAGACACACCCTTGGTTTTCACCTTTAATCCCAAATAATGAAGGTAAAGTTACTCTGTAGAAGGATGCACCATGTTTGAAAGTGATGTCTAATTGAGTGGCAGACAAAGTCGTGAATCAGAGAAAGAATTGACAGACTAAGATACGCCCAACTCTCACAAGAGGAGAGAGAAAAGGAAAGTTACTTAAGAGCAGGGCAGAAAGAGGAGGAGGTGGTGGACGTTTTACTGGGACAGTTGTAGAGAGAGGCTGCAGAGAGGGACAGAACAAGCTAGACACAGGTGAAGACAGAATAAGCCAGAGAATGAGAAGAAGCCAGAAGATTATATTGCCAGAGTTAGTATGAGGCCAAGCAGAGCAATTCAGGAGCAGCCAAAAGAAAGAAGCCGGACTGAATCAGTCAGCTTGGAGAGGAGTTGGAGCCAGAACATCTGAGTTGAACCAGCCAGCTACAGCTCAAAAGGAACTAGAAAGGGTGAGCTGATTCAGCACTAAGTCTCAGAGGCTGAAAACAGTCTAGGCCCAGATTAGATTGTATGGAGGCTAGAAGCTTCCAGGACTAGGCTTAGGGTGACAGACAGAGGCAAAAAGCCTCCAAGACGACAACTCTACAGGAGAATAAAGATTACATTAACAAGGTATGGTGTTGTAAGTCTGTAATCTCGGCACTTGGGAAATAGGAGAAGGAGATCATGAACTCGAGGTCATCCTTGGCTAGGTGGCAACTTCAAGGCCAACCTGGGCTAGTGAGAGACCTGGTCTCAAATACAACAAAGTAGACAAAGTATCTAGAAAAAGAACATGTGGCTATTTCTTAGAAGGGACTGAGGATCCAATACCACAGTTGGGGACTGAGAAAGACTTGCAAGGCACATAGGGACACACACGGAGGTATTAAACCTGCCTCCACACTACTGCCTTCGAAGAAGGTTCCCCTACCATGATCAGGTTTGCAGGTGCTATATTTTGAATATAGTTTCCTTCAAAATTCATGTTGACATATGATATTTTGTTTGTTTATTTGTTTGTTTTGTCAACTTGATACAAGCCAGGGTCGTTAGGGAAGAGAGAACTTCAATTGAGAAGACACCTCCATCAGACTGGCCTGTAGGCAAGTCTGGGAAGCGCTTCCTTGGTTAATGATTGATGGGTGAAGGACCAGCATTCCTGTGGGTGGTGCCAGTGCTGGGCAGGTGGTCCTGGTTTGTATAAGAAAACCAGCTGAGTAAGCCATGGGGCCCAAGCCAGTAAGCAGCATTCCCTTGTGACCTTTTCCTGCCTTCAGGTTCCTGCCCTGAAGTCCCCCAATGATGAACTGTAATCTTCAAGAAGAAATAAACCCTTTCCTCCCCACACTGCTTTTAACTGTGGTGTTTACCACAGCATATGGTCTTTAAAAGTTATCCGGGTCCTTAAGAAATCAATGTCTTTCTCATGTGACTGGGTTGGTTCTCTCGAGAGCAGATTATGGATAACTCAGGTTATTTTTCCTCCCCAGTCCTGGCTTCCTGGCAGCAGTTGAAGGCACACAAGTTCCTCACTGGAAGTTGACTAGACGCCATGTTCTTAAACTTCCCAGTCTCTAGACTCATGAGTTATTAATACCACTGTTCTTCATAAATTACCAGATCTTGGGCGTTTTGTTATAGGAATGGAAAAAAGACTAGAAGTTACCCAGCCAGGCTGCCAGTCACGTAAGAACTTGGCATGGCCCTCACGGGTAAAAGTCAGGCCTGAAGGATGTGCCAGGGGCCCACCTAGAGCCAGCCGCGATGTTGCCAGCAGTGGCCGCCACAGGCACTGCGCAATCTGATTCAGCTGTGTATCTCGAGAGCCAATCTTGAAGAGACATGTCAACAACAAACCACAAACAGAAACCTTGATGTTCAAGTCCAATCTACAGAGGTAAGGGGGGTGAGGGTGGGTCCTTCTCAAAGGTGCCCCTTACTCCTCCGTTTCCAGGAAGTGTTGAGAATGGGGAGGAGCTGTTTCTCATTAAAGCGTCTTCCTCGGGAATCAGGAGGAGAAAAGAAAAAAAAGCTAAAAACATGACCCAAGGGAGAAAAAGGCATCAAGACAGAAAAGGGCCAGGAGGGGACAGGAGAGAAGCAGCAGGCTGCAGCTGGAATATATAAATAACAATCATAAGGGGAAAGATAGGGACGATTAATAAAAATCAATGAATAAACACAGGCCCTATGGTCATATTCTGCTACATTATACAGGGGATTAAGGCTCAAGACACTTTTGATAATTCTCCCGGAGGAGAAATGGTGATTGGAAAAAGAATGAATAAACTTGGCCTGACTCATTTATAGATCAAAGGTGAGAGGTGGCTATCAGGACCAGACGGAATAGAGAAATAACTTAGCCAGGCACGGTGACAGAAGCCTGTAATCTCAGCCCTTAAGTGTTGGAGGCAGGAGGCTGATGAGTTGGAGTCCAGCTTGGGCTAGGATCAAGAGGGAAGAGAAGGAAGAGAAGGGAGGGGGGAGGGAGGGAAAGGGACAGGGAGGGAAGGAGGGGGGCGGGAAGAGGGAGGGAAAGCAGGCAGCCATGTAAGGCTCTGTAGTTTATAAAGTGTGCACGTGTACGTCAGCCCCTGCCTCCTCCAGGCATCAAGGTTCACTCCTGTCCTTGTCTGTCAGGGTACAAAATGCTATCAGACAGAAATGTGGCCACAGGCCACCTGTGCCATGCAGACCCCAGCAGGCATAGAGACGGGCCATGGACAGTTTGTCACCGAGGGCGCTACACAATGGCTTCTTCCCAGCACATCGTCTTAAGCCCTCTTTCTCCTGAGCAGCTCTGCACCCTTTAAGGTCTTCTTAAATATTTGGTGGCTGCAGTTCTCCATGTCTGAAGGTTTCCTCTAAGCTCCAGATCTCGAGGACTCAGTATATGGCATACAGAGGACATAGATACAGGACTGATCTGAATGGATGTCCCATAGACCCATACACAAAGTTCATCCACTCCATCCCTCCTGGCCTCCATCTTGGTAGGCATCCTCCTTGGGTTGCTCCAACAGGCTCCTGTGCTGCCTTGAGTCCCCTCGCGTCTACCAGCACAATCTACATGCGTGCAAACCTGATCCTGTCTGCCTCTTGCTTGAGTTCCTTTGGTACAATTCCATCATCATAAAGCCCTTGCTTAGCTGGGGGTGTAGCTTGGTTGGTAAAGCGTTTGCCTCCTGTGGAGGAAGCCCCAGCACCATGTTAACCAAGCACGGTGGTACATGCCAGGAATCCCAGCCCTTGGGAGGTAGGAGCAGGAGAAGTGCGAAGTTATTCTCAGCAGCGGTGGTGCGGACCTTTAAACCCAGCGCTTGGGAGTCAGAGGCAGGTGGAGCCAACCTGGTCTACAGAGTTCCAGGATAGCCAAGGCTACATAGTGAGACCCAGTACCACAAAATAAATAAATAAATAAATAAATAAATAAATAAATAAATAAATAAATAAAATAAAACAAAAACAAAAAAACAGGGCCGTGGCTGCATCTCAGTGATATAAGAGACAGAAAGATAGTGAGACAGACAGACAGACAAAGACTAAAGTCCTTCCACTACCTGGTTCTGCACCTGTCCCTCTAGCTCCCACCACCCAGTCGTGTTTGTGGAACAAGGTGATTCTCACCAGACCCAAGCAATCGTGAACCTCTTATGACCCTGTTTCCATTGCTCTACCTGGGAAACTCCTATGGATCCCTCAGGACCCAAACTCAAAAGCAGCTCAGGAGCGTTTTCCTGGGTTTCTGCAGACAGGTACTCTCCTGCAGACAGGATCTGTTCCCCAGTCTGTGGGATCTGTGAGCATGGGCCTTGAGATCACTCACTGTGCACATCCCACCCTGAACAATGAATGCTTGCTGCTCTGACAAAGGATTTGTTAAGCAGTGAAAGGAATGGAAATTTCTCCCTGGACTGGAGGAACAAGGGAGGGGAGATGGTCACTGCTCCAACTCTGCTCGCTGGATCTTCTGAGAGATCTTATGCAAATCACTTGTGCCTGAGGACCAAATGAAAACTAGGCCAGTGGAAAGTTAATGACTCATCTCTAGGCTCCTAAATTCCCTCCTTGGCTGATGTTTTCCCCTTGGGCCTGGAAAGGTGTTTAGGGGCAAGCGGTGGAGGATATGTTAAAAAGTGGGGCTGGAGAGATAGTGTTTGTTACTCGGAGAGTTCGGTTTTCAGCACCCAAGTGTGGCTCACAACCACCTATAACACCTATTCTAGGGGATCTTACACCCTCTTCTGGCCACAAAGGCACCAGGCACACATGTGGTGCACATACACGCGTGTGGGCAACAAAAAAACCTCAAAGATGCTTAAAATAAAGAAATCTTGAAAAGAGAGTTAAATTTTGCTTTTAACAAAAATCACTCTTGCTGGGAGTATGGGTCAGGAGGCAGAAGCAGGCATGGTGTCCAGGCACACGTGTGCCTCAAAAAAACATACATACATACACATACACACACACACATTACACACACACACATACAAACATACATACACAGCCTCATATCCCCACATACTACACACACAGACATACCCACACACCATATATACACATGCATACACCACATAAATATAAAAAAAAAACATACACACAAACATGACACACATACACACACACACACACACATACATAACACACACACAAAAAAAAAACACATACACACACATACACACACACACACATACACACACACACACACACACACACACACATACACACATACATACATACACATACATACATACACACATACATATATACACACATACATATATACACACACACACATACACACACACATACATACAATCACTCTCAAGCCAACACAGTACTTCCTCAAAGTCCCAGTGAGGTGGAGAAGCATTCCACACAGCCATTTGTCCACCTAACAAGTGACAGCCCACAGAGACAAAATGGAGACGAACAGGAGTCTCAGAAGGCTGCCCAGAATGTGACTGGCGTTAGGGGGTGTAGGGACAGCCCTGAACGGACTGCCCAGTGTCCTGGAAATAAGAGCTAGCTTCTGTTTGAAAGGGTAAGAAATCTGGGCATGGTAGCACCGACCTAGAACCCCAGTGTCAGGAGGAGGGGACTGGAAATGAGACATTCAAGGCCAACCCCGCCATGAAGCTAAGCTGGGCCCACGAGCAGTGTCTCAAAAAACATTTTTTTAAAATCGGGGGTGGGGGGGATTCTTCTGATGCATTGAAGGCAGAGCAGGGCCCAAGCAGAAGGGTTTGCAAGGCATCTTCAGGTCAAGAATAAAGTAGTTCTTTTCTGCTTTTTTTGTTTTTCGAGACAGGGTCTCTACAGAACCCTGGCTGTCCTGGAACTCAATCTGTAGACCAGGCCGGTCTTGAACTCAACGAGATCCGTCTGCCTCTGCCTCCCAGGTGCTGGGATAGAAGGCCTGTGCTCCCACTACTCGGCCTTAAAGTGTGTTTTTTAAACTTTTCAAAAACCTAAGCTACCACACAGAGGATCTCATGGAGAATCTTAGTGGGGAGGGAGGTGTTGACAGCTCCCTGTGAGGCTCAGGCTGGCCGCAAACTTGAAACCCTTCTCCTCAGTCTCCAGGAGCCAGGATCCCAGGTCTGCATCGTCACTCCCAGTTGAGACTCAAGCGCTTAATGAAAACTGTGGCCCTGTTCTGGACCACAGTCCGCTTTCTCAAGCACCCCATGGCCACTGAACATCCTGTATCCCACAGCCTCAAAACTGAGCCTCGGGCAGGCAAGATGGCTCAGCAGGCAAAAGTGTTTGCCACTCAAGCCAGAGGACCTGAGTTCAATCCCCAAAATATACAGCAAAGAGAACCGACTTCCACTTTGACACATGAACCATCGTATGTACACGTGTGCCCACACTCACACATACAAACACATCATGCACATGCATATGCACGATGAAAACAATTAACAAAATAAAAATTAAATGCGAAATAAATAAAATTAAATAAAATAAAATAAAATAAAACGGAGCCCCTCCTCCCTAGCAGATTCATGTGCCTCCTAGCTTGGGACAGCCTCAGGTAACAGCTGCTCCCAGTACAACCCTGCCTCGTACTGCTATGTCACGCGCAAATCAAGGAGTAAAATCAATTTCCCCTTGCACCTGAGTCAATCTTCTATCGCTCTGACCAATATTACTGAGACTACAGTCATTAAAACCCGGGAGCATCCACTCTCCCGTGGTCCTGGGAGCCCTGGGATCCACATGGAGACACGACAGAGGTAGGGGGAGACCAGACACAGAGCAAAGCACTCTAAGAGCCTGCCATGGGAGCCATCAGCCAAACGCAGACTCCTGAATGAAACAGGCCCAGCAGTCAGAGGAAGCAACCCCAGACAGAGCCACATAAATCAGAAAATCTGCCATCAGAACAGAGCCAACGCTGAGGTCGGGAAGAGACGGCAAACTCTTACTCACGGAAGCCCCAAAGGTTTCAGAGGCCGGACCACAATGGGTGACTGAGACACACTACACAGGAGACTCCATCCTCAGGCAGGCTGTGTAGGAGTGGGCCATCCCACATTAGTGAGGTTCTTAGAAAGCCCGAAGTGAACTGCTCATCCAAACATGTTTATTTCTGAGGAATCAAATGCTCCCGATGTCTTTTTACCACAGTGAAGAGAATGAGGTAGTCTGACCAGCACAGACATCAGTGGTCAAGGGCTGACAGTTGTTGGTATCCTGATAGCTTTGCACTGAGACCAGCATAGGATACTCATGCATTGAGGCCACGTGGCCATCTTGCGTACATAGGCGGGGTCTCACCCTGACCCTGTTAAAGCATGCACATCTGGGGCTTGGGGATTTAGCTCAGTGGTAGAGCGCTTGCCTAGCAAGTGCAAGGCCCTGGGTTCGGTCCCCAGCTCTGAAAAAGAAAGAAAAAAAAAAAAGAAAGAAAGAAAAAGAAAAAGCATGGGACCAGGAATGCATGGGTGGTGAGGAGACAGGTGGGAAGTGACTGAGCGATTATCTTAGGATGGACCATCTGGGTGAGCTCTGTTGTTACACGCAAACCGCAAAGTCCACACGGCCTTGAACACCCAATCTCTTTTCATCTTGACAGCTAAGCAGGGTCAAGGCCTGGCTTAGTACTTGGATGGGAGACTGGAGAATAAGAAGCTGAGGAGCCTAGCGATTCTCATGGAGAATTTACCAAGCTCTGGAGAGAGAGTATGGGTGCATGTGTGCACACGTGTGTTCATACAAAGCAGCCTCAGTCCCCACAGCTGGCCCAGCCCTGATCCCCCCCCCCCAAAAAAAAAAAAAAAACCTGTTTGTCTACAAAATGCTGATCTTAAAAAAAAAAATCACAAGCAAAGGAACGCCAATGCTAACCACAAAATGTCAATAGAATGTGAACGGTGGGCCCTAAACTGCCCGTGAACCCTCATGATGCAGTAGGAAAGCTCTGTTTACACAGAGATAAGGATCGGGAAAGACCACAGGGAAATGTGAGCAGGCAGAAGGGACTGGGCGGGGGTGGGGTGGGGGGTGGTCTATGAACCATTTATGTGCTCGGGAATTCATTATCCTCCAACTATGCCAATGCAGATGGATTCCATGGCCCCACAGCCCCTTGCTCCCATCTCCTCAGTAAGTTCATCAAAGAGGGACAGCTGCCACTTTTTCATTCTGGGACAGTGGCAGAGCCCGGGTTGAGTGGACCTCCTTCTGCATCTGTCTCCAGCATCTCTCCCACATCCGGCCTGAGCCCAGACCCCTCGGGGCCGCCTTGCCTCCCGACCTTCCCACCCCTCGCTGACCTTCCCATCCTTCGCTCTGATCCCTCTTCATTCCTCACTAACATCTGGCCATGGCTTCACACAGAACCTCCCGGTACAGGCTTCACTTCCCAGGGCCAGCATGCTTTCTACCACAGGGCCGCCCATCTCTTGGGCACTGTTCTTTGACAATGCTCAACAAAGGCATTTGGGTGATCAAAGCAGTGGGCAGGAGGCCCAGATGCCTGGTTCTAAAACCCTCCATTCCACTTACGGGTGACTCTCCGGCAATCCGGCCCTACCTGCCTCCTCTGACCTTTTTAAAGTCTCCGTGCCCTCGCCCTCAGAACACAAGGGGATATGGAGGACACACACTGGCTCTGGCTGTGGACAGGGCTGTCTATGGAGGCCGTATTCTCTCTCACATCCTCCTCGCTCAAACTCTCCAGGACCCCCAGAGCCAAGCCCTCCCTAAGTGAATGATTTGCTGTCTCATTTGTAAGTATGGAAGGATCAAGTCCGTGGCTCACCTTGCAAATAAAGGCCTCAGCAGGCCACTCATCCCCAAATAGCCTTCCCCGCTGTGAAGTCAGTCTACAAACTATTCATCAGGGATTCCTAGGTCCTCCTTCACCACAGACTCACTCCTTAATGACACACAGCAGAGGCCTGGGAGTATGTAAAGGGTCTCTAGAGCAGGTCTGGGTCAGAGGATACTCACCGCCATATTTGCTGTCTTCTACCCTCCACCCTGCCTCACTCCCTTCATCCCAACCACGAGCTACTGCTCTGGGTCCTGCCTACTTGGCTCCCTCACCCCACCTTAAGGGTCGTCACGACAGTCAGGGACAGGCTGTGCTAGAAGAGGTATGGATGTCAGAACCCGGATAAGGAAGCTTGCGGCTCCTCCCGACTCATCCCTCCTCCCCAGGCAGCCCTAGGCCTAGGATCCTCTGACCGTAGCCTGAGAATCCCATGTCTTACCCTCTTTGTCCCAGACCCAAAGGCCGCGAGGCTCTACTTTTGACTCTGTAAAATTCTCTCACGACAGATCTACAAAGCCCCAACACCACCTGGCCCCCTCACTAGAACCCCATTCTCTGGCCCCTTGAGGAGAGCCAAAGACAAGATGTCAGATTGCCACAAACACCACGGCTACCTTTAGTCCTTCCCCCACAGAGCCGTGTGCAGACACGGGTGTGTGGGACCTGCAAGGAGACTGTGGCACCGGAAATGCTTCCTTGATACTACTCACAGAGGCAACCAAAACCACGAAACTCACCCAGAACTACAGGCGGACTTCGCTATGAAACCGAGCCTACCTCTAATACCCAGGAGAGAGACCTGGCCAGACCCAAAAGGCAAGGAAAGAAACACACGGGCAGGAATTAAAGAAGGAAGCTGGGCCCGGGTGGGGGTCTGAGGAGACTCCTGGGAGTTTGCCTGATGGAGGGCCTGGACACCTGCCCCCCTCATCCTCAAGGGGGTTCCCATCCCACAGGCTGGAGAAGCAAGCACCAAGGTGAAAGAATGACGCTTTTCTTCACGCCCAAGGGAGATGGGTCCTTGGTATCTGTCCCCACGGCAACGCTGTATGAACCTCATCTACTCAGAGATGAAATGTACTTAAGCCGTAAGTGAAGGGAGACTTTATTGAGCGGACCTGGGAAACTAGGCACCTTTGGAAAAGTCACATTTTGGGACTGGAGGGGAGACTGGAGAGATAGCTCAATGGTTAAGCTCTTCCAAAGGCCCTGTGTTCAATTCCCAGTCCCTACATGTTAGCTCACAACTGCTTGAAACTCTACATCCTGCACCCTCACATGGACACATCTGCAGGCAAAACACCAATGCACATAAAATAAAAATAAACAAGTCGCTAAAAATAAAAAAAATTAAAGTCACTTTGGTCCCAAACGAGTGACTCAGAAACTTCTGGAACATGGACTGTAAACGCTTGGCCTCCAGCTTCCTATCTCAGGCTCCCAATTTAACCTTGTGAGGCCCCTCTTTCCCTTCTATTCCCAAAGCCAAGTTCTAGGCACGATTTCATGTCAAGACCATGTTCCCGTGGGATGCAAAAACTCTTAGTACACACTTTTATCTTATAAACATGTATATATGTATTATTTTTATTGCAAGGCTGGGGACTCAAGAGAGCCCAGAGCTCGCTAGGCAAGCATTCTACCACTGAATTATACCCCCAGCCTTTAATATTTTTACTCTTAAGTTACTACTTTTACCTTTTTTCCTATTTCCAATTAGGGCTCTTATTTCTTTGCAGTCCTGGTCTCTTTTAAGACCAGCAATCTCGGGTTCAAAACTGATCTGCAGGTACCTGCCATGTGGCTATATTTGATCTGGATCCTTTCCTAGAGCAGCCTCCAAATGAAGTTTCTTGCTGAGTGGAGAAGATGAGGCCCGGAGTGACGTGGGCCTGAAGTATCAACTGAAACCTCAGAGCAAGGGGCCTCAGATGAGATGACAGTGTTCCCATCTGCTTGATTAACAGAGACCCAGAAACTCTACAAGCTATGCCTTCTACTGAGATGTGGGTGATGACCACAGACAGGCAGAGAGAGTACTTGTCTCCGGGAGACAAGAAAGAGAAGCCAGGATTCCATTTTCAGGCTAAGGAGACAAATTCCCACCGCCATAGCAGTGAGTCACACGCCTGGACTCTCTACTCATTTCTGCAGCCAATGGTCAGCAGCTGCTTATCTGTGATTCCTTCCCTATGACCTGAGGGCTCTGGACTTGATGCTATCCCAGGCCTTTGCTGAGAAGGCATAAGTAGAGAATCTGGCAGAAGAGTGGAATATACCAGACATGGCTCAAGTGCTGGCCAGTTTCCACGGGCTGGCAGTGGCTTCTGCCTGAATGAATTTCAGGTCTATCCTGGCCCCTAGCCAGTCACCTCTTCAGGTTGATACCACACCAGCCTTACCCTCTACCACACAGAGCTGAATCAAGAATCAGGTCCCTCCATCAACCAACCAAATGACTTCCAGGCAAACCTTCCTGGACCACAACCAGGAGGCAGCTCCCTGTATGATCTGGTCACTGGTTTGCTGAGGACACTATCTACAGTCAGTCAAGTCTGCTCCCCATAAACCTAGAATCTCTACCATGACAAGGCCCCGCCATGCCCCATCTCAGCACTCTGGGCAGGCCCAGACTTAGGGAAGGACTGCTCAATTTCACTAGAAGAGGCTTTATGGACCCCCAAAGTCTCTTGATAGCAAACAAGTCCAGGTGTGGTCAGAAGTGGGGGAGGGATTTGTTTCTGATTTGCTCCTCAATGAACAACACACTGGGGAGAGGTACTCGAGGCCAGGGACCCTGGCAAGAAGAAAAAGGAAGAAGTACTTGTTTATTGGAAGGTAACGGTTCAGAATTATGTCCTCAAGCCCCAAATGCTGCCAGACCTACCCGTCCTGACCAATCCCCAATAGTGATGACCATGGACATCCCAAGAAAACTGTCCACAAGCAGAGACATAAGCTGAAGCCACCAACCCAAGGATCCAGGACAGCAGCAACAGATGTTTACAAGAGAACACCAAGCACCCAGGAAAACAAAAGCCAAAAGCTGGGTGGTGCTGATGCACACTAATCCCAGCCCTGGGGAGGCAGAGGCAGTTGGATCGATGTGAGTTCAAGGACAGCCAGAGCTACACAGAGAAATATTGTCTCAAAAAACAAAACAGCAAAAATAAAACAACAACAACAAAAAACCCCTTAAAAATAATCCCACAGGTTCTAGACTGGTGCTGAACCATGCAGAAAACTTCTGTGAAATTTAACTGAGCTTGGTAGCCCACATCTGTAACCCTAACACATGGCAGGTAGAAGCAAGAAGGATCAGGTGTTCAAAGCCATTCTCAGCTACAGCTGGACCAGTTTGAGCTACATGAAACCCTGCTTCAAAATAAGAAATCAATTTAAAAAAAAAAAAAAAAGAATCTGTGAAATAGGTTCCTACCTGACCCAGAATGGGAAAATAGAAAGAAGGTTGTACCAAGGCCTGGGAAAAAAAAAGTTTAAAAACGCAGCAGAAGCCATATTTTCCTCTAAACAGCTGGGAGGCAATGGGATAGCCCCCACAAGTTCTCTCATCAGAGGTATCGATGGGGTCGCTCTAGGCTATGCCCCAATTCCAAGCAGAAAACGACAATGGCTTCGGTAAGACAGAAGGACAGCAGTGAGAAGTGGGGGAAAGAACTCTGGAAGCAGAGGGAAGAAACCTGACGGCTGTCGCTGACCACTTCCCGGTTCTCCGGTCATGTGTGGAAAACGGGAGCATGCCGTAAGATACGGAATACATTGAATCATGACTCCGGGAGCCCTTCACGGGATGGCCGGATGGATAGACTCCGGCCAGAATCACAGCCTGGCTGTCTCTCGTAGCACAAATCAGTAAATCCGAGTCTCAATTTTCCATTCCTTCAGTAGAAACAGCTCACTAGGACGCAGCACCACGCTCCACACCACAATGGCTATGACAACTGTCCTGGCTGTGTCCCCACTTCCTGCCTTCTATGGGAGACCACCCCCCCTTACATCGCCTATCTGCTGGTGACACTCTGAGCTCTAAGGAAGAAGCAGGGTATCTGATAATCCTGTCTTCCCTCCTTACGTCTCTTCACATAACCTAACAAGCTTTCCTCCCTGTTCCTTCGGATCTTGATAACAGCCATTTCTGGATTCAGGGCAGACAGGATCTCCATTTGACTGAGAGCACTGAGCTCCCACAAGTCAAATACCATCTGGAGTTAAGCAAAGACAGCTAGTGATCAGAATTTGCCACAATCTGTCTCTTGACCTGAGCCATTGACGGAATGGCTGGACAAGACTTCTTCCACACCAAGACTCCAAGGTGCTGTCGCCTACTCCAACTAGGCACAGGTGGCTGAGTGGCCCCGAGGCCCAGTGTTCTGTTCCCTTTCTCTAGGATAAGCATCGGGGTGTACACTCCCAGGGGTTGAGAGGTGGTCCTTCTGAACTGGCAACTGGGACCCCAAGGCCACTCAGGACATGTTCGACTCCTGGCTTAAAAGCAATCCCAGTTGGGTGAGACCACGCGATAGATAGGGAGGAGGGTGGGACTCACCTCCCTCAGCAGCTGCATCCCTTCTAGCTCATCTTGCTGCTGCTGGGCCACCGTGACCCCCAAGACAAGCGTGTGCACAACACAGGAGACCACGGAGATGATCACGATGGGGCTGAGGCTGAGTGGCAGCGTTATGAAGAAGGAGAAGACAAAGAAGGCCTGCCAACCCACAGTGTCACTGGCTGCGTGGGCACGCGAAAAGTTCAGGCCCAGGTAGGAGAAGATCTGGGCTGTGATGAGCAGCCACAGCAGGTAGGGTACCACTTTGCGGCTCACTCGATCCGGGAGCAGCCCCTTTTTGCAGAGCACGAAAAGGATGATGTCCAACACCAGACCGACGCCTGCCACCATGAGGGGCGCCAGCTTGTCGCTGGAAAAGACCACCGCGCACATCACTACCACGTAGCAGTCAAAGAGGGCCGCAAAGACCACCAGCACCAGCAGTGTCTCATGGCGCTGCCTTTTAAAGTAGGTCTGGTAGAGGTTCTCCAAGGACTCAGGCACGAAGGTCAGCCGCATAAAGCGAGGCAGGCACAGGCAGGACCCAGAGTTCCGCACAGAAATTTCATGGGTCCGGCCGACCCCGCGGTCGGGGTCAGAGGGCAAGCTGACTGAGTACTCAGCTGAGTACTCTGCCGAGTACTCGGGATCCGAGAAGCCCTGGTTCCTCGGCATGTTGGCTGGTGGCTGCTTCTAATGAGGGAGGGAGAAGTCCAGGTCAAGCCACTTCACCAGGGCTTCGTTAAGGCCTGGGAAGGCGGGGAGGCTCCCCTTGGTTGTGGGTGAAGGGCGTCCAACTGGAGCTGGAATGTTTAGTGGGTTCCCAGGACACAGGTGGCACCGATCATCTGCAACTTAAAAGGACATGGCTAAGTAGAAGCGCCTCCTTCCTCGCCACCCACCCTACCCCTCACACAGCTCCATGCTATACAAGCCTCCAACACCATAGCCTCCCAAGCACGCCCACACACACTCAGTCCGGTCCACACCAGACACCCGGTTTCCTGCGTCGGGTTTCTGGAGGGGCCTAGCCATCTCTCCATCCCTCACATGCCCTGCTCTATCCCTGACTTCCTCACCTAAATTCCCTCCAGGCCCAGTGCCTCCAAGCTGAAAATAAAACGTGCCTGGAAGGAGCCGGGGCGGTCCTGGGGATTCCCTCATCTCCCTTCTGTTTACTTCCTTTCCCCCACCCACCCCTGGGAGAATCCAACCCCTTCCCAACCTCGGGCTCTGCAGCCTCGTGGAAGCCCGGCCCTGGATCCTGGTTTGGCGCTGACCTGTGCGGGAACTCGGGAGCCGCGCGCTCCGGACCAGGGCTGCGGAGCCGGGCCAAGCGGGCTTCAGCGAGCCGCAGGCTGCTTCCCGCAGTGCCGCCGCGCCAGCTCCTCCGCCCCGAGCCTGTGCGCGGGTCCCCTTGCGGTCAGGCCCCGGGTCGGGCCGGTAGAGGCGCGGGGCTGTGGTTCAGCATCCGTGGTCGCAGAGGACGGCGGTGGCTCACGCTGCGGATGGCGGGCCCAGGCCGGGGCAGCCTGCCAGCATCCTCTCCCCGCACGCAGGGCGAGCCAGCCGAGTCCGTGCGCCGCGCTCTGCACACTGATTCACGCGCGCCGCAGGCCCCAGGAGGCGGGCGGCCCCTCCCCGCCTTGTCGCCGCCTCCTGGACGCCGGGTGGAGGGGCCCCTCGCTGTCCCCGGTGTCCCCCCACTTGCCAGCGCCCGGAGATAGCTGCGTGGAAACGCCGAGTAGGTGGCAGACAGAAAAGAACGAGGCGACTCCACGCTTTGCCTCGAACAGGCCGTGTTACAGAAGATCAAAGCCCGGGACGTATCCTCCCTGCAGGTGAGGCGTGCTGGGGCACCCCAGCCGCCCTTCTACCCTGGTTTCCTTCCGGGGAAAGGAGAGGCCCTGGCTGAGGTTTGGGGACCGCTCCCCGAATGGGCGCGCCCCATCTCAGTGTCTCCGCCCACCCTGGCAGCCCAGACGTCAAGCGTGGGGCTTGATCTCTCCTCAAGGGAATATACAGCCTAACCTGGTGACAAAAGAGGCCTGGAGTAGCTTGCTTGGTACCTGGCACGTGGGCCCGAAAGAGGCCTTGCTTCGCGAAGATCTCCATCCTACCAATTGAGATGTGTTTGGATTCTTCCTTAAAGACGCAAATGTTCCTTTTGAATCTATCAGTCTCCTAAGCCGTGGTATCAATTTTGACAGAACACCTTGTTAGGAGTAAAAGTCGTTTTCGGAAGAAAATGTACCCAGGAGACTGGGAAGAGCCCTCAGCATCAAGGGATCACTTTGGGAGGCAGCTCAAGATGAGGAAAGGACAGCCATGGGGGCTGGGGGAGGGGGCTGATTAGAGATGCCCTGTCGGTCATGGATACGTGTCTGTTTAGAACTTCAGTCGTACATTCACAACATCCAGGGAATAGTCCGTCAGAGAGTCGGTCTGCCACTGCTGTGTGTACAGGTGTCCATGTGAAAAGATCATCTTCCCCGACCCTGCACCCTCCCCACACCCGTCCCACGTGCCTCAGTCCACATTCCCTATGGCTTTGATTAGCAAGGCAGAGCATAATAACTCAAATAGAGAAGGAGGGTAATCTGAATACAGCGCAGTCCCATCGTTTTAAGTTGTTTGGGGTCCAGAAATTTATTTCAGCTTGTTGCATGACGGTATAGGGCATGGCTTTTACTTTTAACAAAGGAATGGATTGATTAAAAGAGAAGAAGAGAAAGAGAGGGAAAAAACAGCTGCTAGGCTATGAATTCATAGAGTTTCTGACCAGCATTCACACCAGGGCCTGGGATTCAGTCCACAGGCTATTAAATGCTGTGATCCTAGTACAAAGTTCAAGGTCACCATAGCCGCATGAGACCTTGTGTCATGGAAGGAAACCATTAGATGAGGTCTGCCTGAACTGCTCGGGATGTAGCTCCGTGGTAGAGGACAGTCCTTGTATAAGGTCAAGTTGACTACAGTGGTTAAGGTACTTGCTGTTCTTGCAAAGGATCCATGTTTGGTTCCCAGCACCCACATTGGGTGGTTCACAATCTGTAACTTTATTTCTAGGGGCTCTGGCGCTCTCTCCTGGCCTTCCTGGTCTCTGAGAGCATCAGACCCTCCAGAAGTGTATACACACACACACACACACACACACACACACACACACACACACACACACACACACTGCACATACATATAGGCAAGTCAGAGGTTAAGAGCACTGACTGCTCTTCCAGAGGTCCTGAGTTCGAATTCCAGAAACCACATGGTGGCTCACAACCATCTGTAATGGGATCCGATGCCCTCTTCTGGTGTGTATGAGGACAGTGACAGTGTACTTACATACATTACATAAATAGATCTTTAAAAAGAAAACATTTTAAGGATTCATAAATATCATGTAGGGTTTGTTTGTTTGTTTGTTTAGTTAGTTTAGTTTTTTTTGAGATGATTTCTCCGTGTAGCTCTGGCTGTCCTGGAACTCCTTTCATAGACCAGGCCAGCCTCAAACTTAGAGACTTGCCTGCCTCTGCCTCCTAAATTCTTGGATTAAAGGTGTACACTATCACAACTCACAGGTTTTATTTTGACACAAGGGCACTCATATTACATCTCTGAGTCTCCCCAACCCTTGGGGTCCTCACTAGTCCTTCACGTGCCAAGGCCAGGCCACATGCCTGGATCCTGCCCTGAGTTCCTCCATAGGCCTTCTGAAACTACCTACGTCCCAGCCCCCACTTCCCACCCTGTTCTGTTTAAAGATTTATATTTATATTTATATTTAAAGGTTTATATTTCCTGTGTCTGAGTGTTCTGCCCCTGTGTACTGTGTGCATTACCAGTGCTCAAAGAAACCAAAAGAAGGCATTTGGGTCCCTGGGGACAGGACTTAGGGACAGATGTGAGCCACCACATGGGTGCTAGGAGCCAAACCCGAGTCCTCTGCAAGAGCAGCCAGTGCTCTTAACCACTGAGCCATCTCTCCAGCCCGCAGCCCAGTCTTGTGAAGGAAATGGGGCCACATAGAGACGCTGCTGACCTCTCCCTTGCTGTCCACTCATTGTCCTTCCAGAATCCCCCAGGGCACCTTACCATTGCTACAGGAACCCGTTACCTGGCATGTTCTAAGAGCAAGGCAGACATTAGGGAAGACATAGCGCTGGCCTTGTCCTCTGGCTGCGGCCAGCTCTGCCAGGCACCACGTCTACCAACACGACAGACCCTCAGGTATCTACCATTCACAGTTGCCAGTTACTTTACAATTGGACAAGGGTCCATCAGGTTCGCAATGGAGGATCAGATCGGGCCTCAGGGCATGGTGCCTGGAGCCACGTGGTCAATGCCTAACAACAGGAAAACCTGCAGCACAGTCCAGTCCTGCTCCAAATTCCCAGTCAGGGCTGTGTTCTTTCCTGTGGGTCCTGGAAGACTACAGGAGGTCAGCTGAGGCTTCCCTGGCAGTTAAATGCATGGGGTGAATATTCCAACTCAGAGGAGCTGCTCACTGCCCCAGCCCACCCTGAAGGAGATCAGGAGCTCACCTGTGTGAGCCACAGTGCCTTCCAGGGTCCCTGCATTAGCATAGCTAGGCACTGTGGCAGAGTGAATGGCTGAGTCCCTGGAAGAGACTGTGCCACATATAAAGGCACCAGCTGCCCCCAAGGCAGTCACCTGGCCTTCTTCTCTGGTACCTCAAGCATTCAGGTCAAAGGACATTCAGGACTAATCACTCTCGGGTCTGGGGATGTAGTTCAGTGGGTAGAATGTGTGCTCGGCATGCATGAGGCTCTAGGTTCAATTCCCAGCATGGTATAAACCAGGTAGGGTGACCCACGCCTATAATCCCAGCGCTCCAGAGGCAGAGGACCAGAAACCCAAAGTTGTCCCCAGCTACAAATCAAGTTTGAGGCCAGCATGGGCAACATGAGATGCTGTTTCAATAAAATAGTAACTGCCCTCAAGGAGGGGGTGGATACAGTGCTCATCCTGCATGTGGTATGTGAGGGAGGCCCTGGGTTCTATTCCCACTACCGCTAGGCCAAGTGACCAGGATGGGCTTGTGGGGTCCACTGTCTTCTGGTCAGGACCAGGCAGGCAGGCTTAAATCCCATCATCGAAGGCTGTCAGCCTGACTTTTAAATGCCTAGATGGCTTGTCCCTCACACATAGCCACAGGAAAACCAGAACTGTGGGTGTGGGCTCAAGCCAGGAGGAAGTCCCAACCCCCACACCATCCCAGCCTATAGAGTAGTTTCTGCTGAATTTTGTTTGCCTGGTTCAGGACCAGCATGATTACTGAGAATTAATTGTTATTGGATAAACAAGAGTAGGTTGCCCCACTCCCCCAGGGGACCTGGTGGCTTCTGAATGCAGCAAACAATAGGCCAGAGCAGAACTCTGGTATCCCTTGGGCAGGAGGTGGAGGGAGGGGAGAAGATCATGAATCCCTCTGGGACCAGGCACCAGGAGGGCCCTGAAAGCAGGCAGCCAGAGCCTGCCAGGTGGTTTAATTAGAGAAGCCATTTCAGGGGGACAGGGGTTTGCGTGTGTGTGTGTGTGTGTGTGTGTGTGTGTGTGTGTGTGTGTGTGTGTGTGTGTGTGTGTGCGCGCGCGTGCGCGTGTGCACGTGTGGTCGGGGGGGTCATTCCTAGTTCTTCCAGGCTTGCATGAGGCTGAGTAGTGAGGCCTGGGCAGGATCTGAAAGAGCCCAAGCAGGCTCCTGGCAAGTGCAGAGCACTGGGTAGGGAGGAGGTGGGCCTGACTCTAGAGTGTCCTCTGCAGGGCTCATACCCCTGCTTAGCTGCCAGCAGCCCCCGGGTTTGTGTCCTGCTACCTGGAGGAGAGAAGCACTTACCCTTTTACATTAGCTAACAATATCTATATCCATTCCTCTGTTGAAGGACATCTGGGTTCTTTCCAGAAAAAGTGGTACATTTACACCATGAATATCACTCAGCTATTAAAAACAATGACTTCATGAAATTCATAGGCAAATGGATGGAACTAGAAAATATCCTGAGTGAGGTAACCCAATCACAGGAAAAACACACATAGTGTGCACTCACTGATAAGTGGATATTAGCCCAAAAGCTCAGATTACCCAAGATACAATCCACAGACCACATGAAGCTCAAGAAGGATGACCAAAGTGCAGATGCTTCAGTCCTTCTTAGAAGGGGGAGCAAAACTATTCATAGGAGGGGATATGGAGACAAAGTTTGGAGCAGAGACTGAAGGAATGGCCAATCTGAGCCTGCCCCACCTGTGGATCCAGCCTATATACATACAGCCACCAAAACCATTTACTATTGGGGATGCCAAGAAGTGCATGCTGACAGGAGCCTGAAATAGCCGTCTCCTGAGAGGCTCTGCCAGAGCATGTCAAATACAGAGGCGAATGCTAGCAGCCAACCATTGAACTGAGAACGGGATCCCCATTGGAGGAGTTAGAGAAAGGATTGAAGGAGCTGACGGGGTTCGCCATCCTATAGGTAGAACAACAATACCAACCAACCAGAGCTTCCAGGGACTAAACCACCATCCAAAGAGTCCACATGGACAGGCACATGTCTCCAGCTGCATATGCAGCAGAGGATGGCCTTGATGGGCACCAATGGGAGGAGAAGCCCTTGGTCCTGCCAAGGCTGGACCCCGGTGTAGGGGAATGTCAGGGTGGGGAGGGGGGAAGGGAGGTGGTTGGGTGAGGGATCACCCTCATAGAAGCAGGGGACGGGGATGGGATGGGGGTTTATGGATGGGAAACCAGGAAAGGGGATAACATTTGAAATGTAAATAAAAAAAATACAATAAAAAATGAGACTGTATACCTTTAAAACAAAAAGATATCTAAAAGCGTCTCTGCCTCCCATGCATTAGTGTTCCTGTGGTGCGAAGTCTGTGTCTTGGTTAGGGTTTCTATTGCTGTGATAAAATAGCAAGACCAAAGCAATGGAGCTTCTGGTGGGGTTTAGCTCACTCTGCTGCTGAGGGAAGTCAGTCTGGGAACTCAAACAGGGCCGGGACCTGGAGGCAGCGGCTGCTGCGGAGGGCCGTGCAGGACCCATGCTCGCCAACTTGGTTTGCTCAGCCTCCCTTCTCATCCTACTGTGGCCGCCTGTCCAGGGTTGGAGCCACCACGGCGAGCTGGGCCCACCCACAACAGTAATCTCTCCATTGAGGTCCCCTCTTCCAAAATGACTCTAGTTTGTGTCAAGTTGACATAAAAGCAGCCATCAATCCCCAGACGGGATCACTACAGACAGGAAAATGTAAAATGAGTCTGCCGGCAAGCCATGCTTGGTAGCTCATGGCCTCTCTTCATGGAGGTCAAGGCGGAAGAAGAGCTTGAACCCAGGAGACTGAGGCCAGCCTGGGCAACACAACAAGACTATGACAGGGTACGGGGGCGGGGAGGGGGCAGAGTGGCTGACAAACCTTCACAGAGCATGTCAGTGGGAGCCCATCCACCTCTCAGCTAGACGGTGAGCATCTCTGCCCTGTGCAAGGCTGGACTAGGCCGCCATCAGACTGTGTCCTCTTTCTGGCTCTTGATTCATCTGCCATTTCTCCCTGGCAGCAGCCTGTGGTGCGTGTGTTCGCACTTGTCACTCTGTGCCCCTCTGTGTCTTGTTACTTTAGCTTCTGTGTTGATTCTTGGGCCACTATGGATACACGGGGGCACTTGGATGTGGAAGAATGAAAGAAAAGCGAGCATGTGTTTCCATGTATGAATAGAAGAGTGTCTGTGTGTGTGTGTGTGTGTGTGTGTGTGTGTGTGTGTGTGTGTGTGTGTGCGTTTGCAGATGAGTACATGTGAGCACGCATATGAGTTAAGGTGTGTGAACAGGTGTATGTCTGATGTGTGTTAGAGAGCATGTAAGTGTGCATGTGTGAGGGTATATGTGAGCATGAGAGAGAGCATGTGTGAGAGGGAGAGACCATGGCTGAGAGGATGTGTGTGACAGGGAGAGACTGTGTGTGAGCACAGGACTGTGTGGGCCAGGAGGTGAGCATGTAAGTCACTAAGGATGAGTTATATGGGAGTGAGCATGTATGAAGGCGTATGTGTTCTCCCCTCTACGTGGGGTGGAACTGCTAAGGACCCTGTTTTACAGGTATGGAAACCCTACTCAGAGACGTGAGGTAATTTATTCCAGACCCCACAGTGGAGAAAGGCTCTGGCAAAGCTTCCCCAGTTAGGCTCCCTTGTCCCCATGTATCTGAGGTCTAAGACCTGGCTTCTCACTGATAGCCAAGAGGGCTGGAGACTTCCTGATGCGAGAGCCAAAAGAGACAGCAAACACCATTCTTCAGCCCAAATGGAGACCAGAGAGGTGAACTTCAGAGAGGAAGAAACAGGCCCAGGAGCTCGAACCACTGTGAATGCTGAGTCATCCTGTGGCCTCTGTGGGAATGTCACCGTTTCCAGAGCGCTCCAGCCAGGGCCCGTGGGAAGAGCCTCCATAGAAGTGCAGACTAACAAGGCTCCTCAGGCCTTCTGGGAGAAAGGGAGAGCAGAGGAGGAGTCTAGGGCAGCAAAGGGGGCTGGGAACAGCCTGGCTGAGAACGGACGAAGGGTCACCCTAGAAGTCCTCTGTGGGTAGAAAGCCACCTCTCCCAAGGCCAAGCTAAGAGCTGAGGCGGGTCAGACAGGGACAGTAAAGAAGGGCTGTCCCAAGCATCTCCTGAGGGTGACAAGAATCTAAATATCCAGCCAGGAGAAAGGGCTCAGAGGTTAAAAACAAAACAAAACAAAAAAAGGGCTGCTCTTCCAGAGGACCCAGGTTTGATTCCCAGCACCAACAAGGCTGCTCACAACTATCTGCAACTCCAGTTCCAGGGGATTCTGTGACCTCTTCTGACCTCTACGGGCAGCAGGCACACACACCAGTGGAGCAGAGACATACGTGCAGGCAAAATACCCATACACATAATATTCTTTAAAAAATCTAAAATCAAGTTCACACACACACACACACACACACACACACACACACACACACACACACAGAGCTATTCTGCCTCATTTCGGGAACCAAGAACCATCCTTGAACCGGAACTTCATCTCTCTTCCCGCCCCATGCTGTACATCCTAGCAAAGATGATCCTCCCAAGTCTACAGCAGGTCCCACTTAGAGAGGGAGAAGGCTGACCCTTCTCTCCAGGGACAGCACCACCCACCTCCCTCAGTCCTCTAAAATCTCTCTGTATTTTGACATTCATGTGTGTGGAGGGTGGAGGTCAAGTTTGTGTGTTGTTCCTAAGACATCACCCTCCACATTTGCTTTTTGTTTCGTTGCGTTAGTTTGGGGGTTGTGTTTGCTTTTGTTTTCTGAGTCAGGGTCTCTCTGTGTAGCTCTGGCTGGGCTGGGACACACTATGTAGAGAGCAGGCTGGTCTTGAACACATGGAGATCCGCCTGCCTCTGCCTCCTGTGGTCTGGGATCAGAGCCACCACAGTAGGATCTCTTTGTTTTTTGAGACGGGATTTCTCACTGGCCAGAGGCTCCTCAGGAGGGCTAGGCTGACCAGCCTCCTGGTCACAGGGATCCTCCTCCTCCACCTCCCTGTAGCTGAGAGAGTAAATGCCTAAGGGGTGGGGGCGGGGGGGAGGGGAGGAGGGGGTGTGTGTTTGATGTGGGTTCTAGGGGGTGAATTAAGGTCTCCACGCTTCCAAGCTTTCTCCCCAGTTATTATAGGGTCGTATGGAACGCTCACGTCACCTTCAATGTACCCTTAGTCACTTTCCTTTGAAATCTGTAGTGGTTTGAATGGTGCCCCTTAAATATGCCCACATCCAAACCCCAGGAACACATGGTTGAACCACCTTGGGGAAAGGATCTTTTCGGGTGTAATTAAGTAAAAGGTCTAATATAAGATCACGCTGGATCACTGGCAAAGGCTCCAAAGTAGTGACGATGTCCTTACAAAGGAGGAGGGTGTGGGACAAAGGTCAAGATTGGTGGGATATGGCTACAAGTCAGAGACTCTCAGAGCCACCAGACTCTAGAGCAGGCAAGAAGGCATTTTCTCCCAGGCCGCCAGCAAGGACAAGATTCTGAGAAGCTAGGAGTTAGACAGACTCCCCGGAAGGCAGACAGACAGGGAGAAGGCATGGATAGGTAATAAAAGTGGTGAACTTCCTAGATGGCCAGCTTCTTCCCTCCTGACCTGAGATAAAAGCCTAGCACCAAAAAAAAAAAAACAAAAAAACAAAACAAAAAACAAAAAACAAAAAACAAAAAAAACAAACAAACAAAAAAAAACAACAACAACAACCCAGGCCTTGGAGATTTTCCTCCCATCAGGAGGCTCCCTGCTGATGGACTGGCTCAGTAAGTTCCAGGCCTTCAGATCAGGGCCTATTGCACAATAGTTGTGGGCCAATCAACCATCCACCTCTCTTCAAACTGACCAACCCTAAATCAGGGGAGAAAAACTCTTCAGACGCTTTAAAAATCCAGCCCTTGAGAAGAGACTGGATTTTCCGGCTTCCTGAGCCACCCCTCCCCACACCCCCTGCTTCACAGGGGTCTCTCCCCTGGGAGTCTGCTGAATGTGTGTGCTCGCCCCGATAAACCTGTGTCTTAACTGCTGAGTCTGTCTGCTCCTGTGTAAGAGGTCAGAGAGTTTTCTGTTAGTACCTGGTGCCCTCCAGTTTCCCTGCCTTTTGATTCCTTAACTGGCAGAGAAAACAAACTTGATCAAGACTCCTAGAAAGTAACAGTTCTGCTGGAACCCAGATTTCAAACTGCTAGCCGCCAGAGATATGAGGCAAAAAAATTCTAGTCTGGTGCCACCCTGTTTGTGCTAACTTGTTATGACAGCCACAGGGAACCCAGGCAGGATCCAATTGCATTCTTCACACCTGTATTTTAACACATGCTGGAGTCTGTTAGAATTAGAATGGTTATCACCCCACTCCAAGACTCTGAGCCCAGGAATAAGATCGTGATTTCTCTTTTATACATGGATCGACAGCCCTGATACTCAACAATGCCTTGTTAAATAAAATCTTGCAGGGGCCAGGGATGGTGAGGTGGGAGGCAGAAGGCAGGTGGATCCCTGGAGCTTGACAGTGAACCAGCCACGCCTGCCTGTGCGAGAGCTCGTGTGCACACGTGCACACACAATAGCTGAATGTGTAAGGATAAGGACCTGGCTTGGATCTCCAGCCACCATATAAAAGCCAGTCAAGGCAGCATGTGCTGAGGACTCTATTCCTGAGAGGGGAGAGAGGACAAGGGGATCCTAAAGCTTGTGGGCCAGTCTAGCCAATCGAGGACCTCCACGTTCAATGAGAGCTGCTGTCTCAATAGATAAAATGGAGAGCAATAGAGGAGGGCACTGGATGTCGACCTCTGACCTCCATGTACATATGTACACACTGCACATAGTCACACATGGATACACTCACAGAGAGACGGGAGAAAAGTTAAGCTATGTCAGCTCCCTTTTCAATCCCAATGTAAATACCCGAGGACATACTGGGGCGTTCTAGAAGAAGGCAAACCCCACAAAGTTTGCATGATATTTTCTTCTTAGGAAATGCTTACAATGAAAGTAGTTTTGTTTTTCTTTTATCTTGAAGGGAAGTTGAGTCATTTATTCCTTTTATTTTTTTGCATCTGAGTGTTTATCTGCACGTCTGTACACCATGTGCATGCCTGGCACCAGAGGATGGCATCAGATCCTCTGGAACAGTTAGCTGGTTGTGAGTTGCCTTGTGGTGCTGGGAATCAAACCTGGGTCCTCTGCGAGGGCCAAGCGCTCTCATGGCTGAGCCAGCTCACCAGCCTCGAATCACTATTTTTATTCTGAAGTCATCAAGGATTCATTGTGGACTACAAGGCACAAACATATCCACTTTTTAAAAAATTCTGTTTATGTGCATATTTATGTGGTGTGTGTGTGTGTGTGTGTGTGTGTGTGTGTTGGTGGTTTAATAAGAATGGCCCCTATAGATTCACATATTTGAATA
Organism: Rattus rattus; assembly: GCF_011064425.1. Lineage (NCBI taxonomy): Eukaryota > Metazoa > Chordata > Mammalia > Rodentia > Muridae > Rattus > Rattus rattus. The sequence continues at coordinate 24,792,398 of NC_046160.1, read as the reverse complement.
TTTGGTTCCCAGTGGGTAGTCTGTTTAGGAATGACTAGGAGGTGTGGCCTCGTTGGAGGAGGTATGCCACAGGGGGTTGGCTTCGAGTCTTCAAAAGCTCACACCAGACTCAGTTTTGCATTCTTTCTCTGCTGCCTGCTGATCATGATATAAGTTCCCATCTACTGCCCCGCCTGCCTGCCACCATGATGATCATAGACTAACCCCCTGAAGCTGTAAGGAAGCCCCCAGTTACACAGTTTCTTCTGTAAGCCTTGGTTCATGGTGTTTCATCATAGCCCGAAGACAGCGTATGCTATGCACGCAGAGGTCAGAGGTCAGCATCAGGTGACCTCCATCCCCTTCCATCTTTATTTTCCGAGGCAGGATCTCTCACCAGGCATACACATACAGGCACACAGAGAACACAGGAACTGCAGGGGTGCACTGCCACGCTTGGCTTTCTAAATGACTTCTGGAGCTCTGAATCCAGGTCCTAGCTCCTGTGGCTGGTATTTTACTGTCTGAATCAATCCCCAGTCCCTTCATGTCCATTTCTGAAGCACAAAACAAGATTCCAAGGAGAGAGCCAGGTGGGAGCGTCTGGTGACCGGAACTCACACCTCCAGGAAGATCCTCCTCTCTGCAGAGAGCCCAGCTTGCCCACCTCCTCCTCTCCCCCAGGACATTCGAGGATGGGTGGGCACACGCACACAGCCCCTCCTCAGTCCTTGGCTCCACGGCGACTGTCTTCGCAGAAATACATCATATTCCTCCTTCCTTTGTGTCTTTGCACATACTGTCTGCTCAGCCTAGATTTCCCTTTCCCCCTTTCTCCTAAAGCAAATAAAAACAACAACGACAACACAAATAACACCTGCTACCTATCCTACAGACACACCCTAGCTTACCTGCTCCGTGTCTCTCTGGTCCCCAGGCAGAGATGACTCCCCAGTCAATGTGGCCCCTTAGGAGCCCCACGGTGGCGGTGGCAAGGAGTCCGCTTGTCTGTCTCCCTCACTGGGTGAGCTCTCCAAGGTGGAAAATGGTGGCAAGTCCCCTGTGTTTGGCCTCATCAGCACCTGGGCACTGTATTCATTTTCCATGACTGCCTCACACACCACACAGACCTAGTGCCTGAGCGGGGACTCTTTCCTGACCATTCCTGGAGATCAGAGGCCACACGGACCTCCCTGAGCCAGTGCTAAGCTGTGTTGGGGCTGCCTTCCCTTGTGGAGGCACGCGGGACTCCCTTGCCTTCCCTGGCTCCGGGGAGTCCTCACATGCCGTCAGTAGCCTGGTCTCTGCAGACACAGCAGCAGAGGGTCTCCTCAGTTTCAGTGGCCCTGAGTTTGTTATCACACGCCTGTGACCTCAGCATTCTCAGGGTTGGAAGTAGAGGCAGGGGAACAGGATATTTAAGGCCAACCCCAACTATTTATCTAGATTAAGGCCAGCCCAAACTACACAAGACCTTGCCTCAAAGAAAACAAACAGGCAGATCAAAGGTTCCAGGTAGATACACTGGACCCTGACATTTTTCAAGGTTCTGAGGTTCCTTAACCTAACCACATTCACAGACCCCCTTTGCCATGTAAAACAACATCATCACAGTCCCTGGAGAGCAGGGTAATAACAACACTGGGGTTGGACACTATTCTGTCTAGTATGGTTGGCTCATACTATGACATCCGGTTGGTACAGATTTGAGCTAAGACTCATCTTAATTCTTCCCATTAAAATCTTCCCCAGGGCTCGGGAAATGACTCAGTGGGTAAAGGAGCTTGCCACACAAACCTGGTGACGTGGGTTCGATTCCCTGGACTCACATAAAGGCAGAAGGAGAGAAAAGACTCCACAAAGTTGTCCTCTGACTTCCACATTCATGTCAAGGCACATATGACCACACACTTCAAGCACACACACACACAATGTTCTATTTTAAATCTTCCCCAAATGTCTCAATTCTGTGCTGTAAGTCTGGGGGCTAGCCTGTTAAATCTGAGCACAGCAAGGCATCCCTTGAGAGGGAAGACCCTGTAAAACGGTCGGGACAGGAGAAGACTGTGAATGGGATGCACCTGATAGCTCTCCCTTATGTCCCCTTCCAGGTGCCCTTACTCTGTACCCAGATGACACATACCTCAGTCTACAAACGTTGGTTGGGAGAGGTCACAGAGAGCTCAGTGGACACCTGAGACCGTAAGTCTCCTCTGTGACGGTTAAGCCTTGGTTGTCAACCTGACTGGATCTGGAAGCAACTAAAAGGCAAGCTGGAGGGTACTCCTGGGAGGAGTTTTCTCCACCAAGTTCCATAGAGTGGAAAGAGTCACCCTAACGTAGGTGGCACCTTCTGGTGGCAGCTCAGATAAATGGGTACGGAAGGAAGCTTCGCTTCGTGCCTGTTTGCCTTCGCTTTTGCCTGCACGTATGTATGTGCACAATGTGTACAAATGCCTGGTGGCCAGGGAGGCCAGAAGAGGTGTTGGGTGTCCTGGAACAAGAGTTGAGAATGGCTGCAAACCACCACACAGGTACCAGAGAGCAGAACCATGTTCTCTGCAGCGAGCGCCTGCTCTCTCTCGCTCTCTCTCTCTCTCTCTCTCTCTCTCTCTCTCTCTCTCTCTCTCCCTCTCTCTCTTTTCTTCTTTACAAAGATTTTTTTAATGGTCCAACAAAATCAGTTGGGAGCTTACATCTGAGCGAATGACCCTGCAGCAGCCTTTCCCACCAAATGCTCGTAACAAGTCTAAACCCCAGGAGACGCTAAGCAGGCCTCTCTCTCGTGTCTGGTTGGGGTTGCCAAGTGCTTAACCCTAGAGCTCTCGCTTCTGGGTAAGAGAAGAGGCATTCTGGTCCATCAGTTCCCCTACTTGCTCCTGGAGGACATTAACCAGTTCCACAATGACAAAGGCATGTGTGTGTCATCAATGTCTTGAATGACGAACTTCTTTCCCAAGGCACTGGACTCATCCAAGTAGAGAAAGAACTGCTTCGTGGCAGGATCGCACTTCTTTTAAGGTGTTGGCCATCTTTCCTCAGGCAGACAGTGCAGATGACTTCAAGAATTTGTTTGAAGGCTCTCAAAGCCAGCAGCGTTCTGCCCCTGACACAACCAGGGCCATCGTCCCCTTGCCTGCACTCTGTTGGCAGCTTCACCTACTCTGCTGCTGCGGTTGCCGTCTCAGAACCCAGCTTCTCCAGCCTTCTAATGTTAACTAAAGACCAGTGGCTCTCAGCAGTTCTCCAGGTCTTCAAAGCCAAATCAGGCCTGCAGAGACATCTAGTCCATGAACTGAGCAGCCGCCATCTTCTCAGCCCCTCCACTGTGAGACAGCCACTGTTGACTGCCTAGGTTGAATCATGTGATCCAAATCTAATATATCGTATTATCTTACAATATACACATGCCATCCATTCTAAAGTTCCTATTAGATGCTATGAGTCGTTTCCCTGAAGCATAGTTCAGACTGTATCCCTTCCTCCAGTGTTTACGGTTTTCATTCTGACCACAGACTACACGGTAAAGGCTTCGGTATCCATGCAGTTCCTTGGTAAGGTCTCAGGCTTTTCACCTCACATAACCTTCACCGCAATTGTAGGTGGAAAGTGCAACGACCACACCCACTTTCTGGATGAAGAAACTGAGGCTGGATTCTGCACTCACCCAAAGTCTTGCAGCCATCTCCTGCCCATGTATCTATTCTTTAGGTACTTAGACCTGCTCAGTATCCTCAGCCATTGCTGAAGGAATGAAGGACTCATGCCGTCTAATCTGCTTAGACAGGAGCCAAGATGGTACTGAACCTGTGGGTCATGGGAAAAGCCAGAGCAGAGCACTTGGCAGGAATGGCAGGTGGTGGGGCCTTTACCTTAGCGACCCTGTGTGCATAAATCCATGCATCCTTCCCACCCTGGATCGGGGAAAGTGTCCCAGTCAGAAAGCAGAGACCCAGATAGTTGAATGACAGCAGAACAACAACAAAGCGAGGCCTGGGGGGCTCAAGGTAGCCTGATTTACATATTGCTGACCCAGTGCTCTGTGTGTGTGTGTGTGTGTGTGTGTGTGTGTGTGTGTGTGTGTGTGTGTGTGTGTGTGACTGCATATTACTGCTGAGATCTAGTCACAATTCATAACCATTCAGAAAGTCTGTCCAGGAACCAGGCAGGTGGCATGGCTACTCTACATAGGTTGAAAATGGAATTGGCAACTGCAGCCCAAATTTACATAGGCTTTGATAACTATCATTCTCTCTGGACTTCAATTCTATACCCAGGCACAGCATGTGGGGTGACCAGACACGTGTCTGGAAGTGCAGAGCCTGCCTGGGGATATAGAAATGGTCGGAAGGAGTGGTTGTGCGAGTTTATACAGGGGAGGCAGAGATAGGCAGATACCTGGGGCTCCCTGGCCACCCAGCTATTCTTGGTGAGTTCCCAGCCACTGAGAGTCCTTATCTCTAAACAAAGGGGGTGCTGATGGTACCTGAGGGATAGCATCCAAGGCTGTCTTCCAGCATCCATACTGCACATACGTGTGTGCACACTCGGACACAGACATGGACCTGTACACATACTTGGACACAGGAGTATGATACAAAGAGCCACACCACAGGTGGGCTTGAATGCCGAGCTTAAGTGTCTCAGGTATTTACTGGAGCTTTCAAAGATTCTTTTGAGCAAATGACCTGTCCTGCTCACTGCATCCTATCAGAGCATTCGCTAGGGATACAAGATGGTTTGGCCATGGAAGACACTCTAGAGAGAAAGCAAGGTGGCACCCACCGGAAGACAGGAGTCCAAAGGTGACTAAGGAGCCCCTGAATTCCTTCCTCTGAGTTCCCAGGCTTCACCCAGCAGGCAATGGCTAGGCTTACACTCATGTGGACGCGTTAAGAGTTTTGTTGACCATATCCCTGCGTTTGCAGAGGGCAACTTCTGTGATTCTGAAGTGACTCGCTTTTCAAAGAAAAAGACGGTGTACGGCAAGGGGCTGCAAGACGAACATGCTGCCTCTCCTGCCATCTCTCTCTCCATCCCACTGAGTCATGTAAGGATGCTCAGCCATGCCAGAGATAGTGGGGGGAGAGGGGAGAGGAATGAGGGGAGAAGGGAGAGGAAGGGGGAGGGAGAGGGGAGAGGGAGGGAGAGGGAAGGGATGGAGGGAAGGAAAGAAAAGAGGGAGGGAGGGGAGGGGAGAAGAGGGGAGGGGAGAGGGAGAGGGGAGGGAGAGTGAGGTGGTAGGAAGGGTTGGAGGGAAGGAGGGAGGGAGGGGGAGGGTAGAGGGAGAGGGAGAGAGAGGGAGGGGAGAGGGAGAGGGAAAGGGAAGGGAGGAGGGAGGGAAGGAGGGAGGGGGAGAAGGAGAGGGAGGGGAGAAGGGAAGGAAGGAGGGAAGGAGGGGGAGGGAGAGAGAGAGTTTTATTTTTAAGTGCATTCCTTTCCCCCATCCCACTCGGTTTCACCCCAGTGCAGTGAGCCCAGAGCAGGCTGCAGGAATCTTGTCTCTCACCAGCTCCTCTCTGATGCTGTGAGCTCTGCAGGCCGCCAGCTCCTGCCGATGGGGTGTGGGGTGCTCTGACTCACAGCCTGGCTGGGGATCCAGCACCCAGCGCAGGGCTCCCTGATCCACGTGGTGCTTCCATTCATTCACAGCCCCCACCCTGGACCCCACACCACCCACCAGTGTTAGATCCGTTTGCAGAGGGAACCTCAGCTAATTTTAGCAGCTGTTAGGTTCAGTCGGTTTTTCCACTGGCTGGGCACGCTCTGTCTGCTTTTTGTCAAGCTTGTATTTCCAGCAGGAACCACTGGCTCCAATCTTCAGGAGGTGAGTGGGCCACCCTACCCCATCCCTGACCAGAGTCAGGTCTGTGTCCCCTCTTTGTCCCTTGCCCAGGTGCACAGGTCGGGCGCAGGTTTCCAGAAGTCCCTAAGTGCATGTTTTTCTTCGGAGAATAGCCTCCCTCCCAGCTGTGCAGCTTGTTCACAGTTTCCATTAAGGAACTCTGAGAGGGAAATGCTACACTCTTTTTAAAAGCCATGTCTAAATTCAAATATGCCTTACGACTGAAAATAATCACATTTAAATAACTTCAGAGAGAATGGTGTGAAGGAAAAATTCAATGCTAGCTATAAATTCATACTCACATGCCACACCCCCTCCCCCTTTCCTCAGAGTGCAGCGGGCAACTGCTACAGAAAAAGGACTTAGTAAGCCGACGGAGACAGGAAGACATGGACACACGCTGAAGTGTTAGCGATTTATACAGGAGAGAAGAACTGTAACCTGTAAAACAGCTGGGGGAGGCTGAGGCTAGCATTCCTGCAGCTTTGGGTTTTTTGTTTTTTATATTAAGTAGTAGCAATCAATCCTTGCATGCGCTCCACTGCTGAGCCACACCACAGCCCCAAAAATATCTTTAAAATCCATGTGTATGCTCCCAAGATGGCTCAGCAGGTAAAGGCACCTGTCATGAAAACAACACCAGGAGTTTGAGCCCTGGGAGGAAGAAAACTGACTCCTGAACGTGGTCCTCTGATCTGACCTCCACACCACACACCTGTACATACACACACCTGCCACACATCTGCACAAACATGCCTGCACACACACCTGCACACACACCTACACACACACCTGCACACACACTTGCACACACACCTGTATATACACACACCTGCACACATACCTGAACATACACACACCTGTAAATACACCTGCACATACACACACCTGCACATGCACACCTGTACATACACCTGCACATATACACATCTGCACACACACCTGTACATGCACACACCTGTACATACACACACCTGCACACATCTGCACATATACACACCGGTACATACACACACCTGCACACATCTGCACATATACACACCGGTACACACACCTTCACATGCACACACACGCACACATACCTGCACATACACACACCAGTATGCACATACCTGCACATACACACACCACATGTGCACACAAAATAATATAATTTAAAAACTACAATCCAAGTGCTTTGCGTTTTCTCCCCTGCCACCTTCAGACAACTGGCTTCAGCAGTTAGTGCCTATGGCTCCCCAGGGCTGTAAGCTGACTGCTGAAACATGAGCTTCATATGATGATAGGACATTATCTGGCAGAAGAGAACTACTTTCTTCCTGTGCCTTCCTTTCAGGAGTAGAGTTCTTTCCTGGGAGCTGCCCAGGAGAATCCACTCATACCTTTCCTATGAGTAAGGGCAGATGCTCACTTCCAAACTAACCCCTGACGACAGAACTGGGACCAATGTGAATGGCTTCCACCACTTACACTTAGCTTCTGGGCTGTGCAGTAGAGAGATGCGTGTATCGGGAAGCTGGAGGAAGGGCTCCTGAATGAGCTTTGACAGACAGTGTGGCTCTGGCACTCCTCAAAGGCTGGACAAGACTCCAGGATGAAGCCAAGTCCCTTAGGAGGCTTTATACACTCAGCAGATACTCAGGCTAACCTCGCTGAGTACACGCTAACACAGTCTGACTGGTTAATGAGCACAGTATCGGAGCGCTAAGGGCACCCACACAGTTATTTCATCCCTCTCGGGCTCCTTTTTACAAACAGCCAGCTGTGTTCTGTAACTCCTCTCATCGCCGTGGCTCAGGGAATTGCACTGTTGAGGGCCCCACAGTGCATCTCACGGCTCAGCAACAGGACTGTGGTGTAAGTCACCAGGTGCTCACTGGCCCTCATCACGCACTGCAGTCACAAGAGAAATGCGAGATGATGTTCTGACAAGAAGGTCCTGGACCAGAGAAGCCCTGCTGAGCAGGAAGTCTCCTGCAGGCCCAGGCAACAAAGCTAAGTCTAAGAAGTTTCCCAGGGAGTGGCCGTCGAGCTAGGTATTAAAAATAATCCACTAAATTGCCAGGCAGTGGAGGTGCACACCTTTAGTCCCAGCATCCCAGAGGCAGAGGCAGACGGATCTCTGAGTTCAAGGGCAGCCTGGTCTATTAATCAAGTTCCAGAACAGCCTGGGCTACACAGAGAAATCCTGTTTCAAAAAAAAAAAAAAAAAGAATCCACTAACTTGCCAAGTAAGGGGGGAGAGGGAGGTGGCTGTGTTGGGTGGGGCATCGAGAGCATGAGCAAGCACGATCAAGGGATACTAAGCTCACTGTGTTCAGAATACAGGGAAGATGAAAGTTTAAGGTCGAGGCCAGAGAATGCAGGGCTGGCTCCTTCAGGCTCTGACAGCAAGGTGCTGTGACATCCAGGCCCTGGATGCAGATGCAGGCTTTGGCCAGCCCCCATCCCTCCCAAAGCTCCAGGCTGTGCTTGTTTACTGAATCATTACACACTGACCACAATCAAAAAAGCCCTAGGTTGGGATGCTGTAAAATGGGAAACTTTTTGAGTATCATTACTAATACTCAAAAAAACTGGGGTTCAAAGCATAGAAAGCTTTGAGCCCTGTTTTTACCTAGACTTCTTTCTTCTGGGAGTCTCCTCCCTGCCTTTTTTCCTTTTCTTCTAAAGGTTTGTCATTGGATTTAAGGCCTACCTTCTCCAGGATGATCTCATGCCACAATCTCTCACCTTAATGACATCTGTCTTATAAAACAGTGGTCCCAGTGCTGTGGCCCTTTAATATAGTTTCTTCTGTTATAATAACCCCAACCATAGAATTATTTCTGTTGCTACTTCAAAACTATAATTTTGCTACTGTTATAAGTTGTAATGTAAACATCTGATGTTCAGGGTATCTTACGTCTGACCCCTGTGAAAAGGTCATTCAACGTCCCTTCCAGGGGTGGCATCCCACAGTTTGAGAACCTCTGGTATAACTAACGTCATCTGGTGTAGACCCTAACCCAGATGAGATCACACTGAGGTCACCTGATCACATGTATGCAGGACCATCATGTGATAACTACAGTGGCTGGGTACTTTGCCTAATGAGGACAGACCCCTCTTCTTATCTATGGATGAGATAGCCATGGATAGAGACAAAACATCCCAAGAGCCCAGTGAGATCCAGCCCGCCTGCCTACCTGCCTGACTGTTGTGGCATAAATGAAAAATCTCCCTCCCCCACACCCCGGGGAGCCCATCCACCTCCTACTCCCCACCCTGGCCACCACACACACAGGCATTGTGTTTGAACGCTTGGCCTCCAGTTGGTGCTGTTTGGGAAGACTATGGAACCTGTAGGTAAGTGGAAATACATCTGGAGGAAATACATCACTGGGAACTGGCTCTGAGCTCTGAGAGCCTGGCCACACTTGTTATCTCTCCGTCTTCCCTATGTGCTACAGAAATGTGACCCACCAGCCTCATGCTCCTGCCATGCCCTCCCTACCAGCATGGACTGTCTCTCTCGGGGAGGCAGAAATAAACTCACCCAGTCTCCACAGCGTATTCTACCACAGCACCAGAAAAGGAACAAACTGCCTCTCTGTCTTCACTCCCACCTTTCTTCCTCCTCCCTTCCTTTTTCTGTCTTGGTCACATGCTGGGAATTAATACTACACATCCTGTCCCTGTGGCTGGCAAGCGCTCTGACTGAGTCGCATCTCTAACCTGAAAAGCTGCTTCATGGCTGAGAAAGCTCTCGGTGTGTGGTAGGTACTCGAGGACACTACGGCTTCAACTCCACAAAACATGGATTCCACCACATGATCAAGAGAAGCTTCACAAAGGAGGTGCTTATGGAAGGGTAAGACGGAGCCAATTCCCAAATGTGCCCCTTGTACAGCGAGGATGAACCAGGCCATGCCCCATGCAGTGCTCTTGGGACAAGAGACTGTGAGCCACTGATCCCCTGGGAGAATAAGGGTGAAGAAGAACCCTAAGAAACAGAGCTTGGGGTCCACGGCACCCATGGAAAAGCCAGGTGGGGTGGTGGAGTACACCTATAATCCCAGTGCTGAGAGGATGGAGACAAGGAGGAACCCTAAGGTCTACTGAGCAGCCAACCAAAACAGTGAGCTCCAGGGTCAGTGAGAGACCGCGTCTCAAATGCTCACCTCCCACTCTCTCAGGACTGACGCTATGCAGTGACTACTGGGGCCTGGAGGATAACATGTGCAGGCTTGCAAGAGCATGAGAGGTGCCGTTCTAGAGAAAGCTTGGCATGCACTTGATCTGATATGACTTTAAAGTAATAACAACTGAGAAGGGGCCAGTGGGCATGAACCTCACAGACGGCTGGAGAGCCATGGAGGGGCTAGGGCAGGAAACAAGGACCAGAAGATGCTTCTTTGGGTCAGGAGGTCAGTACCAGTCCCAACTCTTGCATGTTCAGGTAAGGGGACGAGCAGAGTCTGGGCAGGGGCATCCTGTCCTGACTGCACCTTAATCTCCCACCCATCATGGTCACAGCTGGAGCAAGAAGCTGAGGCTGGCAGACTTTCCCGTCCTGGGGGAAACGTGAACACGGAATCCAGACAACGCCGGATTTACAGAAACCCGGCCCTGACCTCGCAGTCCACTGTACTGGCTCCTGGGAAGCTCGGTGCCTGGTCACCATGTGCCTCTGTGGGACCAGATGTAGTCACAGTTACATTAAGGAGTTTGGGGTTTCTATTTAATGAAGACAAGGCCAAAATCAACAATGCCGGAGAAGTCTAGTTCACTATTTTATTAAAATCATCTTTTCTATTTTTTTAAAAAGGTTTTGGAGACAGTGTCTTACCGTATTTGGTTCTAGCTATCCTGAAACTCACTCTGTAGAGCAGGCTAGCCTTAAACTTAGAGAGGTCGATCTACTGTTACCTCCTGAGTGCTGAGATTAAAGGCTTGTGCCACAGATTTTTTTTTTTTTTAAGACAGGGTCTCACTAAATTGTCCAAGCAAGGCCTTGAACTTGAGATCCTCTGATGTAATCTCTGGAGTGGAGCAATTATCAGCTTGTGGCACCAGACCCAGCATTATAAGCCTCTAGTGCTATAGAACTGGATAGCTTGTCAGTAAAGGAGGGAGTTCCCTTCAACCTGCTCAGGACCACGGTTAATGAGCAGGAGAAAAGACACTGCCAAGCCTCCTGCTTCGTTCTTCCTGCTTCTGTACTACCGTATTACTCTGTCTGTGGATTCTAATTGCATTAAGTGGATTTGAAATTCTGGCCACAGAGCACTGATCAATGTTATCTTTTCCAAATAAAACAAAACAAAACCAAAACAACAACCACTACCACAACAACAATAAAAACAACAACAACAACAACATCTAAGTGGCTAAAAGCCTCTTCCATTCAGTCTGAAGTTTCCTCAAGATTAAAGATTTAATTACAGCCTGGAGCCACTGCATGACACAGGTCCTATAGACAACCTTTAAAAATAAAAACCTAAAAACCACTGTTCTAAACAGCTTTTGGTTTCTCATGGTTTATTTAGAGGATTAAGGAGTCCACATTAAGGGGGGAAACTGAAACAGAATAGACAAACAGACAGAGGGCAAAGACAAAGCCCTCCTATAGTCTCCATCATGCTCCTGAAGGTTCAGGTTAGGGATCATTTGTGTTCCTTCCTTCCTTATAAAGTGCTAGTGTTTCTAACACATAGCACCAGGCCGGTTTTGAGGATAGAGGTGGGAAGGGAAACAACCCTTTTATGGCTTCTCGTGACAAAAGAATACACTGGGGACATGAAAGTCACCAAGAAGTAAAGTCTTTACGGCCATTCTTAAGAGGACTCGTGCCTCAGTTGCTGGCTTGGACAGAACCTATACAATGTAATCCTCTAGACAATTGGGAAGCATCAGAAACCCTGTGAGCTTGTCCAAAATTTCATTTACAAACAGAAGAAACACAACTATCCAGATGTTTTGTGATCTGTATTTTAACACGGTCACTGAAGCCATCACAGTGACTCCCCTTGGCTTGGGTACACCACACATGGTGTTGAGCTGAGGGGAAAAGTTTACTACAATGGCTGCTTCATTCTGGTGCTTAACTAACCCAAGACTTCTCCGCTCTGTCACTTGCTTCTCCAGGCTTAACCCATGCAGTCTACTCCCAAGTCACCTGCTCTCAATTAACTACAGGTAACCCCTCCAGCCTGAGAGTAACCATGGTAACAGGGTTTAATTGGATCATCTTCCCACACACCTTGGTCTATAACTACTCCTAAACGTTGCACTGGGGGGGGGGTGAGACTAGCTTTCCTGTCTCCATAAGCCTGGAAGCTTTGAATAAAAGTTATTCCTACACAACTGGTTTCTGTGATTGGCATGTGATGGGGAAGCCAAATGCCTTTATTTAGTACCAGTTCATGTCATTGCTCTACATCTATGAAGAACCTGAATTTAGGCCATTGCTGAAAAACAAAAACAAAAGCTGTTGGTTCCAGTGCTGTTTGTGTGTGTGTGTGTGGGGGGGGTGTTTGTGTTTTTGTTTTTACTTTTTCCTTTTTAATATAGGTTCTTTCTCCAGTAAAGTCACCTGGGTGAACAGCTAGTGTTATCAATGGATGAGTCAAGAACACGGACCGTCCTCAGCTTCAAAGGGTTTGCTGTGATTCTGCACCCCAACCCTGATGGTACCAAAAAAATATCACTTCATCAAATTTTTCAACTTTGAACCTGTCCTAGGCGGCAGTCCTGCTGCCCCATTCATTCATGAAACCAGGAGGCAGCTGGGAGGATCACCCACAAGCAGCCTGTGATCACGGGAGACCGATCCCGCTGGTGGGCTGTGGTCCGCAAGTCAGGTGCATTTGCTTTAGGTAGTCTGTGTGTATGCACATGGAATGTGGGCGTGTGCATACCCATGATGCACATGTGCAGGTCAGAAGACAACCTCACCCCACAGTCCTCATCTACAGCCTGGGGCAGGGTCTGTCTGGGGCTGTCAGGCTAGCTGACCCACAAACTTCTGGGGATCCTCGTTTCTACCTCTCATCTCACTGTAACAGTAGCTTAGATTCGATGCTTGTGCTACTCACCCAGGTTTCACATGGTGTCTTAGCTACTGTTTTACCGCTGTGAAGAGGTATTATGACCATGGCAACTCTTATAAAGGACAACATTTAATTGGGGCTGGCTGAAAGGCTCAGAGGCTTAGTCCATTGTCAGCATTGGCAGGGAACATGCCAGCAAGTAGACTATGTCAGTGCTGGAGGAGGAACTGAGACCTACATCCTGATCTGCAGGCAGCAGGAAAACAGACATGGGCCTGGCTTGAGCTTTTGAAGTCTTAAAGGCCCGTCCCCCTTTGTGACACACTTCCTCCAACAAGGTAACACCTCCTAATCTCTCTCAAGTAGCACCACTTCCTGATGAGTAAGCCCTCAAATCTATGAGCCCATGGGGGCCGTTCCCATTCAAACCACGACAAAGGGTTCTGGCAATCTGAACTCTGGTCTTCACGTTCGTAACATTAAACACTTTACACCATGAGCCACGTCCCCAGCCAACTTAAGGTATTCTTAAAGATCAGAATATAACCTTGAAAATTAAGGAGTCCATAGCTAAAGAGTCAAAGTGTGAATCCTTTCGTTTTGCTTTTGTTTTTCAAGGCAGAGCTTCTTTATGTAGCCTTGGCTGTCCTGGAAATCACTCTGAAGACCAGGCTGATCTCGCAGAGTGTGGATTCTACAACTGAGCAGCCTTTGGTTTGAATGGCTTTCTGTATAACCTTGGGAGAATCAACCTGAGTCCGTTTCTCTCATCTGTTAAAGCAGGCAACAGAGCTGAGGACATGGCTCAATTGGTAACGTATTTGCCACAAAAGTTGAGTTCAACCCCCAGCACTCACATTAAAAAAGATAAATCCAGGGATGGTAGTAGGTGCCTGAAATCCTAGTGCTGGGGAGACAGGAGAACCCCAGAACCTTGCTGGCTTGCCAGTGCAGACTCATCAGGGAGCTCCAGGTTCAATGAGAAACCCCGTCTCACAGAAGAAAGTGATCAAGAGGGTGCCTGGCAATGTCCTCTAGCTTCAACATACATGTGCCCATCCATACTTATGTGCACCATGCACACATAAACACACACAATCATACACCACACACACACACACACACACACACACACACACACACACACACACACGGATAGCAATAGAGCCTGCTGACTGGCTGATTTGGGGTTACATTCCTGTCCCCTGGACTTACCTCTATGGGCCCTGTGAGAACTGAGACACTTGGAACATGTCAGCAAGATGTGCAGTTAGAGGAGAGTGAATCAGGCCATTTTCTGGGTTCTCGGAGTACTAGGCAGACCAGGGTCTACGTGAGAATGAAAAGCAAAATTCTGACTTGCAGCCTTCAGAGACAGGCTGCTTCCTGTGCATTGGTCCTACAGGTCCCCCAACACCACACTGATGCAATCCGTTAGCTTAAGGGTTTGGTTAACTGCATTAGTCAATCAGCACTACTATTTTGGAGGGCATGGGTGTTGCTGGACATCAAACCAAAAGCACCATCTACACTAAACACACACTTCCCACTGAGCTACACCTTTGAGTTAACAATTGTTTCATGTGAGCTACAAAACACATTTAATCAAGTCAGACTGGCCTAAGGGACCAACAAATGCGATTTTCTGCATTTTCCCCCACTGGAGTCTTAACTAAGAGAGAGGTTCTCCTTTGCTTTGCTTTGCTTTTTGAAGAAGGGTCTCACTCTTTAGCCTGGTTAGCCTATAGCTGGCTACGCAGACCAGGAATCCCATGATCCTCTTGTTCTGAGCGGTAGGGTAGACGACAGACATTCACCACTACACCTAGCTTGTGTTTTTTGAGGCAGGCTCTCTCTTTGTGACCTATGTTGGCTTCAAACTCTCCATCTTTGTGCCTCGGCCTCCCAGTTACAGCGCTGGGATTATAGTGACGAACACATCTTGCGGAATGAAGATCAGCTGATTAGGAACCGGACTCTTGTTTAATCTGGTTTTACACCAAGATCAGGGTCTCAACAAATGAATGCAGCCAGCAGACCAGTGTTTGCTATTTGACTTTACTCTATAAAAATACACAACTTAATACATATGACACTCTGTATACAAGACATACACAACTGGTAGATTTAACACTTTCAGTTATTTCAACAGAAAGCAAATATGTAAATTACCTTGTAAGAGCATTCACAGTCAAGGGAAAGAATGCGAGGGAGCGATCAGCGGGGAGTGATCAAACCCAAACTGTCCAGCTCTTCAGTAACAGCCCTTTCACCCAGGGCCTTTCCCAGCCTGCCCAGCCCCGCACTGTGCATTAAGACACAGACCCACTACGCCCACACCACAAGTAAACACCTTCATCCTCCCCAGGGACAGTTAATGGAGCAATCAATGTCTAAAATTGTGCTCAGCACCAGGATGAGAGGACCAACAGCTCTTTGTAAAGCCTGCAGTGGAAATTGCTTAGCTTGATTTTGCAACTAAATTCATCTTTGAAAGTTTTAGAAAACTGCTGGGGCCTTAGCTCCATGGGCTGAGTGTGAGAGAAGCACGGTTCCAGAACCTTCTGAGCTGACCCAGGAGGGAGCACTGTCGTTGCTAGAGACATCACGCCAGCTTCTTGCCTCCTAGCTTCAGATGGCAATCCTGTCCTCCTGCCACTCTGGGTGGAACAGCCATTTGTCCCTGACTCAGTGCTGGCAGGAGCTCCTTGTTCTACTCTGACAAAGGTTTCAGCCATCTAGCCACCGGACCTATGGCTCACTGACCATCTAGCTGCCTGACCTATGGCTCATGAACTAAGACAGAATTAGGTACCATTTTGCAGGTATAAAGAAGTATTTGTCACTTGAGATTTCAGTCAGTGAGAAGATACTAGAATACGTTTCCTGAGGTAAATACAAGCCTTAAAGAATGGTGTACAGTTTATAGAAGGACAGCATCTTATCCTCAACATCTGGACTTGTAAGTTAACAGGCTGGTAAAGCCACAGACACATTTAAATGGAGAAGTAAAGTGGCAGTGCTTAAGTCAGATACTGAGAGTGAGGACTAGCAGTTCCCACGGAGGCACAAGAGACACAGACACAAAGGGAGGGGATCTAAAGTGCTTGCGAAGGTTGGAAGACCAACTCTGAAATGCCTCCAGACATTCCCACCAAGGTGAAGAGGTGACACTGGTTGGTGACTCAGGTGGAGGAGGACACAGCTTTCTTTAATAACAGTTGTTCAAATATTTTAACCCTTTTTTTTGGGAAACCAGGTTATTTATAAACAAATTCTCAGCCACTGAAATGACTGAGTTGCAACTCCTGCTGATGGTCTAAGATCTCAACTGTGCAAACAGTTTTCAAAATGTGGAAGACAAAGCACACGCCTGCACCGAGAGTTTAAATGAACGCAGAGGTCTATACCGGATCATGAAGCCAGGACTCAAAACACTTTTCATCCGGAGGCATGCTCTGTTGTTTCTTAATGCTCTGCTGATGGATTATAGAAATAGAAAAATTCTGGGACCCTGAGGCTTAACTTTTTCATTTTATTACTATTACATAAATAAATAAATAAAATACTATGTACCCGCCCTAAATGTTAGTAACTAAGATGTCAGAAACAGAGTCTCAAGATCTAAGATCAAGCGCAGACCACACCAGCAGGGATCTGAATGGGACAGTGTCCTGCTGTAACCGCTCAGCTGCCCATGTCACTGAATGAGGCGAAGACGGGGCCCACACTGGGGCTGACTGCACCATGCACAATGCCTCATCCTCAGGACTCCCACCTTCTGTCCCAAGAGCAGTTGGATAATCGGACATGTTAGGCATGAGAGACACCTCAGGCAGAACTGAGAACGTTGAAGTGGAGTTTAATCATCTCAGAAGCAAATTCAGGGCTAGAAAAAGCCATAAAGCCATATACCAATCTCTTTATCTTTTTTATACGGGTCTGAGTTCATTAAGAACAACATTTTAAACTCACCATGCAAGGTGAGGCTACTGTGGAGAAAGGAGAAAACCCAGAAGACAGCAAGTGTTTAGACAGTAAGACAAGAGCGTGTCTTCTTAGGTGAGAGAGATGTTATCTGCAACCATTATGGGGTAGGGATTTAAAAGTCATAGCCTGGTGATGCTTTACGTCCTTTGAGTTCCAGGTAGCACAGGTAGCTGCAGCTCAAAATAAGACACAGTTAAGAGGGATGACAGGAATCGAGCAGTGGGCCTGTCCCCTAAGGCTGACATGAGTCCCAGTGCTCCGCCAGCTCCATCCAGTCCTGTGGACCAGGCAGAAACAACACCATGAGTAAGGCTTCTCTATGCAACATCAGCTGTCATACTTGTAGTTTAAAAATACTATTCAGAAATTTGGAGTCCAAGCAGAAACTTTAGAAACTGTAGGGATTCTGCCCCACACAGGCCCAAGATGTCCTACTGTGCCCCAAATGGGTCCTACTTATTTCAAGTCAGCTGAGCCCAGGGCAAGGCCAGGGATTCAAGAAGAAAGGCAATGGCAGATGTGGGATGTAACAACAGAGCGGGGAGAGAGGAGAAACAGATTAACACGGGTGCAGAAGGAAGAGACCAGCTTGCAGAAGAGCACCTGCCTGCCTCTGACCTGCCCTTGTGGTGGGGACTGAGGACAGGGACAAGCCTTATGCCAGGCCCCTCTTAGTGCCCAACAGGCCGGAGCTCAGGAAAAGCCAAGCTGGCTGAGCACACACTCATTCCCGAGTAATCTACAGCGCGCCCTCTGAGTGCTTCTGTTCCGGTTTCTGGCCCCTCATTCCCCGGGACACAGAATTCCCTGCTGCTTGCTAGTGGCAACTATTTCTAGGGCAGAGTAAAGACCTGTGATCCAGGATGAGCTTCAGGGTCTCCAGCTCCTGTGGCTGGCACTGCCTCTCTCTTAGTACTGGCTTGTCTCCCCCTGGTGGCTGGAGAAAGAACAGAGTCAGTGTCCTGGAAGGGCGGGCAGACAGAACAGTGTCAACTCACATCACATCTTCTACAAAGGTGCTGGTTTCTCTTTGACAGTCTTGCTGAATAATCCAATCTAGACTGGCTTCAAACTCACAATCCTCCTGCCTCATCCTCCTGAGTGCTGGGATTACAGGCACATGCCACCATGCCTGGCTACTAACTATATAGGCTGATGGTTAAAATACTAACCAAGAGGCTGCTCAGGGCGTGCAAGGCTCCCAGGGGCTGGGTGCCGACTGCTAGTTCCTGCCATCCTCTTTCCTGTTGTTATTCCCTTCTCTGATGGTGGGCAGATGGACGGGTGGTGGGTTGGTGGGAGGAAGCTCAGGTGAGTCACGGTCATGGACTCACAGGTGAATGCATAAACGATGACACAATGACAAACACCCAGTCATCTGGCAATAAGCTATGAAGTGCATAAGAGATGCGGGGCTATCTCTCACCCAAAAGCAGTCATCTCACTGAGAAATGGCCACCACGTGGTAACAGGCACCCGTACTATTAACACACAAGGGAGGGGACACAACAGTGAGCATTTGTGAAGGAAACTCCATGTTGGTTATTTCACCTCAAGGGGAGTCTGTCTGCACTTGAGCTCGCGTAGTTTCCGCTGCCTCTACTTGATGTTTTTCAGGAGAGCTGTCCGGGCGTTCACAACTGCTTTGAAGGCATCTTCACTACCAGGAGCTACACACTTGTCCGGGTGAAGCAGCACGGCCAGCTTCCGGTAGGCCTTATTGACTTCCTCCCTGCAAAGAGCAGACGAGCTCTGTCAGTGACCAGGTGGGCCCCCAATCCCGCATTTCAGCTATCTGGACACACTACACATCTCCATGCAATTACCTCCTTTTCTCAAAGGTGGGACTAGAAGAACAGAAAACAACAAATAAACAATAGGTCGCACACAAGTAGAAAAACACAGTACAAGTGAGTCTAGGAGATGTCAAAGAAGGATCAACTGCAGCCAGGCATCTCTAGACACTTAGGGGGCACAGAGCAAGCTTTTGCTAACTGAAGGAATGAGAATCTGGGAATCAGAGGTAATCCCTCAGGAGAAGCTTCTAAAAGAAGAGGAACTTGTGATTAGCATGGGGTGAGGAATTCAGAGCACTGGAGAAGGAATGGTAGAGAGGCCTGTTTCTCAAAGTCAAGATACAGGAAAGTAATTGCCACGGTAGCCCAGGCCTGAGAGCAAAAATTTCAGCTGGAGGTTATCTGTGAGAACAACCAAGGCAAGAGAGCTTATAAAACATGAAGCAAAAGTCAGTGGAGGGAGCGATGTAATCAACAACTAACCAGAGAAGATAAGGGAGGAGACACTGAGACAACTCCGTGGTCCAGAGTTCCTGGCTGGACAAGGCCCAGAGATGATAGGCTCTTCCCCATCCCTACTCTTCATCAGCCTCAGGTGCCAGGCTCCTATCGAGTTCCGTCCCCACCACATGGTTTTAATTCCCAGGATTCCTTTGTCACCAGGGTCCCCATGATCCTGTCAGCATGGCATGGTGCTGGGTTAAGTGCCTTTACCATTGTTTTTATGGAAGGACTTCTCATAGCACCTCCACAATTAATACATGCTCTTTGCTGGCTTGGAGATGATAAAAAAGCTGATGTCAATCTGGAGTGTGACCTTAGTCTGGGGTCACAGAAGTAATTCCCTGTGTTTTAGGCAAAGGAGCCAGAGCTTTTCCTACTGTTAGATGAGTCCTGATTTTCTTTTCTAGATTTGCATGTTATATTCTACATATGCAATATGTAACCTTTTGTTGGGTGTGTATGTGTACAAATGCATATGCTCGTGTATGTGTGTGCACATACATGCGTGCACATGCACACTCATCCAGACACCCAGGGTCTTCCTCTATCACTTTTCATTTTATTTCTTAAGACGAGGTCTGTTAAGCCTCAACATGGCTGCTTTAGCTAGGCTGGGTGGCCAATGAGCCCCAGGGATTCACCTGTCTCCGCCCTCCCAAAACTAGGATTATAAACTATGCTGTCATGCCTGGCTTTTAAGTGGGTGCTGGGTTTCCAGACTCAGGTCCTCATGCTTGTGTAGTAAGTACTTTACTCACTGAGTCACCTTCCCCCACCCTTACATGTGTACTCTGGTATTAGGAATCAAGAGGCATTTTCCTTGTTGGAAGATATTTGGACAGCCAGTCTGTATTTATCCAAAGACCCTGTGTCCTTGAAGAATTCCTTCCTTCTCCAAGAGAGAGTCTGGAACAGGGGCAGGGGAGCCACTGCTTTAGAGGTTACACCTAGACAGGCTCAGGGTTATGCCTGGCCTCTCACTGAGTGCCTGTCAAGATTTATAGGCGACCAAGGCAGCAGCTGTAGTCACCGCAGTTCCATCTTTGTCTCTATGATGTTGTCCTTGGCCAAAAACGCACTAAGCCATCTTCTTGTTTGAAGCATTCAGCAAGTGGTGGCAAGGCAGAGCCATCAGAAGAGGACACCTACTTTCCATGACAAATATGGAAATGCTATATTAGCAGGTAGAGGCATCCTCTGTGTTTCTGCATGGACATATACAGCCACACAAATTGGAATAGAGTGGAACCTGTCCCCTGTTGGCAGAGTCACCCCAATGAATGGAGAGATCAGTAGTCATGCCAGCTGGTATGATAATCAAGTAATTGTTTCAAAACCAACTCATAAATGAATGTCAAGTCAAAGAACCATGTACTCATTAAAATATGGCATATTAAGAAAAAATAAAGAAATAAAGTACCTTTGAAAGCTTCAAAAAAGAAAAAAGATTTATAGGCATAGGAAAGTCTCTTAAGGGAAAGTTTTAGATGAGCCAGATTGGTGCAGGTGTCAACAACCTATCAGTGCTACCTACAGACAGTAAGGTGTCAACAATGTATCAGTGCTACCTACAGACAGAAGGTGTCAACAATGTATCACTGCTACCTACAGACAGTAAGGTGTCAACAATGTATCACTGCTACCTAGAGACAGTAAGGTATCAACAATGTATCAGTGCTACTTATAGATAGAAAGGTGCCAACAATGTTCAGTGCCACCTACAGTCAGTGAGGTTTCTTTAAAGTTGAAGAACTGTAATGACATTTGGCTCCAAACAAGTACCAGAATTCTCCAGAACTTAACAATCTAAGGATTGGTGCCCAATGTCATTTGATAGACATGGTTGTGTAAAGATAAACGTGTTTATATGGGTTATGGAAATAGAAATCAGAGAGACCCTGGAAGCTCTGGTAGATTCTAATTAACTAAAGTCAATAAAGAGCCAAACTTTTCTTTTTCTTCAATACATACTACTTAAAATCTATGAGTAAGGAGGTGAAGAAATGGTTCCTTAATAGTGGAGCCAATAGCACTTGCAAATGACAAAGAAGATTCAGAATTAGACTACAGAGAGTTCAAAGGGAAATTAAGACACCAATAAACTTTTGCTGCATGCACGAGCCCATCTGAGTCCCTTCACAAGTATGAGCACTCTTGACACACAGGGAGGTCCAGGAGGCCCTCCAACAGCCTTCCCAGTTCTCCCCCTCTTTGCTTTGGTTGTGAAGCTATGCCACGAGGCTAAGAAGAAAAAGAGGTTGCTTCTGACATGTAATTTCAAGGTCAAGTGTTTCCACTGTGACAGTCAAGGTGCCGAAGGGAGACGCATAGGAGGGTAGTATGAGAAAATGAGACCCTAAGCACTTAAGAGGCAGAGGTGGGGGGACCTCTGTGAGCTAGAGACAGCCTGGTCTATACAGTGAGTTACAGCGTAGCCAGAGCTTTAAAAAAAAATCCAAAATAACTCGCCCCCCCAAAAAAAACATCAAAAATAAACAAAATGAAACCCTTATACCCTCATAACCAGTCACACGAGTCATGTATCATTAGCAATTATGTTACCACGCTCAGCAATGAGTTGTTTTTGCACAACGAAGAATACATTCTTTTCCTTCTGTGTTAGAGACTGATCCCAGAGCTGTATGTATAAGTTCTCTACCACTGAACTAAATACTCCCAGCTCTCTCTTTTTTATTTTTCCTTTTGAGAAAGAATTTGACCAGCCCAAGCTGGCCTCAAGTGCGTTCAGTGCTGGGAGTACAGGGTGCCACTATGCCCAGCTCTTCCTAAACGTCTTTAGAATACAACAGGTAACTACACATAACCCAATCACAGCGGAGAACGAGCAGAGTCATGAGAACGCAGCTAGGCAGACAGTGCTCCTGGGTCAGGACACACTGCTGTCCCCTGGGGCCTCAGTGATCACCCATCCCACTGAAACCAGTTCCCTAGAATAAGAAGAGCAAGCTGAAAGACCTTTCTTCTTCTAAAACTCTATGACTTAAAAATTACTTTTCATAAAGCTTTCTTAGGTTACGTCAGATTCTTGCTCAACACAGTCAAAGGTGGAGCCAGCCATTTCCTCAAGTGTTTCCACAGAAACAGGACATAGCTGGCTCAGCAGGCAGTGTGCCTTCTGTTTCATTTCTCTGTGTTAATTTAGCGGGATGGAGTCCTTATGAAACTTATTTCCAGACATCTTCAAGTTCCTAACCAATCAGAAAGAGAAAGATTGGGTAGAACTTTTGGAAGAGAGCCCCGGTCTCTTCCAGAACTAAGCATCCTAAAACTGCTTACCTTGAGGCCCCAGGTCTGACTCCCAGCATCTCCCAGCTGTCCTTACTAGTCCGGATTCGGCGAATGGTGTCCACTTGTTCTTTGGTGTAGCTAGCACTGCTATTAGCGGTAGGACGCTTGCCCCCATTTTCACACAAGTCAACTATGGACATGTAAAAGGTCTGTGGGAAGAAAATACACCTCAGAGATGATTCTCTGAAACGGGAGTTCCTTTCACATACTTCAGTAACTCTTGAAAGTCACAAATGAAGGAAATACACTTCAGTTGGAAGATACTGGAAGACTGTTTAAAGGAACTATTCCCCTCCCCCAACCCCCCACTTGGCACTGAGGACAGAAGTGCCCTAACCATTAGGCAAGTGCCCTACGGCTGAATCCCAACCCCCTAACTACATATTTTTAAAACAGAAAAGTATTAGCTAGCTTAAAATTTACTAATTTAAAAAAAATTAAAATGATTCTATTCTCAAAGAAACACATTTGAAGTTGGTAATAGTTGGTAATAGACTAACACTATCAGAAAAACTCAAATAGTAAAATAGAAAGTCTTTTTCTACCCTGAGTCTTTCTCCCTAATATAGCCATCATTAGCATATTTTAGTATCCCCACAGAAACATCTGCTACCAGCAAATCTTGTGTACAAATACATAAACATTTACACAAAGATCTCAGATGAACACAATGCTTAGCAGTCTGCAGTTTCCCTCACAATCCATCTTGCCCAGGCCTGGTATGCACGCCTGTCATACCAGCTACTTGGGAGGCTAAGGTAGGAGAAGCAGGAGTTCAAGGTCTGCCCAAACTATACAGTGAGTTCAAGACCAGCTTCAGTAACTTAATGAGACTTAGGATACAGCTCAGTGGTAAGGTGATTGCTTAGCACGAGTAAGGACCTGGGTTCAATCCCTAGCGCCTCCTTCAGGGAATCTTCCTACATTTAGGTCCTCCTTTGCTTCCTAATGATTCAGTATTCTATTACGTGGTTATAGCACAACTCATTTAATTCCCTATTCCTGGACTAGCCAGTTGTCTAGCATTTTGGGCATTATAAACAATATTGAATTTTTTTGGTTTTGTTTTTTGAGACAGGGTCTCACATAGCCTAGGCTGGCCCTGAACTAGCTACATAGCAGAGGGTAATACTGAACACAAGGTCCTCCTGTCTCTGCCTCTTAAGTACTAGGATGACATGTGTCGTACCACATGCAGCTCTGTAGTGTGTACTGAACAGAGGCACAAGGCTGCTACTTTCAGGCAGTGGTCACAGCAAACATGAAGTCACTGAAGTGAGCCACTAACTCTTTTCTGAAGGCTGTACTTGGAGCAGACAGACACAGAGTCCCACTGAGAGAGGGAGGCAGAGATCAGAGTGTGAGGCTATAGCAGTGGAACAGCAGCAGAGAAGGCACTGGGCAGGAAGGTGACAGACGGTGCTGGACCCTATTTAGGTGAGGGTTCCTCCAAGATTTCTAGCTAAAAACTGTTATTCATATGAAAACTGAGGCCTCCAGAGGCTCACCAGATGGGAACTAAGAATACAACCCATTTTCTCCCCTAGGGGAAAAACTAGCCCAAGACACTTGAGCTTGGCCTTCCCAGAACACCTAATCAACACCTGTGGAGTCCCGGAGGCACCACAGAAAGGCTTACCTCAGGACTTTCACACACCCTAACTAAACCCAAAGCCAAGAACTAACACAACCGAGGAAAGACAGACTTTGGGAGCTGAAGTCTCCCAAATTAGAAGGTTTAGGGCGCACTCAGGGCTTCCCTCAGATCTCTGACCTTAAAGCAAAAATGCAAGCTGTGATATGGCTTCTGCAACAATATTCTTCTGAGAAAGAAGGAATTATGCAGGATCTCTACAATGTTGCCTTCAAAATACCACTACCACACAAAGAAACAAGGAAACATGACCAATGTCAGGGGAAAGCATTCAGTAGGACCTGAATCTGAACTGGTTCAAATGCTGGACTTAATAGGTTTCAAAACAACTAGCTATTCTTCAGAAATGCTGAAAGAAGATAAGGAAAAATACAATAAAAATATGTATCTTTAAAAAATACCTTATTTGAGTGCTGGAGAGATGGCTTAGCATTAAAAGTACTCATTGTTCTTGAAAAGGACCTGGGCTCAGTTTCCCAGTACCCAATGGCAGCTTACAACAGCCTGAAACTCCAGCTCCAGGGGCTCCAACACCCTCTTCTGGCCTCTGTGGGTACCAGGCAAGCACACAGTACACAGACAGACAGGCAAATGCTCATACACAAAAAATTAAAAAATAAATCTTTGTAAAAATGGGCTGGAGAGACAGCTCACTTGGTAGGATTTGCTGTACAGCATGAGGCCTCCAGTATAATCTCCTTTTTAAAAATGTTGGGCACAGGGCTGGAGAGATGGCACAGAGGTTAAGAGCACTGACTGCTCTTCCAGAGGTCCTGAGTTCAATTCCCAGCAGCCACATGGTGGCTCACAACCACCTGTAATAGGATCCGATGTCCTGTACTGGTGTCTGAAGATGCTGGGCACAGTAATGTGGGCTTGTAACCCAGCACTAAGGAATGAGAGGCAGGTGGTATCCAGGGGCTTGCTGGTCAGTCAGCCTAGGTGAATTCATGAGCTCCAGGCCAGTGGCAGACTCCGACTCAAAAATACAAGGGGTAGCACCTCAGGAATGACCCCAACATTGTCTTCTGGCGTTATATATACACATGCGCACACACCAAAGCCAAAGAAAATACAGCAAAGCTTCCCATATTTGATGAAAAATACCTATTCTCTTGGTGTGGGGGCTGGAGGAGTTAAGTGTTGCTCTTGCAGAGGACTTGTGCTTGACTCCCAGCACCCACATGATGGCTCACAACAAACTGTAACTCCAGCTCCAGAGGACCCAAAACTCTCTTCTGGATTCCATGGGCACCAGGCGATCTCAGAAAATGAACAAATCCAGGTAGAATATATATAAAGAGAGACCCTCAGCATGGCCTGCAAACCAGAGATAAAGACAGATGCCCCAAAGCAGCAAAAATGGGGAAAGGTAAATAAGACAGATAAATTAGCGTATGAGTGAGGCCAGAGGAGAATGGAGTTTACTCTAAGGAGATGCCGCCTATTCTGATTTGCACAGTGAAGCATTGTGTGTGTGAATCAAATGATCTCTAAAGTACTCAACCAGAAGGAAAGAGAAGTGTTGTCTCTCACAGTTACTCCATGCACTCACTGAGATGCTCTTGTACATGAAACAAAAACAATACCCAGCGCACGCTGTCACACATCTCAAGGTGAGGTGTGTGAACATCCGGAGCTGTCAAGTGTTACTTGCATGGCTGCGCACCACACACATGGTGACCATGAGGCCCAGTGTGCTCAAATGAAGAGGAAGCATAGCAAATCCTGCCAGCCAAGCATGGCACCTGTCTTCCAGAAGTGGCCTCTTGTGAGAAAGAAATTCAGAGAAAGAATCAATACAATCCCACACAGCAATTAAGACCGACTCTGCAGAATAACTACAGTATCTGAAAAGCTAAAAATTCCCCAAATGTCAGTATACTCACAAGAAGATAAAACAGTTTACTCACACCCCCACTTCTATACTGGCTGGCTTCATGTGTCAACTTGACCCAAGCTGGCGTCATCACAGAGAAAGTTGAGGTCAGTTGAGGAAATGCCTCCATGAGACCCAGCTGGAGGGGACTTTCTTAATTAGTGATCCATGGGGAGGGCCCAGTCCATCGTGGGTGAAGCCGTCCCTGGGTTGGTGGTCCTTGGTAAGAAAGGCAGTGAGCAGCAGCCCTCCAAGGTCTCTGCACCAGCTCCTGCCTCCCGCATCCTGCCCTGCTTGATTGAGCTCCTGTTCTAAGTCAAATAAACCCTTTCCTCCCCAAGTTGCCTCTTGGCAATGGTGTTTCACCACAGCAATAGAAACCCTAACTAAGACACCTTCTAAAGGGATCTATAATCAGACCCTGACTTTATTACTTACTGTTTTAAGTAGCTTTTAAAAAGTAGGTTTTTAAAAGTGACAACTGGTGCTACAGAGCCAGGAGCAGGGTCAGTGCCCATAGCCGCAGAGCTAAAGTGGGGAAGCGGCAGACAGGCAGATCCTGGTGACTCTCTCGTTGCCAGTCTAGACGGTGAGCTCCAGTTCACCAAGAGACCCCCCCAGCTCAAAAGGTGGAAAGCAAGAGACACACTTGACATCTCTACACACCTGAGAGGACACCTACACACATACGTATACACACATACACAGGCCAACAAGAAAGCATCATCTACTCAGGCTAGCACATGAGCACATCCTTCCACTGCCTTTGGATTTTTACGTGTGACCAGCTAGATTCTGCAATGATGGCCTCCTACTCTCTAAACAAGCAAGTTGGGAGCCGCTCTGTGAGTCAACTTGCCACAGTAAGGCTTCATATGAATGTACCACCATTATCCAAAGATGGTTTTGAAATCTTCATCTCAGCGAAGCACGATGATTTGTTAACACTGATGACCACCACCAACACCTGGAGTGTTTCTTCAAAACACAGATTTCAAGGGTCT